>NW_026057585.1:82313093-82487278 GCF_023721935.1 Panthera uncia
CCCCCCATCCTGACCTCTAGGATGACCTGTGCTATTCTAGGTGTCAGGCAAATGGACTCACACTGTCTGCGCCCCCACCTGTGTGGCTTCCTCTGTGCGCCACAATGTTACTAAGTCGTGCAGCGTTTGCTCTTCCCCAGGGCTAGCGTTCCCTTGTACGAATGTGTGACCATTTATCCTCTGTCAACTCTAGATGGGATTCGGGTACTTTCCAGTGTTGAGCTGTTATGGAGAGTGCTTTGCCGACATTCCACTGGTGACCATCTGAGTGCATCCTTGTGGGGCGCAGGTCCAGAAGTGGACTCGTCTAAGCCTGGGTGGCTGAGACGGTCGTAGCACAGATCTTGGCAATTGGGGACACGTGGGAGGGCCGGTCTGGGACCGAACGATGACGAGTTCGGTTTTGGACATGTTGAATTGGGGACACATTGAGTCTGACGTGCCAGCAGTTTGGGATAGATAGTTTGTTCTCTGATAGAAATTCAGAGAACAGATTGAAAGGACCCTGGGATTGGAGCGGGAAAGCCGGGTGAGTCTCACCTCTGTGGCCCTCTCCCGGGCTGCAGTCAGCGGGATTTACCTCTCCTGCCCTTTCCGCCTCCCGCTGCATGGGGCGTAAGCGAGGCACGGCGAGGTCGGAAGCAGTTGTCAGTGATGTGTTCGATTTCGAAATTGGTTTTGGGCTCCTCAAACGGTCAGGGTGAACTTCACTGCCTCGCCGAGCTGCTTCAGATGCCGCTGAGCACCTGCCGTGTGGATGACAGAGTCTGGGACGATGGGATCGGGCTGAAATGGGTCATCGCGGGGAGGTCTGTAAAAGACAAACGTAAAAGTTGATCCCGCCATGGTGCCTGTGCCCGGTTCCTCCCCGGCTTGTGGACCGGGGTCCCCCTTCTCCGGGAGGGTACGGCCCCTCTCTCAGGGTGGCTGGAGGGCTGTGGGTGGCCCGGGTGTCAGCTCCGAAACCCTGTTTCCCCCAGGGGGGCCCTGTCAGGACCTAGAGGGGAGAGTGAGAAGCCTCGCTGCCCCCGTCAGCTTTCTCCAGCCAAGTTCCAGCAGGTACAGAGTCCAGAGGGTGACCCCCTGGGACAAGGCCCCTCTCCCATTTGGTCCTCCCTGGGGCAGGGGGGCGGGGCTTCTGCGATGGGCCCCCCGGGAGAGGGATGCCCGCCCCGCAAGCCCCCACCGCAGACGCTCACCCTCAGCGTTTGGTGCAGGGGCGAGGACGTGCGACCACCTGCAAGGGGCCTTTTCTGCCTCAGGGCTTCAGAACCTGGAGAATGTACCATCAGGGTGGGAGATCCTCCAGTGCACGGGTCAAGAGAGAATTCTCGAGACATTTTACAGAGCCAAAAGGTGTTTCTGACAGGGGACAGACACAGGGGCAGGAAGAGGCGCACCGCGGTCGCAAAAAGCGACGGATGATACGGGGTTTTCTATCCCGTGGAGGTGAAGGTGGCCTTAGGGCTCCAGGACACCGAGTCTGTAGTTTCCTGGAGGTCTGATGGTTACGAAGAGTGTGGGGTTTTTGTCAATCATAAAGACCGTTACAAATACAGAATTCCAGGTCCTGCCTGACTGCGGTCTTTATCAGCCGGCCGACCGTTGGTTTCTCCCCGCTTTGCTCTCAGGCAGTCAGGACTGAATGTTACACATGCCTTGCCTTGGGGGGCAGTTTTATGGGGCATCAGCTCGCACGTTGCCCTCTCGCCAACTGGGCAGCACACCCACCACCCCGCCTTGGCGGGTGTCCTCCGAGTCTCAGGCTCCCGAGTTCGGGGTTGCCCGTGACGAGATCCACCTCCCAGGCCCGTGGGGACCACCAAGTGCCTCCAAGGGCGTGACGGTGTCTCTCACACACTCTGGCCTTTCAGTGACAGTGGAGGTAGCCACTGCCATGGTCACTGTAGGAGACAGAGGCTGGCATTTCCCTCTTCTGCTCCTTGAAGAGTCCCAAACTCCCCAGGATTCCACTTCCCTCCACTGCCCGGTCATTGATTGCCCTCAGTGGCGACTATTTGAAATTTTCAACGGGGAGGGGACTTTAGAGAAGGACGAGATCAGTTGGGGAAGCGGAGGCACGGGGCAGCATGCCGGTGGGCTCTAGGTCTAGGTTGTGGCAGAGCCCTGCGCCCCGCCCAGGGGCCTCAGCCCAGTGCCCCTGCTTCACCCCCTCTGCCCTTCCCCCCCACCCCCTCCCCAGGGGTCTCCTGCAAGCCCTGAATCCTCGTGGTTAACTCTCACCAAAATCAAAAGCGAACAGGCTGGAAACCTGGCTCTCCGCAGCTGGAAGCTAATTTGCCTCCGGGGCTGCCTTTTTGTTTGTTTGTTTTCTTCTTAGCATTACCTCTGCTGGTTAAAAGGCACATTTTTAAAAACCTAAAGCGGCTGTCAGTTTCACGCCAAAAGAAAACACGTGACCTGTCCCCTGTGTGAACAGAGCACTACATCTAGTTAAAAGACCCATCAGACGAATATATTATAGGAAGAAAGGGTTTGATTGGGGAAAATCCAAGCTACCGCACACATATTTTGCCTCCCAGCCTTTTTAGGTCGGTATATATATTTTTTTTAACCGAGAAAAAGAAAATCGTTTCTAAAGGTTACCTTCCCCTTAAAAAGTGTCTGAATGCATGTGATTTGGGTTTGCGTCGCACATGTGAAATGCTAGCGGCTTACCGCTTATATAATCCTGCCCCCTTGTCTTTCTCCAGCGCGTGAGACCTTCTCCCTGCAGAGCCTCATAACGGCGTGCCTGGTGCCCTGTTAGTGTTTCTACATCCATCGTCTCTAAACCTCATACTCTTACCCGATTCCATCTGCCATCACCCATAGCCAAGATTATTTGGCCCATCTGCCTCCCCAGTTCCACTCTTGTCCCCGGTGATGTCTTCTCCCCCGAGCAGCAGGACAGAGCCTTTAAAAATGTCAGTGTGTCTGCTTCTCTCTTCTGCTCACGCCACCCCCCCCCCCATGGCTCCCATCTTCCTCAGGGTAGAGCCAGAGTCCCCCACAGGCCCCTGGCCTCCCTGCCAACCCCATCCCAGCCACACGGTCCTCCTTGCTGACCTCATCTCCCGCCTCTGAGCCTGTGGCTCCTGTGGCCAGGGATTTGCTCCCCAGGGACATGCACCCCCTTGTCCTTCCATCCTCCTGCTCTGTGCTCAGTGAGTCCTTCCAGGTGAGGCCCTCCTGACCAACCACATAAACCTGCACCCTGACTCCCTGGGCCCACCCCTCACCCCTCCTCCTGCCTAATTTCTTTCCTGATCACTTAGCACGGTCTGACAGCCACCACATAGAATGCGGACTCTATGTGGGTAGTGATTTTGGTCTTTTTGTCCACTGCAAAGTATCAAGCTCTTAGAACACCCATGAAGACGGAAGTACTTAGCGTCTGAATGAAGAAAGATTCACATTTTGCACGCAGGGGATCAAAGGCATTCAGACAAGAACCAAGTGAGCAGTTAAACAACGTGATATGATCTCTGATCGTGATGGGTGCTGTGGAGGAAATTAAACGGGGCTGTGTGGCTGCTTTGGGTTGGGATCCAGGAGAGCCTCTTGGAGGAGGTGGCGTTTGAGCTAAGTCCTGGGTTTTACAGACCAGGTGGCAGGCCTGGGAGGGAACGACTTGCCCAAGATCTTGACGGTGGTGAGTCATGGAGGTTTGGAAGCCACGGGGGAGGCGCGCCCCGTGTGCTCCTGGGGATTCCTCCTGAACGTCCAGCACGGACACAGTCCTGGGTCTTGCGGTGCCCTGTGCTGACCTGGCCCGGGCCTTTTGCCCCCATGTTGGGGTCATTACTTCACCTGGTTTCCTTCCCCATGGGGCTGCGGCATTACTCAGTGGGGTCAGTAAGGTTGCACACATCCCCAGGACCAGGCACAGGGCCCTACACGCGGCGGGACCTCTGCAGAGCACTTTGAATGCACTGCGTGTTTATTCCCAGGCAGGCGAGGGCATGCTTCAGCTCTAACAAAGAGGAATGATCTGCTGAAAGAGGTTCTGGAAACTATTTACTTATTTATTTATTTATAAACAGAGGAAAGCGAGGGCCGAGGGTAGACAGGGAGTTGTCCAAGGTCACTTGGTGAGTTGGGACGTGAATCCAGGCCTCCTGTGGTGGGTCCCATCCATGGGCACCCTGCTGAGGAAGAAGCCTGAGAACCCCGGTGGCTCTCACAGGAATCCCAATGGCTCAGAGGTGGGACTCTGTAACCACCGGCTGTAAATGCTGGAAAACCGAGGCTCTGTTTTTGAAGTTACACATTTTCTCAACCCGAAAGACACGTGCACGCCCTTAAAATGCAGAAGAGCCAGACTAACTTCCAATACGTGCCTTTTTTCCCTTTTTTCTTAATTTTTTAAATCTCTATTTATTTTTGCAAGAGAGAGACAGAGTGAGAGCAGGGGAGGGGAAGAGAGAAAGGGAGACACAGAATCGGAAGCAGGCTCCAGGCTCTGAGCCATCAGCACAGAGCCCGATGCGGGACTCGAACCCACGAACCGTGAGATCATGCCCTGAGCCAACGTCGGACGCTTAACTGACTGAGCCACCCAGGGGCCCCTGTGACCTTTGTTTCAAACCCATCAAAGAGCTGGTCAAGGAGCAAACAACTGGCCCCAAATCTGTGCAGAGACAGGCACCCGCGGGGAGAAAAGTGGTGGGAAGGAAGCCCTCTGTCACCTGGGGTAGAAGCGACCAGACGCAGGTAGGAAGAGTTGAGCTGGACCCATCATGAAGTTGGTGAAGGCCGAGTGAGGCTGGCGGGACAGTGTGACGTCTTCAGGAGGTGGTGCAGGACACTGGCCCTGTATCATCCAACCCCGGACCGCGGCTAGCGGATGCAGGCAGGCCAGCGGGGCTCCCGGCCATGGGGACGTCCCTCTGTGACTCCGCCACCACACGAGGACTTCTCTTTTGCCTTCTGGGATCTCAGGCTGCTCAGCGGGGGACATTTTTCTTTAATCCTCACCCCCCGCCTCCTCGCTGGTGACATCAGTTTGTTCTCTGTAGTTAAGAGTCTGTTTCTTGGTTTGCCTCTCTCTCTCTTTTGTTCCCTTGGCCGGTTTATTTGGTTTCTTAAATTCTACCTAGGAGTGAAGTCACATGGTATTCGCCTTTCTCTGACTTATTTCGCTCAGCGTTGTGCTCTCCAGCTCCATCCGCGTCGTTGCGAATGGCGAGATTTCATTCATTTTTATGGCTGGGTGATATTCCATTCTATACACATACTACGTCGTCTTTATCCGTCGAGCTATCGAGGGGCCCTTGGGCCGCTTATGCTGCAGGAAACACGGGCGTGCATCCCTCTGAACTAGCGTTTTGTAATTGGGGGGTAAATACCCAGTAGAGTGACCGCTGGATGGTAGGATAATTCCATTTTTTAACTTTTTGAGAAACCTCCATCAGGTTCTCCACGTCGGCTGCACCCGGTTGGTATTCCCACCAACAGTGCGAGGTTCCCCTTTCTCCACATCCTCGCCAACACCTGTTTGTTTCTTGTGTTGTTGATTTCAGCCATTCTGACACGTGTGAGGTGACCTCTCATTGTAGTTTTGATTTGCATTTCCCTGATGATGACAGATGGTGAATGTCTTTTCATGTCAGTTGGGGACACTTGTTCTCTCCCCTCGTCACACACTGTCCCTTGGCCCTTTCCTTTCCTTTCCTTTCCTTCCTATTTTTTAATGTTTATTTATTTATTTCCAGAGAAACACACACACACAGAGAGAGAGAGAGAGAGAGAGAGAGCAGGGGAGGGGCAGAGAGAGAGGGAGGGAGATACTCCCAAGCAGGCTCCACGCTTTCAGCCCAGAGCCCAACTCAGGGCTCGATCTCACGAACTGTGAGATCATGTCCTGCGCTGAGATCAAGAGTCAATGGGGGAACAAAGGAGCAGATGAAGGGCAAATCGCCGAGCCAAGTGAGGACTTTTGCCTGTTTCTTCCCCTAAGAAACAGGCATCTTCGCACAACTTAATTTAAGCCCTGTATCTGATGAAGAAGTTGGTTAGATTCGTTTTCTAAATCAACTATTTCAAGGCCAGCATTAATCTACTCATCAGCTGAACTCATCAGGAGAAAACATGCTTCTTCAGGAGTTTTCTAACTGAAAATAATGCCTCATTAAATTAAACATATTAACCTGAGAACAGTATTGATGTCAGCCAGACTAATGAATGTCATTACAGGGAACGCACAATAGTCCTCAGAGGGGCCCCGCTGGCCATTAGGATCTCTCTGCAAATGTGCTCAATTATCGTATCGTGTGGAATCATCAAAGAGAGAGGGAGAGAGAAGCGGAAAAAGGAGCAGAGGGAAGGGGGCCGTTCTGGGCACCATGGCTCTCCCTGTGAATGTTGCACCTGATTAATTCTGGCATCTTTGATGCTCGAGAAAAGGCACGCGGCCACCCTCATGTGTGGCCACATGGATGTAAATCGCTGTTGGTTCCAAGAGGAGAGAAGCTGGGTTTTGCCTCTAAGCTGGACAGGTCAGGTTTAGGTGTCAGGAAACCTGGATTGTAGTTTCCCAGGTAGTGTCTGCTCTGGACCCTAGACGCCGTGCTAGTCCCATGGCAGGACTAGGAATCAGCCCCAGATTCTCCCCATGTCTCAGTGGACCAGATCTAGTTTCTGTCCATCTTCGTTGTGTCAAGCACCACGCTAGGCACTTTCTCAAGTGTTATGTTATGGAGCTTCCGCAGAAACCCAGTTGGACATAGATTTTTGCCCTAGAATTATAGAAGAGGAAAACCAAGCCTCGGAGAAATGATCTGACTTGCTTTGCTAGATCTTCGTAACGGGCAAAGGTGGCAAAGGCAGGCAGGGGGGCCCTGCTCTGGGAAACCCATCGCTGGAGAACTGCATCCATCTTTGCATGACAGCCGAAGAAGGAGAGTGGGAACCCGAGCTTGGTCAGGAGAGCATGAGGCAGAGTGCTGAAGGAGGGGGGCTGTTGAAGGTGGAGAAGGAAAAGCCCTATATGGATGAGAGACATCTCCTCACGTACAAGAAGGGCTGCCACGTGGAAGAGGGAGTTCATGCCCTCAATGTGGGCTGAAGGAAGAGATTTTCAACAAAGTGTCCAGAGACGGTATGGGCCACCTTGAGAGCTAATACGCTCCCCATACTTTTTTTTTTTAATTTTTGTAATATTTATTTATTTTTGAGAGAGAGAGAGAGACAAAGACAGAGCACGAGTGGAGGGTGGGCAAAGAGTGAGAGGGAGACACAGAATCTGAAGCAGGTTTCAGGCTCTGAGCTGTCAGCACAGAGCCCGATGTGGGGCTCGAACCCACGAACTGTGAGGTCATGACCTCAGCTGAAGTCGGACACTTAACCAACGGAGCCACCCAGGTGCCCCAAAGCTCCCCATCCTTATGGGGCATAGCTGTTGTGTCTTTTAAGGATAAGTGACTTCACTTCTCACACCCACAGTTTCCCCTCATTTGTAAGATGGGGGAAATAATGCCATCTACCCCCCTGCATCATCATGCAGATTAAATGAAATCGTATATGTAATACACTACACACAATGCCTGCCTGGGAGCTGGTGGTGTTTTCACCATCAATATTTTATTTTTATTAAGTGGATTCTGGCATCAGATGAGGCCTTGGAACTTTGCCTACTTCTAGAACTCAGCATCTTTAGAAAAGACCTCTCTGTTAATGCTCTGAAAATTAGGAGGCTGTGCTTATTATCAATTTATGGCCCCTTAGCTCAAATTTCACTCTTGTCTGCCCTGCATTGTACCCCTGAAGTCTGACCCTGTAAACGTGTCTCTGGAGCGATATGGCGCAGTGCTAGTTCTCTTCAGTATGGGGAGCTGGGGAGACACTGCCAGGCTACAAAAGAAGATGGATTGAAAAGTGAAAGGTGGAAAGAATATTCTGTACAAATAATAACCAAAAGACAGCAGGGGTAGCCATACTTAGACACAATGGGCTTTCAATCAAAAAAGGTTACAAGAGACAAAGAAGGATGTTATCTATTAATAAAAGGTTCAATGTAGCATGAAGGTACAATGATAAACATTGATGCATCTAATGACAGACCATTAAAATATATGTAGCAAAACCCGGTGGGGTTGAAGGAAGAAAGAATTCTACAATTATAGTTGGAGACTATGATGGATGCAATGACCAGACAGAAGATGAGTAAGAAATTAGAGAACTTGACACAAATTAGGGTCCTTAGACATAAGCAGCCCACGTTTCCCAACGGCAGCAGCGTATGTGGGATGTTTTCCAGGACAGACCATATGTTAGGCCACAAATGAAGTTTCAGTAGACTTAAAGATATATATATATATATATATATATATATATATATATAAAGTATTTTCTCTGACCACAACTGGGTGAAGTTAGAAATCAATAATAAAAGTAAAACTGGGTAATTTGCACATTCGGGGAAAGTAAACAGTACATTATCAAACAACCGATGGATCAAAGAAGAAGTCACAAAGGAAATTAGAGAATACTTAGAGATGAAGGAAAAAAAAAACACAACACACCAGAACTTATGGAACACAGCAAAACACAGTGCTAAGGGGAAAATTTGTACCTATAAATGCATTAAAGAAAACAAGATCTCTGATCTAAAGCCAAACTTTACCACTTAAGGAACTAGAAAATTAATAACAAACTAAACCCAAAGCTAACAGGAGAAAGGAAAGAATAAAAATTAGAGCAGAAACCAATGAACTAGAGAATAAAGAAAATAATAGGGAACATCAACGAAAGCCAGAGTTGGTTCTTTGAAAAGAGCGACAAGATTGACAAACCTTTAGCGAGATGGACTAAGAAAAAAGAGATAAGGCTCAAATTACTAAAATAAAAAAAAAATGGAGTGGTGACATTACTACCAATGCTACAGAAATTAAAAAAAAGATTATAAGAGAATACTATGAACAATTATATGCCAATAAACTGGATAACCCAGATGAAATGAACAGATTCCTGAAAACACAAAACCTACCAAGACTAAGTCACGAAGAAATAGAAAATCTGAGTAGATCTATAACTAATAAGGATACTCAAATGTAACAAAATGTCTCCCCCGCAAAAAAGAAGTGTCCAGGTACTGATGGCTTTACTGGTGAATCTACAAAACATTTAAAGAAAACTGAGTGCTGGGGTGCCTGGGTGGCTCAGTTGGTTGAGCGACCGACTTTGGCTCAGGTCATGATCTCACGGCTCGTGAGTCTGAGCCCCTCGTCGGGCTCTGGGCTGACAGCTCGGAGCCTGCAGCCTGCTTCATATTCTGTGCCTCCCTCTCTCTCTACCCCTAACCCACTCGTATTCTGTCTCTGTCTCTCTCAAAAATAAATAAATGTTATAAAAAAATTAAAAGACTGTATTTAGTAGCACAGCACCATACACTTAAAAATGGTGAAGATGGTAAAATTTATGATATGGGTATTTTACTCCAATTACAAAAAAAAGATGGGATTTCCCTTCCAGGTTCTGGTTTTCTTTTCCTCTTGCTCCTATGGCATGACTGCCAGTGGCATAAAAACAGCCACTGACTCTCGCTTTCCCAAGAGCTACATTATCGCCCAGGGTAGCTTCCTATCTACTGGCCTTGGCCCCTCGACTGTGGACTGTTTCCTTGGGCCGCAGTCAATCTTGGCCAATGTCAAGGCCAACGTCAATCTTGGCCTTGAACGGAGTGGCCCTCTTGCCTTGCTCATTGAGCACTATTCCTTGGCCCTAGAGCCAGCAGAAGCCACTCCCCACTTTTTATATTCCTGTATTCTTTAACATTCCATTTTATTCCTTTTGTAGTCATTTTTTACTAGCTAATAATTCTTTATATTAAATTTTCCCTCTTCAAATTACTTTCGTGATTTCTGCTTTCTGGGTTGATCCCAATTTGTGCTCCTTACCAATCTCGGTGGAGCAAATGCTCCCCCCACAGTCATTTCCAAACTACCAATGCCACGGCGTCAAGTGCAAAATTTGGAAGATACACAGACGCACGGTGTTATGGAGTATTTCCACCGTTCAGGTATCAGATGAGTAAATAATCTCAAACACATACATAATAGTAAAATATGGTAAAGTAATTAGAATTTGATGAGCTTGAATGTTGATTGCCTTTGTTGTTAATGTGATTTATGTAATTATAAGATTATATCATTTAATTTTTAATTGTGGCTGTGTTGAACATCTGGCTGGCAAAGCCTCCCAAAATTTAACCACCCATTCCCTGTGAGCTGGTCTGAGCTGCCCCGGCACCCTGCCCTCGCCCTCGGTCCTGTCCCCCAACACCCCTACCTGCACCCCAACCATCCCTGGTTCTTGATCTGCAAAAATGAACCGGGAAGTTTCCTAGTTTCTTAGGCCTGTGAAACCACTCACCATGGAGCCAGGCGGCTGGCCCCCACCTCACTTGGTCATCCCCCCTCCCGCCTAATACAGTTCTTGACACTTTCCATTTATTTCTCAATTTCATTATCATCAGAAATGATGATTAAATTTCCAGTGCAAATACCACTTTACCAGGCTGAATTAATCACAGGGTGGGTGGGTGGGGGGCGGGGAGTCCTGGGGACTTTATTTGAGCTTCGGGAACAGTTAACCTTTCAGTCCTCATGGAGGCCACCGCTCACCCTTTGGAAATTCACTGGAAATTCATTGCCTTCTCATAGCCTCTGATGGTGGTGGGGACGCAGGAAATCTCTCTCTCCTCCCTCCCTCTCTATCCTCCCTCCCAGGGCCCCTGTCTGCACCCAGCAAGGTCTCTAACAGATGAATCTCCTGGCCTGCCTCCTGGTCCACGGTGGAGTGGCATTTTGGTTTTTTCCCTCCGACTGCCCGGGCACATGGGCAAAGGCTGATGTGCTCCTCGAAGGGGGCTGGGGAACAAGGAGGCTGTCCACCAACAGGTTCATGGCCTTGGGAGAAAATACACCTTCAGGGGTGAGATCAGAGTCCCCTCTGTCTGCCACACGGGGCTCATTGTTGGCTGATGAGCTCAGTCGTCAACTCTGGACTCCAAAAGGAACTTGAATTTCAGTACCGAAGGCTCTTAATGCATGGGTGTGATCTCTGTGCCAGGGCTCCCTGCAGAGCAGCTCAGGTCTGAGTTTGCTTCTTCTGTTTCTCTTGCTCTAAATGCCCTCCTCTCAAGACTGGCTGCTTAGTACTTGTTAATGGATCTAATTTTCTGGCATTGATCTTCTCAACTGGAATATACTTGGGAGAAATAAAGTAATCATCAAAGAACCTTAAATGAATTACACTCTATTTTTAAGTTTCTGTATTTTGAGAGACAGAGAGAGAGCACAAGTGAGGGAGCAGGGGAGGGACAGAGAGAGAGGGAGAGACAGAATCCCAAGCAGGGTCCCTGCTGTCAGCCCAGAGCCCGACTTGGGGCTCATTCCCACGACCCTAGGATCACAAACCGAGCCAAAATCAAGAGCTGGACGCTTAACCAGCTGAGCCATCCAGGCGCCCCAAACGAATTACACTTTTAGTAAGAGAAGATAACAACCCACTTGAAGTGTGAACTACAAGGAAATACAGATCTGTTGTGTCTCAAGACCAGGAGGGCGGGAGAGGGACCCGGGTGCTGAGGAACTCACCACCTCTGGGGTCATTTTCTCCCCAGCACGTTCCTGCTTCTGTCACCACCCCAGCTCTGCCCCATAGGGAAAGACGGTGTCTAAGTCATTCTGCCCTCTCTGGGGGGTGACAGCTTTGCTTTGGAGAAACGGGGAGCACTCCCACTCTTCCTTCAACCTTCCTGCCCCAACCTACCCTCTGCCTCTTCTTTCATGGGCCCCTCCAAGCTGGGGAATGAGCTCCGGAGACACTGGGCAAAACAGGAGGGGAAACTTTCCCCCAGGGAAGGGATGGATGGCCAGAGACAGGCAGACAGGGGCTCTGGGGGAGCAGGCAAGGGTTCTGGAAAGGCGGCTGTGCCAGACTGAACCACCAGGTTGTATAGTGGGAAATGGGTTCGGGTGGCTTTAACCAGTGACCGGGGCCCCGGGGCTCTCCACAGACCATGGGCTGAACAGTAACTTCCAGAACCAGCCAGTGGCAGCACAGGAGATGTTCAAAGGTCTCCTGCCCCGGGGCAGAGTTGGCACAGAGGCCTGAGCCTGGACCAGAGGGAGAAGACAGAGCCCCACTGAAGACTGGATCCACGATCCCACCTAAACTCAATCTCACTTCAGGGAAAGTAGATGCGACTCTGCGGGTTTTCAGAGGACAAGGCTGGCGAGGGGGCCGCAGAATGACCACAGGGGTGGAGGGACCGACAGGGTAGACTGGGACACCAGGCCTTCTGGAACTTGGTGCACCTGCCTTGGGGTCTCATGCAGGTGCAGCTCTGACCCAGGAGGCGGAGGCTGACAGCGACAGCGTGCCCACACACTTATTTCACGAACACGTATTGAGGTCTAACTACGAGCTGAGCACCGGAGCGACACGGTCCCTGCTCTTGCCAAGCTCAGAAGCAAATGAACATATAAATAAGTTTTCCGGTTTACGGAGGGGACAACTGCGTGCCAAGGGAAGTAAAGATTTATTGCTTGTAGGTAAGGGAACTAGGATTTGGAGAGGTTGGGTGAATTGATTTGAGCCTCTCATCTAAGAAGTACAGAGTGAGATGCAGAGTAAAGTGTCCTGTCCCGGGTTTGCACACCTGATGCTGTGACACAAGCAGCCGTGACCCCCACTGCCCACCCAGTGCTGCTCTCACAAGAGCGTTTAGGTGAAATAAGGTCCTCCCTGTCCCTGTTTCCTGATCTCTTCCCCAAGGGTGGGTTGGGACAGCCCACGCTGGGCTCAGTGCTGGGGCTGGCTTCCGGGGTGGGGTCCCAAAGCCAGGGCCAGGGGACAATTCTATCCAGAGATCCAGAGTAGGGCAATGGTGCTTGGGCTGGAGGATTGATTGTTCCTCGGTGTAGCCCAGGAGGAAACTGAGGCCCGAACGCTGGAGACACCAACAGCCTGATCGAGGCAGAGGGGCTGGAGATGGGCCATCCAAGGGGACAAGACCCAGGTTGGATCTGAAAGCTCCAGGCAAGGGCCACCTTGCCCATGTGCCACCATGTCCCCTGTTCCTGCCATCCTCTTACCTCTGGGTACCAGCCTTAAGCCCATTGACAGCCACCGCCTCCTGGTTACCAGGATTTCAGGCAAAGTGTTTTCTATAAAATCTTTCTGTAACATTAAGTATGAGTCCCTCCCATACGTATTTGCCAGAAGGACCCGGGAAGTTGTCAGGGAAGAGGTGAACCCGGAGTCCACCCTTGATTTCAGGCTTGGAGAAGAAAATGGAGCAGGAGGAATGTTCCAGACCAGGGTCTGTCATGTACAAGCGTGCAAAAGGCAGCGAAAAGACCGGCCTGCAGGTCTCCAAAGAGCAGGCTGCAGGGCAGCTTGGGAGGAAGACGTGAGATCTCAGCCTAAGTGAACTGTTTGAAAAGTCTACCAGCTTACGGACAGGAGGAAGGGAAATCAGCATCGAGCACCTTCTTTGTCGCATGCGTATGTCCTCAACCGGCCTATTTCAGCTCAGAGATAGGCCCCGTGACCTAGGCTCAGAGCAATCCGTATGGCACATTCCTCTGGCCCCAGTGACTGGCACAGGGATGGGACCCAACCAAGAGCCACTGAGATGCCATGAGACCTTCACTGAAGCTTCCGAGAAAGAACTCTGGCAATCCTTTGCCCATGAACTTGAACCTGGACGTTTGTAGCCCAGAGCTGTTGCCAACGTGTCATGTGTAGCCTGAGCCGGAGAGAAACGGAGAAAAACCAGGCCAGGGTGACATTACTGGGGGCCCCTTAAGTTGTGGGTGAAACCGATCTGAACCCCGAAAGTTTTCCTACGAGCAGGGAATTCTTTTTTTGCTTCACGTAGTTTGGACTGAGTTTTCTGCCGCGGGCAATCGAACAGAATCGTAACTGTTGACCAGATCCATGCGAGAAGCTCCAGTAGAAAGGCTGAGGATAAGGAGGGTCAGTATTCCTTTGGTCACTTTCCTTCTTCTCTCTGCTAACTGGCTTCTCTGCTCACTTGTGACCCACCATTACATGTAGCACCAACACAGTCTCTCCCGGGGGGGCCCGATCTGCTGGGATGGATTTACAGCTGATTGACTTTGTGTCCTCATCCTAAACTGAAGTTCTCAGGGAGGGAATCAGATTTGCCCAGCCTGGGGGAGGTGTCCACTCCAATCCTATTAATTAGCCGTAGGGGTCTTGCAGGGGGCGGGGGGGCGGGGAAGGCTGACCAAGGAGAGATGGGCAGGAAATGTAATTCACATTTCTAAACACACATGAATCACGCTCCTTGTTTTCCAAACCCGAGGGAACTAATGCCCCAAGAAGCAAAGCGACTTGCCCAGGGTTGCAGAGCTGCTGGGTCACAAAATCCGGGTTCACATCTTGCCCTGCTGGACTCTAAACTCCACCGTCCTTCCACACTAATGGCCCCGGGGGTTTTTCTTCAGAGCCCTTCGATTCCTTCCATCCGCCCCCTTCCTGCAGGCAGGGGAGGGCAGGAAACAGGAAAGGGGACTTCCCTGAGAGGTGAGGGCACCCACCCTGGCAGGCAGGGGAGGGGAAGCTGCCAACGGGGCTGGTGCACAGTAGGTGCTCAGGGAAGGAAGTGGCCGGTGACTTGGGTGGAGGGAACAGATGAGGCGCTGAGCTGGGTGGGGGGTGATGTGGGGGCCTGGCTTCCAGCCCTCACGGTCCCATCGCCCACTGTCAGAGGAGGCTCTGGGCACCACCGGGCCGCAGGAGTATGGGTGCACACAGAGGGGGCACTGGGCACGTAGCCGCAGGATCTGGACGAGGCTCTCCCTCAGGGTCGGGGGAAAGGCCCAGCCACAGGGGCTGGGAGACAAGACTCGGCATTTAGAGAGACTGGGGTCAGGTGCCGGAGGCCAGAAGAGTCCTCCAGGCCTTCCGGCATCAGGACAGAGCAGGGATGTCCCACCGTGGGGGCCGGGAGGGGGGAGATCCTGACTCAGGGCAAAGAAGGGCACCCACAAGGTCTGGGCCAAGGAGCAGGGCCCGGGCTCAGACCTCAGCTCAGGTGCGGGAATCGGTGGCGGCGACCGTCCATTTCCACTCTGCGTCCGCGGCTGCGGGACCTGCGGACGGGAGACCGGAGAAAATCTGGCCCGTCACCGGGGGTGCCCAGTGTAACGCAGACTCAGGGACACAGCGAGGGTTCACCGTTGGCGCCCGGGAATCCCGAAGGGAAGGAGACAGTCCTGGGGGGCCCCGGGAGGCGACAGGTCTCATCCTGGGGGTCACGTTGGCGAGGTAGAGGGAGAACTGGACTCGGAAGGGGGCTGTCTGGGTTCTGGGCCCAACTCAGTCTCCAGACCCCTGTGTAAATCGGGGGAAGTCACTCGGCCTCTCTGGGCTTAGCCTGCACATCTGCAGAGCAAGGTCGTTTCTGAGACGGCCACCAGATTGAGCCTTGGCTCTCCGGGGCTCCGTGTGGCTGCCCTCTCTCCCCCGCCCCCCCCAGCTTTAAATCTGACCGGCGGCCTCTCCGCTCAAACCCGCCTCTGCCGGAGGAAGGTGAGTCCGTGCCAGGAACCCCCGGTGCTGACGCGGCAGCCCTCGCAGTCACTGCGTGAGGCCAGCCTGGCCGTGACGGGGCTGCTCGGTTCATTAGAGTCCGGGGATAATGTGCCCTCGCCCTTGGAGGTGCCATTACGGGGTGGTTTCTGCAGCTGCCTCCGTGGGAGGCGAGAAAATGGAGAAAAAGGGGCAGCAGGAGAGGAATTTAACTCACACCCCCAGGGGTGGGGAAGAAGCTGAGGCAGCAAAGTTTTGTGCTGGTCTCAGCTTGGAGACTTGGGTGCTGGAGGGGAGGCAGCCATCAGGCTCTTGCATTTCCTGTGACGGGGCCTTCCGTGCAACCTGGCTGGAGCCCGGAAGGGACTTACTGGGTTCTACAAACGGGAAAGTTCAGACACAGAAGGAGTTTGATTCAGGGGCTCAAGTGATTCTACCAGGACCTGTTTCTTTCTTCATCGTTTAGCACCTCTCTCCCACGCAAGACCACTCGCAGACCCCTGTCCTGGTGACCAGATGTCTTCCTTCCAGACTGGAGTCCAGTAAAGAGGAGAAAAATTATCTCTCTTCAGGTTGACCCAAAGTCCTGGGCCATTGAACTAAGAGACTGCAGCCTCCGCCCCTGCACCATCAGATTGCACGGAGGTTTGGATTGTGTTGACTGGCTTAGGCTGATCCGGGTCCATCCCAAGAGTGAGGTCAATCCCTCCACACAAGCCTGGGGCTGAGAGTGGGGAGGGTCTGGCTTTATCAGCAGGAGAATGAATGGGAATGAGGCCACAAAAGCCGAGAGGTGCCCCCTAATAAGTTAAAGGTGGAGGGAAATCCAAGAAAGGGTATTAACAGAAACCACATAAAGGGGGAAAATGCAAATAGTTACGCGTTATGGCTAATCACATCTCATTTCCCCAATAGCACTGGTTGCCTGAGGTAGAGAATCCCAGACTTTTAGAGTCAAAAGGATCTTCACAATCCTTGGTCCAACCCCCTTAACCTTCACAGGCAAGACCCAGAGGGCTTGAGTGACTGTGTCAAGGTCACACAGCCCAGGAGAAAATGATGGAGTAGGAAGCCCCAGGAATCCCTCTGTCCACCTGGACAAAAACCGTGCTGGCAGAATCTGTCTGATGTAACGGTTTCGGAAGACCGCTGTCCTCTAGAAGGCTCCCAACTTCCCCTAGAGCGAGTCTGGGCCGCTAAAGTGGAGTCAATTTTACTTCACTTCAGCTCTTGGCTACCCATTCCCCAGTCCCTGGCCCCTGGGGCAGCTTGCACACAGCTTGCAGGAGCCAGGGTGGAAACAGGACTGGCCTCCAAATATCTGAATCTATGCCCTGGTGGCTGATATGTGCTTGTGGCTGTCGGGGCACAGACACAGAGGTGAGCAGCCACTGTTGGGACTCCCACCACGAGTGTGGCCAGACTCCCCTCTTCATGTTGAAGCAACTCAGGGGACTTACAGGGCTGGGGCATTTTCCCCCCTTTTTCCTTTTTCCTCTTTTTCCTCTTTCTGGAACTAGAAAGTTTTTCTAGTTTTTCTCTTTTTCCTCTTTCTGGAACTAGACATTTAACAATGAGGATATCCTGGGGGTGCCTGGGTGGCTCAGTTGGTTAAGCGTTCAACTTCGGCTCAGGTCATGATCTTACGGTTTGTGGGTTCGAGCCCCGCATCGGGCTCTGTGCTGACAGCTCGGAGCCTGGAGCTTGCTTAGGAATCTGTGTCTTTCTCTCTCTCTGCCTCTCCCCCACTTGTGCTCTGTTTCTCTCTCTCTCTCTCAAAAATAAATAAACATTAAAAAAAAAGTATGGGGGCGCCTGGGTGGCTCAGTCGGTTAAGCGGCCAACTTCAGCTCAGGTCATGATCTCGCGGTCCGTGAGTTCGAGCCCCGCGTCGGGCTCTGGGCTGATGGCTCAGAGCCTGGAGCCTGCTTCCGATTCTGTGTCTCCCTCTCTCTCTGCCCCTCCCCCCTTCATGCTCTGTCTCTCTCTGTCTCAAAAATAAATAAACATCAAAAAAAAAAAATAAAAAATAAATAAAAAAAGTATGAAGACATTCTGAAGCAATGAATATACAGAGGAATTCAGAAAGTTATGGTACACGCCCATGGGAGGGCACAGGTTCCGGCAAGCCTGAGAAGACCGTAAATTTATACTTCAGGCTGATCCCTGGTACAGAGACAAGTCTACAAAAATCCAACAAACAAAAGAAAAACCCCAGTGAACCCTGGCAAAAGGGGGAAGAATCTATTTTCTAGAGTTACCATGCTATAAGATTCAAATGTCTAATTTTCAACAACAACAATAACAGAAACACAGAAGTATGGTCCATTCATAGGAAAAAAAGAAAGAAACAAAAGCTGTTCTTGAGAAAGACCAGATGGCAGATTTACCAGAACGTGACCTTGAAATAACGATCTCAAAGTTGGGCAAAGCCCTAAAATCAGGTGTGAACAAACTCAAGACAGTGATGCGTGAATAAGATGGAAATATCCATCAGGAATTAGAAAACATAAAAGTATACAAAGAAGAAAGTCTAGAGCTGAAAAGTATAATGTCCCTGAAATGGAAACATCACTGGAGGGATTCGGAAGCGAACCTGAGCACGTAGAAGGGTCAGTGAGTTTGAAGATAGGACCTTGGGAATTAATGGCGGTAAGCAACAGCAGGAAAAAGAGTTTTAAACAGGTGAACACGGCCCAGTGGACCCATGGGACACCAGCAAGGGAAGCAACATACGTACTACGGGAGCACTGTAACTTCAGTTTATAACTCCACCTTTTGTTTTCTACGCAATTTAAGAGACTCAGGCATTCAAAAATTATTAGGCTGTGTGTTTGGGCACACAGTGAATAAAGATGTGCTTTTGTGACATCAGTAAGTGAACAGGGGTGGGGACAGAGCTGCAAGGTGCAGGGTTTTTGCATGTGATTGAAGCTAAGCTGGCATACATTCCAATGAGAGGGTTACAGCTTTAGGATGCTGGCTGCAGTCCCCATGGCAACTGCAAACAAAACAGCTACAGCATGTACAAAAAAGGAAATGAGAAGAATCAAAATGTTTCACTGTAACAATTATCGACAAAACAGAATACAGCAACTCAGGAGCTGAGGAGCAATGAGGCTTCTAGGCATATAAAATATAAATAACAAAATGACGAATGAAAGTCCCTTCTTACCACTAATTACATGTAAATGGATTAAATTCTCCACTCAAAAGACAGAGATGGGCAATACGGACACATGATGCAACTCTATGTAGTCCTTAAGAGACTCACTTTTGATCCAAAGACACAAATCGATCGGGAGTGAAAAGATGGAGAAAGATATTCCATGCCAACAGTAAATCCAAAGACTACAGGGGTGGCTATAATGTCAGACTTGAAATCGAAATAGACTTTAAATCAAGATCACACAGCGCATTAGTGGGAGACCCAGGTCATCCTAGACAGAACTTGTCCCAGCAGGCATCCACCTACTCAGAGCCACTTCTAAATCACAGAGAACTCTTCGCAAGATGAGCCTCACTCACTCAACCCAGCAAGACCAGCCTACATGGTCCAGAATTCATGCAGTCATCGTCCAGATGACATCTCAGTAGGTGCGTCCACCTGGGCCCTGCGGAGACCTCTCTCTGAGGTTCCTGGGATTCTCCACACTTCACACTCATGACTACAGAGCCGACCCCAACCTCTGTCACCTGGGCCCTGCCTCCCTGCTGGTCTGCACAAGCACCGAAGTTAACTCCCAGAGTACGAGGCATGGCGAGGCTGGTTGTGGTCATCCAGCCCAAACCTTGCATGTGATGGAGGAGGAAACCGAGGCCCAGGAGAGGAGGAGCATTCCAAGGCCGGCAGAGCGATGCAGCAGAAGGGCTCCCGGCTCCCAGGGTAGTGCTCTCCCACCACACCCCTGTCTGCTGCCTGCACCAGTCCCGAGCTGTGGTCCTCATGGCCCCGGGGGGGACCGTCAGCCATCCTGAAGTCATACTTCCGCACTGACAGCCCCTCTCCCCTGAACAGCGTGTCCTTTCGCAAGTTGTATCCATCTACTCTCTACTGAAACAGGAGACGGTGGGGGGCCAGAGGGCAGCTGCGGGTCGTCCAAGGTCAGCTGCTGACCAGTCCGAGCTGGACCAGCCCCGCCTCCTCCTTCCAGGACTGAAGCCTTTGAAGAGTTTCTGGGACGTTGGCCTCCCTTGTTCCCGCCCAGCTGGCGTCCTGGGAGCGCTGCCCTGGGAACCGATGGGGGAAGGCTGGGTCCCTGGGCCCCTCGCAGCTGGCGGGCGGTGGAGAGGAGGGGGGTCGGCTCTCCTGGAGGCCAGTCTGGTGTCCTGTCACCGCACAGGGCCACTGCCACAGTTAGGATGGTATTCCGCAGAGTAAGAGGGGCCTGAGCGACAAGAGTAAACAAATCAGGTTTTCTTCCTGAGGAGGCGGGGGCCCCGGGGAAGGCCCAGCAGCTCCAAGATGCCCCGGGTCCCGGCCTCCTCCTCGATTTCCCCTCAGAGTCCTCGGCGTGTGCGGATGGCCCCTGAGGTCACAGCACAGCCATTCCACCTGGGCCGAAGGGTCCCTTTCAGGACGGGCAGTGGGGGGGCCACGGCAAGCCCGGCTGATGCCATGTGACAACCTCTGCCCTGTCTGGTGGCCCTGAGCTGTGTCACAGGACTGACTGGTTGGTGGGGTGGGGGTGGGGGTGGGAGTGTGAGGTTTTTAAGCTGGGAAATTGCTGTCCACGAACAAGAGGGGGATTTGTCAGTAGGAAAGAGGAGGAAGGTGACTGTCAGCGGGCAGCCCGCTGTCGCTGCCCCAGCACCGACGGCCTCATCTTCCCGTCCCTTACCTCCTTGCACCTGCAGGGCTCCGTTGTTGTGATTGCACAGGGGGAGGCCAACCCCTTGCCAGGGGGGGCCCGCAGGAGAGGTTCGCAGGGCCAGCCAGAGCCCTGACTCCCTGCCCCAGGGCACCCTCCGCTCCCCAGCTCTGTGCTGCTGCCTCTGCTCCCCCGCTCTCTCCCCTCCGTCCAGTTCTCTGTCCCTCCAGCCCCGGAGCAGCCTGGTGGGTACGTCCCCGCATCCCGAAGGTGACCCGAGCTGTGGTGGTTCACCCCTTACGGTTCCAGCACCACGTTCAGGCTGAACCACTGCCATGGAAAGTCCACACCCGAACCACCTCCCCGGCCCGTGTGACACCCCCTCTCTCACGTCCTGCCGGTGGGACGTTCCCAGGGGTAACCTTCGTGGATGACGTTTGAGCAGGCGTCTATCAGAATTCAGAACGCACGTACCCTTTGTCCCAGCCATTTAACTCCCAGAAGTCGATCATTCTGAAATACCCGGGAGTCTGTATTTATGTCTGCAAGGACGTCCACATCATTTGTAAAAATCTAATAGCAACAATTTGAGATGATGTAATAGTCAATCAATTTGTGCATTGATTAATCAATGCGAAATGAGTGTGGTCCCAGAGGGGGCACTGGCTCAGGAGGCTAGCCCTCATATATTTTTGAATTAAAAAAAACAATTTGATGAAAAATATGAATAGCATGCAGCTACTTTGCATGAAAATTGTATGCGCACAGATAACCATCTTGAGGGAGGAGCATTCATCCAGGGGGGCCCAGGGGGAAATCCTTCCCGGATCTGAGACCCTGTGACAACGGGAACTCTCTGAGGCCATTGGGCACAAAAGTACTTTCCCTCTCAGCTGCTCAAGGGTGCCCCCCCCCCCCACCAGGATCCCTTCCTTGCCCCTGCAGCCTGAATTTTCTCTCTCTAAGGGAGCGTTCCCATCAGCGTACAACACGGGGTTATTTCTCCAATCGCCAAACAACAACTCCAAAACAAAACTAACTCTCTCCTGCTACTTTTGCTCGCTTTTACGGTCAAGCACCTCAAAAGAGTCAGCGTACCTGCCATCTGTAATGTCTTTCTTTGAACCCAGACTTGCCTCCCTCGCATCCACTATAGCTGCCCCTGTCCAGGTCACCAGGGACCTGCGTATTGGGCTAAGGGTCCGCTCCCAAAAACACTTGACCTATGAGCGTTTGACATAGTCACTCACTTCTCTCTGGAACCCTGTCCTGACTTTCCTCCTCCCTCCCTGGCTGTTCCTATCCAGTCTTCTTTGCTGGTTCCTTCTTGGCCCCTTGACCCATAGACCCGGTGCTGTCCTTGGACTCCGTCCTTTGTCCTCTTCTCCTAATTCCCTCTCCCTCGTTTGGGAACCTCATCAGACTCATCTACCTCTACATGCTGTTTGTACACCGATGGTCCCCAGATTCACGCCCGAGCCCAGCCTGTCCCTGAACGTGCACCGCCATTCAGCACCTCCCATGGGTGTCCAACAGGATCTCACAACTCACAGGTCCCAAATGACAGCCCGTTCCCCAGCCTTGTCTTTCCCTCATTTCAGTGCGGGCAATGCCATCCTCCCAGTGCTGGGGCCAGAAACCTGGGGTCAGGCTGGACCCCCCTCGTCCGCTCCCACCCTGTGTCACAGCTGTCGGCAGCCCTGGTGGCTCTCCTTCGAAAGAAATCTGGAACATGACCACTTCTCATTACCTCCATGTCCCCCCATCCCCCGCTTCGGGCCTCCATTCCCGTCATATCTTGGATTATCTCAGTAGCCCCTTGGCTGCTCTCCCCACTTCCTCCCATTTTCTCCAAGAGTCTGTACCTCCCAGAACAGCACAGAGATCACATGTCACCCCGTCAGGTTTGTCTCTCCTCTGCCCAGAAGCTTTCAACGCCCTCATTAAAGAAAAACGTGGAGTCCTTATGATGAACGGCCTGGCCCTACATCTACGGAACCCCTGACTCCAGCCTCCTCACTGGCCTCACTCCTGCTCTTGTCCTCTCTGCTCCCTCCACTCCGGCCACACTGGCCTGCTTGCTTTCCCTTGAACCGGCCAAGCCTTCTCCTGCCCCAGGGCCCTTGCACTTGCTGGTTCTCTGCCCAGGGTCCTCCTCCCCAGACACCCTCCCAGCTCATTCCTCAGTCCGGGATGACCCAGCCATGGACACCACCTATGGCTCTTGTATAAAGTTCCGCACCCTCTTGAGAGTCCTCCCCAGAAAAAAAAAGTCATCGTCCCTGCTGCCCAGAGCGAAGAGAAGACAAAGGGAGGCAAGTTCCTTTCTAGAATTTACTCCCTCTTAGAAACTACGTTTGTCTCTTCTTAATGTTTTTGCCAAAAAAAATGGAAAGCTTCGAATGGTGTCTTAAGTGAGGTAAGAAAGCTGCTGTGACTGGATGTCACCAACGGCCACAAGTTCTGGCCTGAAGACGTCAGGAGAAGAATCAGAACCCAGCCGCACAGAAAGGCCATCACCCTGCAGACAGAGGTTCTGCTGAAGGGAAAGCCGGCCCCCGGCAATCACGAGCTCTGTGGCCTGAGTCAATGTGGGGTTCTGGGCCAGTCAGAAAGCTGGCCTCCCTGCCTTCCGGGAGGAGGACGGGACCAGCGTGGCCCCGTCCTTCCCACGGAATGGGGACGGAGGATCCCATCTCTGCGTGTCCTGAAATTTCCCACTCGTGGTTTTTATTTATTTATTTTGTAAATGTTTGTATTTATTTTTGAGACAGAGAGAGACAGAGCATGAGGAGGGGAGGGGCAGAGAGAGAGGGAGACACAGAATCCGAAGCAGGCTCCAGGCTCCGAGCTGTCAGCACAGAGCCCGACGCGGGGCTCGAACACACGAACTGTGAGATCACGACCTGAGCTGAAAGCGGACGCCCAACCGACTGAACCACCCAGGCGCCCCCCACTCGTTGTGATTTTTAGAAATCCTTCCAAGTCCTCTCTGAGGCTGAGCCGGGAGACATCCCTAGTCTAAGCGGATTGTAACATCCCCCTCCCCCCACCCCTCCCCCCACCCCTCCCCGCTCCAAATGTTAATAGTGAGTATCTTAAATGAGAGGAAGTGGAGAGGAACCGGGGGAAAGCTTACCGTTTTACATTGCTGTGCTGTTCGAGTGGTTTTTATTTTCCCAGCAAGCTTATATTACCTTGGCGGTGTCTGTGTGCGTACCACGTACATGTGCGTGCGTGTGCGTGCGGACGTACGAAGGCGTGCGCACGTGGGTGCTCGTGCGTGTCCCAGCTGGGGTGGGAGGGCCACTCCCCGGCGAAAGGGATTCCGCGGTGTGCAAAAGGATTTGTCGAAGGCTCCTTTGAAGTGTCCTGCTCTCCAGGGGCCTACGGAGAAGGATTTTGATTTGTAAACACTTCGCCTTCAAGGTCTCAGGCAGCCCAGAAACTCGTGGTCAGTTTCCTTTTTCAAGTTCCATCCGGCTTCCCCCACGTGTCCCCAGGCTGCCGCTGCGGGCCCAGCACCGTGCCCGGCACCGCGGGCGAAGGAAGGGGACGCGCTGTGTTCCAGAGGAACCCGGCGCTGGCGGGGGCCTCACAGAGGGTCGGAAGGACCTGCTCAGAAGCAGTCATGGGGGCGCTCAGCCAGACCCTCTGCACGTCTGCAGATCCAGCCAGGAGCCCGGATGCCAAGGGGGTCTCTGGTCTCCCAGGGTGACTGGGGAAGGCCGGGGCCCTGCTGTAGTCAGGAGCGGGTGGGAGTGATGGGGAAGGGAGACCTGCCGCTCTGCTTCTCCGTTGCCACCGACTGCAGAACCCCCACAAGGAGCCTGCAGTGTGATGGGCGACAGTTTTTGAAACAACGAGACAAAGAAGTTGGCAGAAGCTTGTGAAAACACACCTCAATTACACCTAGCGAAGGGAGGGAAGGAGCGGGGTGCCTTCTCGGGTTCTCAGTTCCCCCGTTCCGCCCCGTACTTTGGCCTCATCTACAGATGCCCTTCTTGCCCCCGATGTACAGCCCGCCTGTGTCTCTGATAGTGGACAATCTGAAACCTTGGGACAGGACTGTGGTTACAGTGAATTTTTATTTTACAGTTCCTTTCTGAAATGAGTTTCCCTATTGATAAAACCTTAAAAAAAACTTTTTTTAGTTCATTTATTTAGTTATTTATTGAGAGAGTAAACATGAGTGAGCAGAGGAGGGGCAGAGAGAGAGGGAGAGAGAGAGGGAGTCCCAAGCAGGCTCCTCACTGTCAGTGCAGAGCTCGAACCCATGAACCGTGAGATCCTGACCTGAGCCCAGAGTAGGACGCTTAACCGACTGAACCACCCAGGCGCCCCAATAAAACCTTTCTAAACGAGGGTGTATTTCTCTTGAAATGAGAAAGCAAGGTGTGCACGGGCACACACACACACACACACAAATGTAAGAAGGTGAAGCTAAGAGTGTTTACCCCACGGGGCTATTGTGGGCATGAATTTAATACAAGCTCCGTGACACGGTGCCTGGCACACGAGGGACGCTCAGGCCGGGTGTCGCCGTGGCCTCGTTGCGATTGTCGCTGTGTGGGTGTGGGTATTGCTGTTGAACATCGAGGGTCTGGGTGGGATTTTTATTATATCTTTAATTTTTTTAATGTTTATTTATTTTTGAGAGACAGAGAGAGACAGAGCACACGTGGGGGAGGGGCAGAGAGAGAAGGAGACCCAGAATCCCAAGCAGGCTCCAGGCTCCGAGCTGTCAGCACAGAGCCCGACACGGGGTTCGAACCCACAGACCGAGAGATCATGACCTGAGCCAAAGTCGGACGCTCAACCGACTGAGCCACCCAGACGCCCCTGGGTGGGATTTTTGCTGTAGGACCTCCACCCCTTGGTTGACTCACCAGGAACATCAGAACGACACGATGAAAAAAAGCAGGATGACCCCTTAACACCATTTCCAGTTTCGATAATCTTTGCTGTTGTGGCTCTGCTGGGCCGGCGAGCTCTGATGCTGACGGTACAGGAGGGCAGGAGGGTGCTTTTGGAGCACCCCGTTCCTTTCCTCCAGGATTCAACACCTTCCCTCGTCCCTGCATCCAGGAAACACTATGCGGCCCTCTCCTTATTCCCATTCTACCAGTGAAGCTGAGACTGGCATCCTCGGTTTATATGTGCAGCGTTCCTCCTTCTGTGTGCGGGCAGTGGGCCCTCCCCTTGCCTGGCGTGTGAGGTCACACGGGGCAACCGAGATTCTCTGGTCTTGGGCAGTTGGAAACCATTGGCTCGGTGGGTGGATTTTTTTCTGGATCGTTGCCGGCAAAGCAACATTCAATGGTGCCACCCCCCCTCGGGTGCTCATCTCCCTGCCTGCCTCTCCCTGCCCCCATCCCCCCTGCCAGCCGCCTTATGAAGTGGCAGGGCAGATCACTAATCTTGAAAAAAAATCTAAATAAAAGTGTCTCGAGTAAACTGGAGGGGAGGAGATGGGCAGGCGGCCCCCGAGGAGCCCATAAATCCAAAGCTGATGAATTACCTGGGCAGGTGTCTCAGCTGCTGGCATCTGGGCTCAGGACGGGGGCGGCATAATTAGTTCTCTGGCGCTGGGTGTCTGGAGGGAGCTGTTCCATTTTTCTCGCTTTTTGCCACTAGATTTCGGGAAGGCGTTTGCTAAATTCGCCCTCCACTCCCTTACCTAAATATTAGGTATATCTGGTGAGGGCTCAGCCTGACCTGTAGTAAAGAAGAGTTGGTCCGTAAACCGCCCACCCAAAGCTTCTCCTGGGGGGTGTGACGGGTGGCTGGCTGGACAGTCAGCCATTCATAACCATCATCCCCATCAGTGGTGCCATCAATTTCCCTTCCTTCTCCTTTGCCTGCTCTGTGGATGGCTGTACCCAGTGCGAGGCAGGGGGAGTAAACTGCTAAGAACGATCCCTGCCCAGATGGGGACAGGGAAGGAAAGGGGCGACTGGCCAGCAGGGCCATCTTTGTGTCCAGCTTGAACCTCCTCCTCACTAAATCAGAGCCCCAACAGGAACCCAACACGCTCCAATCAGCAAAGCCAAAGATGCTAGGGTGTTCTTTCCCAACCAAATTGCCCCAGATCCCCTGGAAGGGCCCGTGTTCCATTGTTACAATTCAAAATTAGATGGCTTTTCTTCTGGACATAGGCTTTTCTGAGCAATTCAGCTTCCCTGAAAAACAGCCAAGTGCCTCCTTCTGAGCACCATTGAGAATCACATCATAAGACTCAACATAAAAGTGGTGTATGCAAGACAGAATCACATTATTCCCTCACACATCAATTCTAGAATTGATGTGTGGCTCCATCATGGCCTCATGAGGTGGCTCCAGTCTTGGGGACCTGGACTGTTTCCTTCCTCCTTCGGCTTGTCATTCCTGAATTGTTGGCCTTATTAATCTTGTGAACTATGGCTCAACCCCCTATCCGCATCCCCTCCAATAGGAAAGGAGAACAGGAGGCTATGCAAAGTATGGCCTTTCCCTTTACGGACACAACCCGGAACTGGCATACGTGAAGATTCACATTATCATTGGCAGAAATGAGTCACGTGGTTGCACCGTGCTGCAGGGGAAGCCAGAAAGTGTAGTTTTCATTTTATGCAATTGAAATTGAGGTTCTGTAACTAAAGGAGGAAGTAGAGGATATATGGGCATAGGGTGAGACGGCGTGGGTAGGAAGTTGTTGCCTGGTCACATCAGATCTATGTGTAAGAGGGATATTTTGGGGAACTGGGGAGGGGCTGGCCACGGGAAGGGAAGAGATGGGTTCATTCTGTCTTTTCTAGCTTTCCTGCCTTCCTGGGGCCTTGCTGCTTTTCCTTTGACCTTTCTCAATCTTGATCCAGGTTATGTGGTTCTTTTCTTATTTTAATTTGGATCTTCTGAAGTAGCTCCTGAATCACTGAGGATCATGGAATACCCCTGGGATTCACTAAACCAAGTGCAACTATATAGAAGCTCAGAGAACTGAGTTGTTGGAAGCTACTCTGTGCCAGACACTGCCAGGTGCTGGGGATACAGCCCAGAGCAAAGCAGGTGCAGTCCCTTCCCTCTTGGAATGTGGGCTACAGCAGAAGAAAAATCACACAAATGCACATCAAACTGCAGCTATGATTTCCACTTCCGGCCAAGAAGGAGTAATAGGGACCGGGTTGAGATTTACCCTTCGACCCGAAACAAGTAAAAAATGGGACAAAAATACATGAAACAACCATTTTTCAGATGTTAGCTATCAAGAAAGAAGACACAACAAGCCCCGAAAGATAAGAATGAAAAGGCAAATCCCGTGAATATCTCATGTTTTATTTACCTAAAAAAAGTCTTTCTCTTTTGTTTTTGAAAAATATTCTTAGAGATTTTACATTTTTTTTTAGTCTAAGAGGGCTTCCCCCCCAGCGTTTTCAAACATTTCTCTACTGTTTCCTCACTTGAATTGTTTTTGAAGAGAAATATACTGTCATCCTTATTTTTGTTCCTCTGTGTGTAATGTGTCTTTTTTCTCCCTCCGGATGGTTTCAAGGCCTTCTCTTTACTGCTGGCTTTTAGCACTTTGATCATGATGTGACCCAGTGCAGTTTTTTTTCATATGTTTTTTGCTTGGGATTTGCTGAGCTTCTTGGACCTGTGGGTTTACACTTTCCATCAAATTTGGAATCTTTTTGGCTATTTTTTTCAAAAATTTTTTGTCCTAAAGGAGTGAATCACCAGCAGATTCGCACCATGAGGGTGTTAAATGTCATTTGGGCAGAGGAGAAATGATACTGGATGGATCTCACAAAGGAGTAAAGTGTGCTGGTAAGAGAAATTACACAGGCTAACATAAAATAGTTTCTGGTATTATTTACATCTTGGTAAAAACACAGTTGAACATTTGAAGACCAATAACAACAATTTAGTGTTGGGTTTATAACATATGGAAAAGTACAGTGTATGACCACGGGAGCATAAAGGCCTAGAGGGGAGATATAACTAGTACAGAATTCTTACATTAAATGTGAAGTGATATGATACCACTTGAAGGTACATGGTAGTATATAAGGCTGTATAGTATGAGCCTTAAAGCAACCACTAAAATACCAAGAGAAAAAGCTATAGTTAATAAGCCAACAAAAAAGATTAAATGGGATCAGAAAAATAAGTTATTCATAAAGAAGGCAGAAAAAGATGAAAAAAAGTGGACAAAGTACAGATGCAGAAAACAGAAAACAAAGAGCAAGCTTATGTATAAAAAACTAACCAAATTAATAATTATGTTAAATGTAAATGGTCTAAACACCCAAATTAAATGTGCAGGTAGTCAGATTAGATTAAAAAAAAAAAAAGCAAGACTCAGCTATATGTTGTTCACAAGAAATTCATTTTAAATATTGACACAAATAGGTTAAAAAGATAGAAAATGAGGGGCACCTGGATGGCTCAGTCGGTTAAGCATCTGACTTTGGCCCAGGTCATGATCTCACGGTTTGTGGGTTTGAGTCCTGCATTGGGCTCTGTGCTGACAGCTCAGAGCCTGGACCCTGCTTTGGATTCTGTGACTCCCTCTCTCTCTACTCCTCCCCCACTCATGCTCTGTCTCTCTCTCTCTCTCTCTCTCTCTCAAAAATAAAGAAACATAAAAAAAATTTTAAAAAAAAGATAGAAAATGATATATTCTGATAATAATAATCATGACAGTGACATGATAATAATAATGACAGAGTGGCTATTTTACTATCAGAGTAAATTTCAGAGGAAAGAATACTACCAGGGATATTTTGTGATGATAAAGGGGTCACTTTATCAAGAGAAAACAAATAAAAATGCGTGCACCAAATGCAATTTCAAAATAAAGCAAAAATGGATAGAACTGCAAAGAGAACTAGACAAATTCACAGTCACAGTGAAAGAGTCCCATATCATTCTCACAATAATTGATAGGATAATTGATAGGACAGAAAGTAAACAAGAATATAAAAGATTTTTATAACACTGTCAAAGACTTGATCTGAAGTCAATTGTGTTTCTATTTATTGACAATGAACTATCAGAAAATCCAAATGCAAAAGTCAATAAACCTGACAAAAGATGTCAGGGATAAATCTGGCCAAAGATTTCCAAAATCTATACCATGAAAACTATAAAACATTTCTGAGAGGAATTAAAAATTACTTAAGTAGATGGAGAGACATACCATGTTCATGGATTGGAAGACCCATTATTGTTAAAGTATCAATATTCCTTAAATTGACCTACAGATTCAATATAATCCCAATTTAATCCCCAAACCGTTTTTCACAATTGGCAAGTTACTTCTAAAATTCATTCAAAAGTGCAAAGATTAGCCAAAATGACTTTAAGTAAGATAAAAGTTGGAGGACTAATGCTATCGGACTCTAAGGCCTAGTATAAAGCTACAATAATCCAGAGAGTGTGGTATTGCATCAGAAAGACAAATAGATCAATGATCAGGATGGGGGATGCAGAAATAGACCCACATATTAAGGACAACTTATTTCTGAAAAAAGCACAAACGCAATTCAGGGAGAAAGAACAGTATTTTCAACCAGTGGTGCTGGAACAATCAAATATCCCTATTTTTAGAAAAGCACTTCGATCTGTGTCTCGTAGCATACAAAAAATGAATGACTTCAACAAATATTAGCTATTATATTTGGTGGTACATTGTGGCTGGTGTTACCTGGAGGTTGTTGCATGGATGATTTATTCTGGGAGGAGTCCAGGTGCAGAGCTGGGATCTTCAGGAGGAAACTTGCACAGGATAGATTTTAACTCTGGAGAAGGGATGCCTGCCTATCCTGTGAGCGGCCCCTACTCCCCCCCCCACAGGTGTGGGAGGCAAAGTTGGGTGAAGCGTGGGTGGAGACTCCATGGCAGGGACTTGTGTGGGCTGCTGGGCTGAGCCTGAGGCCATTCGCCGGCTGTGTGACCTTAATCAATCGAAACCTCAATTTCCTCATCTCCAAACAAGGGTGATAATACTTCTCCGTGTGTTTGCTGTGAAAGATCAATAATAAACACCCAGAAATAAGAGACTACCCTCCCCTCCATCATCCCTTATATCACCAGGGAATGAATAATCACCACAGATCTGCTTATGGTTTGTCTCTTGCATGGATCCTCAGCCCCTGAGAGACAGGAACAGGCCACACTTCTCCTCGGGCCCTGAATCACTGCATGGAGGAGAGATGCCTGCTGATGGGTGGTATTAGGGGTGAGCACTGGGGCTCTGAGTGAACAATGGGGGGGTGTAACCCAGCCTGGGGTTCACAAAAGGCTTCCCAGAGGACCTGATGTCTGAGAAGAGTCTTAAAGGAAGTCAGGAAAAAGTCAGAGGGAAGAGGGGAAAGTGTACCAGGCCGAGGGAACAGCATGTGCAAAGGCTCAGAGGTGAGAACACGGTGTACTGGGAAAAGTTGGTTGGGGTATGTTCTGTGATGGGGAGAGGTAAGAGCCAGCTGGAATGACTCTTTGCACGGCACAGGGCCCAGCGCATGGTAGGCAGACATTTAGTATTTGCTAATGAATGGCAGGATGACCAAACCATTAAACAAAAGGTTTTTGAGTTTGTCTGGAGTCTAGAAAACCTACAGGGATTTCTGGGAATACTGGGGCCAGGTCATGAAGGGCCCTGAGTGCTGGAATGAGCTTTTTTTTTTTTTTTTTAATTACATAGGTGATATCATCTCAATGGGTCTGAACTGCCCCAAAGCATGATGGGAAATGACATGTGAGTCCCTGGGCACAGCTGAGCTGGTCCCTTGGGAGCCCCTGTTGAAATGGGGAAGGCCCCTGTGGGCATTATTGGCCAATGGCCCTTATTGGTCCTTAATCCTTGAGGACCTAGGAGTACCCTGGGACCAGAATCCTGGGGCACAACAATGAGGGCGAATTGTGTCATGTCTGTGTTGCTACCCTTCAGCCTGTACTTGGAGATGATGTGTCTCTTTTCTCCCTGGAACCAGACCCTGCTCTTCTCCCCTAGACCACCCGATAGGAGATGGGTGGCTTCCTTGACTGGTTACCTTCTCTGCTCCACTGATTTACACCCTTTTCAGGATGGTCCCATCCATGGGGACACGATCCAGCTGGCCTTCTTTCCAAACATCCAGGATGGAGCCTTCATGTGCTCAGGAAATTGCCCTCACGCCGTTCTCTCCCTTTCCTGTTCTTCTCTGAAGAGACGCTGCGGTCCAGTGGGGCCACCTAGCTGGGGCTACAGTCAGCTCGGATAACTTATGCCCTTCGTACAGTCTGGGCTTATGTGTGACGACCTTGGGGAGGTAAGAGGCAGCCTCAAGATGACCCTCACTGATCCCTGCCTCCTGGTCCTCATGTTCTTGTATACTCCCCTCCCCTTTCTTATAGAAAGAAATAGAACCTGGCATCATCAAGGGCGTACCACTCCTGTGTCCGGGTATAAAGCACGGTGACTCCTGTCCACTAGCAGACCCACCAGCTTTTTTTTTTTAATGTTTATTTATTTTTGAGAGAGAGACAGAGCATGAGTGGGGTCGGGGCAGAGAGAGAGGGAGACACAGAATCCGAAGTAGGCTCCAGGCTCCGAGCCGTCAGCACAGAGCCCGACACGGGGCTCGAACTCACAAACCGTGAGATCGTGACCTGAGCCGAAGCCAGACGCTTAACCCACTGAACCACCCAGGTGCCCCAGACCCTCCAGCTTTGATGAGACAGGCTATGAGGTGGGAGAGGCATACGTAACACGGGACTGAGGCCGGCCTCCAGCCACCAGCCAGCGAGGAAAGGAGGCCTGCACTACAAAGACCCCAGGGAGCCAAATCTTCCAACCACCATCCAAGTGAACTTGGAGGAGGATGGCTTCTCAGGGGAGTCCTCAGAGGAGACCTCACTTTGGCCGGGACCTTGACTACAGCTGGTGGGAGACTTTGAGCCAGAGCCCTAATCTGAGTTGCACCTGGGCTCCTGACCCATAGCAATTGACCCATAGAAATTGAGCAGCCCGTGTGTTGCTTTAGTTGCTAAGTTTGGGGGTACAGGGAGCGTCTGTAGGGGCCCGGGTCCGTCCGCCTCCTGCTTTGGCGGAGGGCAGAGTTCCCTGGGAAAATCTGCCAGCCCAGATGCACCTAAAGAGCCAGGCTGTTGTCATCAACAAGTCCCTTCCTTGTGCCCACCGCTTATTCAACGGAGCAAAGCCGAGTGGCCAACGGGAGATTAATAAGCATGTACACGCCTCCCTCATCTCACCGGCTCCTGCCCAGACACCACGTAGCTCTCTCTCTCTCTCCCCTTAGCCTGCACCCACACCACTCCAGATGCTTTCGCTCTGGCATGGCTCGGACCACCCATCTCTCTTTCCTGCTGAAAGTCACTAAAGTTAGCCTGAGAGGCTGCCCAAGATCCGCCCGAGAAAGCTGTGCAGGGGGCTGGTGTGGTGGGGTCACTCTGGAGCCATGTCACGGTCCACATCATGGCTCTGCCACCTACTGGGTTAGTTGGCTAACCTCTCTGAGCCTCCCGTTTCCTCTTCTGTAAAATAAGACTGCCAAAGTGCCTGCCTCGTAGAGTTGCCGTGGGGTCGGATGACGAGTGCACGGAAAATACTGAAGACAGTGCCTGGCACAGAAGCTCTTGGAGCCGCGCTCGCTCTTGCGGTCCCTTAGGTTAATTTTTTGGTGTGGGAGTTTCCCTGTTCTGTACACTTTCCTTCTGGGATCAGGCCCTCCACCGGCCCACCCTTGATTGACCACTTGGGTGCTCTGTTCCTGCTGTTCCCTCCGCCTGGATGCTGTGAACCCTAAACTCTTGGTCCCCCCAAATGCTGCACATCCTTCAGGTCCCCAGCCCCTGTGGACCCAGTAGAGCACAGAGGAAGGAAATGGACTTTGGAGCCCGAGAGGTATGGTTTCATCCCTGCTCTTCTCACTTGCCAGGTGACCTTAGACTTGTTACCCACCTGCCCCATTCAACCGACATTCACCCAATCCTGCGGGCTTCTTGAATGCACTGAGTGGCTCGTAGCTCACGAGAAGGGCCTGGTGCACAGTGGGTGCCTAATAATTGCTGGTTGACACAATCCGTGCTGGGCTGACATAAGCCAGCTCTGCCCCCGGCACTTCACCTCCAGAAGGGCAGGTAAGATCCCTGGGGAAACCTTTTCCGCCAGCCCAGCTCTGGGAGAGAGAAATAGAAAATTTTCTGATTCCAAAGAGTAAATGTCAGAGGCTTGGGAAGGATTCTGAGGTTCTGAAAATAAACCCGGCATAGAAGAGGGGGAGGAGGGAGGGAAAGCGGGGAGAAGAGAGGAGGAAGGGGGATGGAAAGGGGAGAGTCAGGTGGGGGGATGGAGAAGAAATGCCAAGGCTGGGAGAGACAGAGAGACAGAGACAGAGAGACTCTGCAGGATCCCTCTTCTTCTTGGGATGAAAGATTCAGGTGGCCTCTGGGCGTTTGGGGGACAGATGGCCTGCAGTGTTGGGGGACGTGGGGCCTGCTAAGCAGAGAGTAGATAGGACAGACTCCTTTAAAGTTCGGAGAGGCCTGAGACTCACCCAGGCTGCCCAGACTTTTGGAGATGGCTGAGCAGGATTCAATCCCAGGCCAGATGGGGTCAGTCCCTGTGCCCAGCATCCCCGCCCCCGCACAGGCCATCCAGGAACGCCCCCTCTGGATGGCATATGCCCACCAGTGGGCGTTGTCACAGCAGACAAAGGCTGTTTCTACCCCCTGAGTCTGGATTCGGTGATCAGAGGGCCGGTTTAACACTGCCCAGCCTGGGGAGTTTATTGGCCAGGAGGGATGGACTGTCTCATCCTTGAGAACACCTCCTGATCGATTTGTTTCCATGCACTCGGCCCGCCTGGCAGCCACAGGTCTACCCTGATTTGTTTTCCGCCCCACAGCTCCGGATCTATTGATTTGGAAGGAGTGTGGGAGAGGCATCGAGAAGCTCTGATCTGTCGTGCTGATGTGCCAGAGAACTCATGAGCCTTTGAAGAGATTAGTGATTCGTAATCACTGTGATTTGGGTCCATGGGCCACAGGACGCTCCCCAGACTCCTCATTAGGGAGCTAATTGTGTTCCTTGACTGCACAGCTGATGTGTGTGCCGTGCCCTTTGCTGGGCCTTTAGAGCCAGTTAGACTCGGGCGTACAGGCAGATCTGGATTTGCTGGTATAGACCGCTGAGCAGAGCCCAGCTCATGGCCCCCGCCCGGGGCTCTAAGCTCAGACGGGGGAGGCGGGTGCCCAAGGGGACAAACATAAAGCGGAATGCTAGGCTCCATGGCAGGGTTGAGGGTGGCTCTGTATTTGAGGCACTCAAGGGGGAAGGTTACAGGGCAGAGGCGCGTGGGCTTGCGTCCCGGCTCTGCCATCCACCGGCCGTGGACTCTGGATCAGTTACTCACCTCCCGGGGCCTCGATGATCCCCTCTCCCCAGTGGGAATCATGCTGGGAATTTCTGTTGCTGGGTGAACGCCAAGATTAAATATTTATGTTTGTGTACGTGCGCGGAGACACCTATGTACCTGCACTCACATCGGCTCACTTTGTGCCGCTTTCTCTGTGGATTCTGATGCCTTTGAGTGACTATATCTGAGGACGCTGCCCAACCGCTAACTGGCATTTTCCGGGCAGCGCCGGGGACTGACAGCCCTCACTGTCCCCTCCTCCCCTGATCAGAACACCTGACACTCGAGGTGCTGGCAGCCAAAAAGTGCTCTCCGAGGTATAAAAATAGATGCCCCCCACTCCCCGGCTCTCCCCAGGCCGGGGGCGGGGGGGGGGGTGGGTGGGAAGCGAGGGCAGAACAATCACCCAGAAAAACGCCCTCCGGGAGACGCCAGGTTGGATGAATTCAGCCTGAGGTAGCTCCTTACATCTATTTCTGGGATATCACGGGACCTAAGCTCCCCACTCGCTCATGCCTTCACGTAACTGATGCTTATTTATGGAGCGCCTACTACACCCCAGACCCTCGGAAAGCCCTGCCCCTCCCCCCCCCCCCCCCCCCCCGCCCCGCCACCTCTGGCATTTTCTTCTGCTATTTGTCACCTGCAGAGGTGTTCCCAGAAAACAACTACAACCACAGCCAGGAACAGCAGTTTGGGGGACCTCACGTTGCCCAGCAGCTTTGGCTCCTCCGGGGCTCCAGCGCAGGGATGGGGGCGGCGGGCGCGGCAGAGGCCGGGGTGGTACAAAGGGAAGGCAGCCGCGGTGCCCAGCGGGAGCTCGGGAAACTTCGGTGCCCTGCAGAAGCCTCCGTCCTGCGGAGGGGCGTGTGCGCGCGCACGTGTGCGTCACCGCGCGCGCGCGCGGCAAGTGGAAATAAACAGGTGGCTGCTTCTGGATGGATCTCCGGCAAGCTGACCGGCCCTGGCAGGGAGCACGTGAGATGTCCCCCAGGGGGGCGGCGGGCGCTCTGCGGGGTGGGGGATGAATTCTGTTTGGCACAAGCACGGGGGCAAGAGCCAAGGAAACAGGATGGCGGGACGGGTGGTGGCACAGCGAGGGAGAGGCCAATGTGCAGAGGGCTGGGAAGAAACTGACCCGGGAACGGACGCAGGGCTGACAAGTGGGGGGGGGGGGGGAGGGGGGCAAGGGCTCGAGGGGGCAAGCGCAGAACGACTTAGAGAAGCCAAGAGTCCTCTCCAGGTAACGCTGACTAGAGGGGGAGGCAGCTGAGCGTATTCTGGCAGAGAAGGCAAGTGTCATGAGAACACCCCTTGCCTTGTGACCCTCTCTCCGGCCCCGTGGTCGTTCCCTATGATATTTTTGACATCCGCTGCGTCCCAGCTTCTGGAACAAGCCGGGGACCCGAAGAGGAGCTGGCCGTCTGGCGGAAAGGCAGCTGGAGAGTGGACGCGGGCCGGAGCCGCGTGCCCAGGGTGCCCCGCGACGTATGGGGTCGTGTGTGCCTCGGAGCGCTGCGGTAACACTCACCGTATGGAAGATGGGACCTTGCCAGCTCCTTTTTTAAACACTTTTTTGGAACATTTATTCACTTTTTGAGAGACAGAGACAGAGCGTGCGTGGGGGAGGGGCAGAGAGAGAGAGGGAGACACAGAATGCGAAAGAGGCTCCAGGCTCCGAGCGGTCAGCACAGAGCGCGACGCGGGGCTCGAACTCACCAACCGCGAGATCATGCTCTGAGCCGAAGTCGGAAGCCCGCCGGGCGCCCACGGACCTTGCCCGCTCCTGATGCGCCGCCCCTCCTTTGACCATAACGGACTGGCCAGGGGTCGGGCCCCGGTCACTTCACAGCTACGTTTTTATTTCAGTCACACCAAAAAGCCATGCGTCGTCACGATGACTTTCCAGCTGCGGGCAAAACGACAAGTGAGCACAGACAATCTGTGGGGAGAGCAGAGAGCGGGCACGTATGACCCCAGGGAGAAAGGAGGAGAAGGGGAGAGAGACTGGCTGTCTTGATTTCCTTGGGCTGCCCACACCCGGCCTCGGGAGGTCTGATGGGGCACTGGTTCCATGACAGGTGTCACCAAAGAGTTTTGACACAGATGATAGCACGGAGAAGGGAGAAACCAAATGCCACCCGAGAAGGGGGGTTGAACTGCCAGAGAAGGATCCACAAGAGCTGTGTGACATTTGGGGGTGGGTTTTGAGGGGTGGCTAAGAGTTCTCCAGGCATAGGAAGAGGAGCACAACCCTTCAGCCTGCAGGTGTGTGGCGGGCGAGCCTGTTCCCTGGGCTCAAATCTAGTTGCGCTAAGAGTTCAGGCAACGGGGCGCAGGAGCGGGGGACAAAGCAACCTCTGCTCGGTGCCCAGGAGGACTACGCAGGTGCTCTTCCTGCAGCTCAGTTTGCCCCCACAGTCAGGTCGTATGTTCCCCATTTTACAGACAAGGAAACTGAGGGTTGGAGAGACCCCCCAGGGCTGTGCGGGGAGGAGCAGGTGGAGGCAGGCTGTGAACCCACATCTGCAGACTGGAAGCCTGTGCCCTGACCGTGGAACCTCAGGGCCATCTCCCACGCGGCGGGGAGGAGGGGTCTGGGCCCCCTGTGAGAGACTCCGTGTGGCTCTTCTGCTACCCCGTGAGCCTAGGACACGCCTGCCCCCTGCGGGAGAAGGCCGGTGGGTGCTCGCTCCTTCCTGAGGACGGCGCTGCCGGGACGCAGAGCTGACAGTGCTCCCGGCCGCCAGGATGGCCACCATTTGCTTGATGGAGGGATGTCATTAGGTAGAGTTGTTCTGCCCGGAAACGGAGTGTGTGGGGGCAGGCCCGGTCCGAACAGCTGAAGGCAGTTGCAAATTTACAGGGAGAGGAGTTGTTATTTTTTTACTGGCAGCAAACCCAGTGGCAGCGGATTTTTTTTCCCCATTATCTTTTTTTTTTTTTCAATTGAGGTAAAACGGGCATAGATCGCTACGGACGTTCAGCATTATGGGTTGCTATCCGTATTCGTTACAAAGTGATCACCTCCAGAAGCGTCGTCGCCACCAATCTGTGCTTGGTGTTTAGGAGTTTGTTTTTGTTTTGTTTTGTTTGCTCGTTTTTCTTTTCTAGATTCCACCTAAGACTGAAATCATACCGGGTGTTTTCTGCGTGTTTGTTTGTTTTTGTTTTTCTGAGGTTTTTAAATTTTTTTTGTCTTTCAACACGGAGGAACTTGGAGGGTGTTATGTTCAGGGAAGTGAGGCGGGAGCCCGCGGGGTTAGCAATGAGCCTGCGGTGCAGGGCAACGGGTCCAGTGGGCCAGCCAGGGCGTCCTCCCCACGTGGCCAGAGGTGCGCGGAGAATAGAGGTGGGGAAGGGAGGGGAGCAGCTGGAGGGGAGAGTGGATGGGGGTGAATGTGGATCAGAGGGTGCTGGATGGAAGGGGAGCAGGGTGGGGGGTGGGAGGAGAGAGGGAGAAGGGAAGGGGGAGTCAGGAAGAAGAAAGAGGCCGGGCAGATAAACAAGAGGACGAAGGAGGAGAGAGAACCAGGAGCAGTGGTGGGTGGGGCAGAGAAAGAGAGGGAAGGGGAGAGATTCCCAAGCAGGCTCCTCACCTTCCGCACAGAGTCCCATTTGGGGCTCGAACTCACAAACCGTGATATCATGACCTCAGCAGAAGCCAAGAGTTGGACGCTTAACAGACTAAGCCCCCCAGGCGCCCCTGCTTCAGCCCTCCTTCTCCCTGAGCCGGGACAGTCTGCAGTGACAGGGCCAGGGTCCGCAGCTGAACACCCCAGGGGTGGGAGGGCCATCTGGACGTTAGAACGCTTGAATTCTAAGACCAGGTCTATCCCGAATTTGCTGTGAGACTGTCACCTCTCTGGTCTGTGTCCTCCTCTGTTGAAAGAGGAGGTGGCCTTCTGTTCCATTCTGCCCCATCTTTCTGTGGTTTAGTAAGAAGAAGAGAAGGACTTGTTCAGGGCTTACAATATGCCAGGTTTTGTTTCCCGTTGAATTCCCACAACTCCTTGTTCTCGTTGACATGTTTCAGATGAAGAAACTCAGACTCTCAGAAGTGTCTCCTCAAGGTCATAGAGATAATTAACAAGTTCTCGCACACTCTCTGGTCGACTGTGAGCCCAGACGCGGCAGGAATTCTGGGTTCTGCCTCCCAGCTACATCCCCAGGCCCCAGGACAGTGGGGGCACCCGTGAGATGGCCCATCAACCGTGGGCCTGGGTCTCCTCTCAACCCCTTTTCCCCCCACTGCTTGCCTGAATCATGCCGTGAATTCACTGGGGTCCGATCAGAAGATAGAAACCCAGCAGTAGTCTGAACAGGGAAAATTTAATGTAGAAACTGCGTCACCCATACAGGTGGTTAAATACTAGCAAAGAGGATGGTGTAGTTCAGGCATAGCAAACACAGAGAGCGGTTACTGTCCCTCGTGTCGCTGGGAGAATTCTCCCCACCCCAATTCTGGGCTGAGATTCAGACCTCATCAGCGAGGGTGTGGCCGCAGCTGAGCACATAGCAAGCTGGGGCCAAAGAACTTGCCAGAGGCTGCAGACCAGAGGGGATCCCCACCTCTGTAGGGTCAACCAGGAAGGTGCACGAGAAGCTCGTGAGACGGTGTGGGGAGACCAGAGGTGGTCCATGGGAAGGGGTCCACTGGGGTGCTGGAGAAACCTGGTGGAGAGTGAGCGCCATTGGTCACCCCCCCCCGGGGAAGTGGGGTGACCCTCCCTCGCCAGGAAGAGAAGCTCCTTCTTGGCTACAGCACAACAATGTGGAGGAAGGCTGATGTTGCAGTGAAGGAGAAATGCTCACAAGGCTCAGCTTCAGGACCAGAGCACAGAGCAAGGAAGGGTGAGCACCCAGCACCGTCTACCCCCTTGGCCGCTCAACTTACGTATTCGCCCGTTTCTGCATACTCGAACTTCCCCCGCAAAGGGAGACAGCCCTGTGTGTCCATCTAATGGAGTGCAGCCTTCCTTCATTCCAGGGAAGACATCTTCATTCTTTCCCCAAAATGAGGGGACAAAAAAAGCTCGACACTTACCGTTTCCACTGCTGACCGTGTTCGTTACTCCTTAAACGCAGCCAGGCGCTTCGAATACTCAGTCCCCGGAAGATTAAATTGTAAGGTTGACCTCCAACAATTGAATATAAAATAAGAAGGGGGCAAATGAGAGAGAAGGATATCATAAATGTACACAAATGTATACATTGGCATATAATAGATACAAATACATGCAATAATATATAAGAGATATACCAAATTCGTGCCCATAACGTGTATAAAGAGAAATGTGAAACCGCCACAGGCCTCTTTTTCTGCAACTGGTCACAAGACGGTGCATGTTTGTGACAGCCCACTACCGCCATCCATTCTATATTTTCTTTGCCCTCAGGTGGAGCCTCAGTTGCTCGGAGTTCTTTGTCTGGTGGAGTGACCCAAACGATCATTCCTGAAGGGTCTGTGTCCTCGGTAGTCCTGCCTCCCTTGCTGCTGTGGTTTTCATGAAGCTTTGGGACCTGGAAGAAGTTGACGTGCTCCGAAGAATGCCCTGAGCTCCAGACACAGCCCTCTTTGCCCCCGGGGTTGTGTAGAGTCCAACCCACTTCCCCTTGGTAATTGGGTTCAATCATTCTCATCAGTGAGAGAGCTCCTTTTTATTCCGATTGATTCCATGGCATAAGAAACCCCAAAGACGGGGTGCCTGGGTGGCTCAGTAGGTTGAGCGTCCAACTTTGACTCAGGTCACGATCTCATAGTTCGTGAGTTCGAGCTCTGCATCGGGCTCTCTGCTGTCAGTGCAGAGCTCGCTTCACATCCTCTGTTCCCCTCTCTCTCTGTCCCTCACCGCCCCCCCGCTCTCAAAAATAAACAAACATAAAAAAAATAGAAAGCCCAGAGAGACAGGTGACAGTCTCATCTTCCAGACAATGGAACGTGGTTAGAAAACATCTTCCCCTCTGGAGGACTATGAACTCTAGACCAGCAGAGCTCAACAAGTCAGAAGGGGAAGCAGATATTCTGTGAGTGGGTGTTGTAGACTGAATTGTGTTCCTTCCAAATTTATAGGATGAAGCCCTGCCCCTCAGTATGACCATATTCCAAGATAAGGTCTTTAAGGAGGTAATGAAGGTTAAATGAAGTCATATGGGTGAGTCCCTAATCCAGTAAGACGGGTGTCCTCATAAGAAGAGGAAGAGACACCAAGGTACATGGGAGGACACACTGAAAAGGTAGCCATGTATAAGCTTAGGAAAGAGGCAACAGGAACAAACAGCTCTGCTGGCACCTTGATCTTGGACGTCCAGCCTCTAGAACTGTGAGAAGACAGTTTGTTCCGCAAGCCTCCCAGTCTGTGGTATTTCATATGGCAGCCATAGCAAACTGATGCAGAGCTATTGGGGGTAACAGCGAGAGGACCTGCTGGGTCTTCTGGTTATGGGGGAGGCTACACCATATGGGGGTCTCTGACTCCAAGCATATACCACATTCTTTAATATAGAGCCCCATCCTCTCAAGGGGCACCTGGATGGCTCAGTCTGTGAAGCATCCAACTCTTGATTTAGGCTCAAGTCATGAGATCCAGCCCTGCGTTGGGCTCCACACTGACAGCATGGAGACTGCTTGGGATTCTCTCTCTCTCTCTGACCCTCCTCCCTCTCTTAAAATAAATAAACTTAAAAAAATTAAAAAATAAAAAGCATTAACAAAAAAAGAACCTCATCCTTTCGAGATGCTCTCTTTCAACTGGTGCCATAACTGAGTCTTCACTAAGCTCTTTGACCTTCCTCTTAGGCCAGCTGGTTCCGGATGGTAGGTTGCACGGAAATGCTGGTTAATTCCACGGGCATGAGCCCACCGTTGTACTTGTCTTGCCGTGAAAGGAGTTGCTTTACCGGAAGCAGTGCTGTGCGGGACCAGGATGGTGAAGAAGACAGTCAGTGAGTTGAAGAATGGCGGTGCTCCCAGAAGCATATGGAAAAGCATCGGCAAATTCATATCCCGAATATGTGTCTGTTCCAGTGAGGGGGAATCCGGCCCCTCTGTTAGGCAAGCCGTCTGGTGTAATTAACCCGACACCCGGTATCTGGACGTTTGCCCCGGGGAATGGTGCCATGTTGGGGGGCTTCGTGTCAGTCTCTGCTGTTGGCAGACCAGGTGCTCAGGAGTAGAGCTACCCAGGTCCTCCTGGGAAAGGGGGAGTCCTTTGAACTAAACCCATCCGTAGCCTTCTTCCCTGCCACTGTGGTCACTCTGTTTATCAGCCCGTCGAGTGAATACTGGGATGATCGGAATGGAGATACATCATCCCCCACGTGTGTCGTTTTGTCCGGATGACCATTGAGCGTTTTCTCTGGGGTGGATGCCCTTTAAGTGAAACGGGACATGGTACCTTCCAGGGTCTGTGATGATACAGAGAAGCCCCTCCATGTAGCTTGTCCCCGGACTTGCTTATCCCGAATAGCCCATCCCGTTCCTTCTAAGCCACTGACCATCTCACCCGTCCATGAGCAAGTGCACCCGGATAGTGTGGCCCCAAGTGTGGTGCTCAGAGTTGACCTGAGCTGGAAGACTTTTCTTCACTGTCTTTCTCCAGAAGCCCTCTTGAGCGAGGTTCTGATGCCATGGCCATCCACCATTTGATGGTAGTGGGCCAGGTTCATCCGTGAGCCGGGCTTGGGCTCATTCTTCAGTCACCAAGTCATAAAGCTCTGCGGGGTGTCTGTGCCTCCACACGAGGCCACAGGCAGCCTAAGGAGCAGGTGGCAACGTCAGAGGAGCCTGAGCCACCTGCTCACGTTACCCGTACCTTCTCACCCGCTTGGGCCCCGTCCACGATATTCCATTTCCTGTTCATGTCGCTTTGCTGCTACACACGCTCAACATTGTGGCCGCGTGGGCCCAGCAGCATCCGGTTCGTGATGAGAAGCTTGGGTCCCAGGGTCACCTCACGTGCCACGTTTGGACATTAGTCCCTACTAAGGCCCACCAGCCAGCAAGGAGCTCCTTCTCAAAAAGGGAATAGTTATCTTCTTGAAGAAAGCATAGCTTTTGTTTGGGCTCCGAAATACCAGCGCCCGTGTTATGGTTCTTCTATCCATCCTTGTCAAAGGCGCCTCTCCTTACGATGTCCCTATCTGCCCCCGACAATTTGCTTGCACCTGCTGGACCATGAGCCCAAGTGGAGGAGTGTGGAAGTGACTGGAAGAGTCAGCCTGGGGCAGGACTGTGTGTCAGAGTTAGAAACTCACTCCATGTCAAGGCAGCTAAGAAGGAAGAGCAAACCATCAGGAGCCAGCCCTGCGACATGGGCTCCAGCGGCCGGGGCTGGATGCATGGGGCTAATTAGTGCTAGACAGTGCCAGCCCCGCCCCGGGTAGATTGGAGTTCAAACTGTGGCTCCACCCGGCACTAACCATCTCCCCACCACCCACCGAGCCCCTTCTTGGTGCCGTTTGCATGGGGGGCTTCACGCACGTCACTGCCCTTAATCCTAAGACAACCCTGCGGACAGATGCTATTGTCCCCGTGCACGGATGGGGAGACAGAGACACAGCCATGAGCGGACTCGCCCAGCGCCGCTCTGCAGTTAGGTTGCAGGGCCTGGATCGGGCCTGCCCGGTCTGACCAGGAAATCGGAGGATCCTCGACAACAGGCCTCGGCAGAGCCACCTACCCGCTCTGAACCTCGAATTCCTTACCCGTAAAAGGAGGATTCACGCTGCAGGAGGTTATTTACGGAACAGGCACAGAGCTGGGCTACGGGGAGGAGAAGCTCTGCTCCACATGGCTTGTGGGTAGATTAAGTGAATTTACAAGTGGTCCATCCCTGCATCAGACACACGGGAGAGTCTCCACAAACTGTAATTCTCCGTCCTTGTTCAATCTGCAAATTACATTTTCCCATCCCCGACCCACGCCGAACGGGCCCGTCGCTGCCTGGTGGGCCGGAGCCTAGTGCCTCCGTTTATGCTTCTGCACTTGACGTGCTGATAATGTGGTTCTAACACATTTGCAAACACTTGGGTGTCTTCTACGGCTATTATCCTTGGGAGGAAAATAAATTGTGTTCACGATCGGACAAACTTGCGGCTGTTCGAAGGCGCAGACGAGGAGCTGTCAGAGTGGGCGGGAGCCGGGTGAGGGGCGGATTTGGGCTTCACTTCCCAGGGCTGGGTAACAAATGAACACGCAGACCTGGTGCGTAAGACAACGGATACCTGCCGGCGGTAGGTCTGGAGACTAAACGTCTGAAAGCAAGGTGTTGGCAAGGTGGGTTCCCTCCGGAGACTTCGAAGGCAGAGTCTGCTCCGTGGTCCTCTCCCAGCTTCCGGGGACAGTGACCCTCGTCAGTCATTTGCTTGCGGACATGTCCCTGCCATCTCTGCCTGCCCTCGCGTGGCCTCCTTCTGTGTGGTTCTAGCAGAGCGAGCATCTCAGAAGATCGTCCAGATCGAACTCCCGTCATTCGACAATCCCGTTCCAGCTCTGGGCTGGGCACAGGGCTATATCCCAGCAAGGCGGACCTCTAGCCTCGTACCCCCAGCCACTAAACACAGAGTCTAGAGAGACGGCAAACCTCTCTTGAGAGGAGGTGATCACAACGGACAGGGACGGGTGTTCTACAAGGTGAGGGCCACGCTTCGTTCTCACCATAGCAGGGCCTGGCCCCGAGCAGGGACTAGATGATGATCTCCGGATGTACTCTACGGGCGGTAAGAGCTGCGAGAGGAAATGCCCTGACTGTCCGTTTCTGGAACACAGAGGAGGGGCAACTGTCTTGGGGGCCTCAGAGGGCTTCCCGGCAGAGACGGTGTCCGACCTGGGGCCGGACGGATGAGACCGTGACCCAGGGGGAGGGGCCGGGCTGCTGCACCAGCAGCATGGGGCAGAGGTGAGGGAGAGCTCGGTCCCCTCTGGGATGGACAGGTGGTTCACGTGGTGGTGCAGAAGGTGACACATCCCTCCCAGGTCACGTACCTCATCAGAGGTAGAGCCCAGACGGCCCCCGGAAGTCAGACGCCAGTGCTGTTCTCGTGACAAGTGGTCGTCCACTCTGCCATTTGTCACCACTAAGGAACATACCATCATCTCCATTTAACAGATGACGAAAATGAGGTACCTTGGCTCCCTAGGGCCCTGCTGTAACAAATTACTACAAACTGAGTGGCTTCAAACAGCACAAATGGGCTACCTGACAATTCCAGAAGGCCGAAGTCCAGAGTTAGTGTTTCTGACTAAGCCAAGGTGTCGACAGGGGCTGGATCTTTCTGGAGGCTCTAGGGGAGAATCTGTCTTTTGCCTTATCCAGCTTCTCGAGGCCGCCGGCATTCCCTGGCTCACGGCCCCTTGTCCGGCTTCAAGGTCACCATCAGAGCCTCTTCACATTTCTCCCTGACCTTGACCCCTGCTTACATCACCAGGTGTCCTTCTGTCCCCCTGATCCCATCGTTCTCTCTGACTGCAGCCCTCCTGCCTCCCTCCTATAAGACCCCTGACGACTACACTGGGTCCACCTGGATAATCCAGAATAATCTCCCCATCTCAAGTTCCTTAACTTAATCACACCTACAAAGTCTCTTTTGCCACGTGAGGTAACAGATTCACAGGTTCTGGGGATTAGGACATGGGCATCTTTGGGGCCCATGACAGAGCCTATCCCATGAGGTTTAGAGAGGAGCGAGGGGTGTACCCCAAGATCAAGACCTCTGACTGCTACACAGAGCACTCAGTGCTGACCGTTGTACATCAGTCCTCCCTCCCGTCCACAGGGAGACCCCGAGTTGCCAGGTGAGCCCAAATTCAGCCTCAGGGCAGATCCGTGAGCTAAGGTCTGACAGAGCAGGTGGCCTATGGGGCAGGGATGACAGATATTATAACAACTATTATTTTTGAAGCAAATGATCCCGCAGAACCAGGAGGTTTGTGCTTCAGAGAACTGGCTGATGGGGGGCCGCCCCCCGCCGTGTGACATCTTCCTGTGTGATGTTCCCCTGTTCCCAGCCCCACGGGGACCAACTAGGCACCAGATACAACAAATGGATTCTCCATGGATCCGGCCTCCACTGGGAGCAGGCTCGGGGACAGTGAGAGAGAAGAAAAACATTCCAAGACTTGGCTCAGCCGGGGCCACAGCGATCTCACCCTGCACAGTTTCCAAAGGAACGACACTGGGTTTGAATTTTGGCCCATGTGCTTGGCTTGTGACCTTGACCCACGTGCTTGGCTTCCTCCTCTGCGCCTCAGTGTCCTCACCTGTGACATGGAATGATAATAAAGCACTCGTGTCATAAGCTGCTATGAGAATTACAGGAGCCAATGGGTGACAGTGCTTAGACCAGGCTTGGCCCATCGGGAGCACTCAGCAGATGCTACCTCTTCTTAGGACGAGGACGAACAAGGACAAGACGCATCCTTATCAGGGACGAGGGTGAGGATAAGAAGTGCTTCGAGGTTTCTAGAATCCTTACATATTACAGCAACTGATAAATTGCAGCAGGAAGGGTATCCCTCCTGGTGTCTCCCCCAAAGTCTTCGTGGTATAGCTTCACCCTCATGCCTCTCACTCACCAGCCGCATTCCTCATCTCGAACTTTCCAGGGGGGCAGGTTCAGAGGCCGTTGCACCTGCAGCCCGGATCACACCGACAGGCTCCATCAGTCAGTGCATCTGTAGGCTGGAGTGACTCCCACGTCAAATCAATGATGTTTACAAAGTTGGGAGGGAGGGCTGTGATTGATGTTTCCTTCCTCCACGTCCTTTCTGGAATAACCAACCATCCCTCTTGCAAATAAATGCCTCGTCTCCCGCCAGCCCCTTCGGGCCCCGGGCGGCTGGCGGGTTGTCCTCTTGGAGCACCCCAGGGTCTCTTCGCAGGTGCACACCCAGACCAAGCCCCTCGGTCCAAGCACACCTGGACTGAGCGTGGGACTTCCCTGCTCTCCCAGCAGCCCTGGGAGGTGGGGCTCAGGGGGGTTGAGTAACTAACCCAAGATTGCACAGCCAGGAAGTGTCAGAGGCTCAGCGTGAGCCTAAGACTAACCGAGTGGCACACAGCAGCTAATACCTACTGAGTTCTGTTACTGTTCTAAATGCCCGTGTTCACTACGGTGAACGGCCATCTCAAGTTTACAGATGATGAAACAGAGAAGTAAGCCGTCTGACCCCCAGTCACCCAGCTGTCAATGAATTTGCTAGCATTCCAACTCGGGCCCTTTGGTTCCCAAATCCTCCTCCTCCTCACCGTCCTTCGTTGTCCGTCCTCCCCACCCCCATCCGCTGCTAGAGCGCCTCTCAGGAGCCTGTGCCTGGCCCTGACCCTGTGCCTAGGGGTCTAACACCCCAGAGGATGGCTTCCTCTCTGCAGGTTTCGTCATTCGCTCAGGGACGAGCTCAGCAAGCTGAGAAAACGCTAGGGCAGGATTTGAACCCAGGTCTGTCTGTCTCTGAAATGGATTGGCCTTCCTCTCCCTCAGCCACGGCGTCCCTTAAAACTATTAGGAAACCTGTCAAAAAGGCTGGGAGGCCTGGGTGGGATGCCACAGACCACTGGCAGCCCACGAACGGGGCGTATTTTGGGAAGCACTGTGTCCTCAGTGGACGGAGGGGCCGGCAGGGGCCGGGTGCACGTGGGAAGGTCAGATGGAAAACCGTGGAGAGACAAGCCCAGCCAGGTGGATGAGACGGAGGAGAGGACAGGGGAGGAGCAGGTGATCACGGAGGCACAGGCCCAGACACATGTGGCCTTTGGCATCAAGGAAGACCTTCTGCTTGGCCCCCCCCTCGGCCACTTTCCCACAGACGCTGCACTTTGCCTGACGGCTGGGGGCCGTAGTCTCCCGTCTAAGTCAGAAGCCCGCCTCTCAAGGCTGCTATGAACTACTCTCAGGAAGTCTAACACCTGCTTGTATTCCTTCACCACACATATGTGCCTGTATATAATACACAGGGCTATTTGGTATGATATGATATGATATGATATGATATGATATGATATATGATATGATATATGGATATGATATTGTTTTGAAAGGATACTGTTATATCTATTTCAACTCAAAGTTAATTTTTATTTTATCTTAATTTTTAAGCGTTTTTTTTAAATTTATTTTTGAGAGAGAGAGAGAGAGAGACAGAGCATGAGCAGGGGAGGGGCAGAAAGAGAGGGAGACACAGAATCCTCGGCTGTCAGCACAGAGCCCGATGTGGGGCTCGAACCCACGAACCGTGAGATCATAACCTGAGCCCAAGTCGGACGCTTAGCCGAGTGAGCCACCCAGGCACCTCCTGTTTTAATTTTTTTAGTATTTATTTTGAGAGAGAGAGAGCGCGCGAGAAAGAGAGTGCGTGCACACGAGCAGGGCAGGGGCAGAGAGAGGGGGACAGAGAATCCGAAGCGGGCTCTGCGCTGACAGCAGGAAGCGCAATGCGGGACTCGAACTCACGAACCGTGAGCTCATGACTTGTGCTGAAGTCGGATGCTTAACTGATCGAGCCATCCAGGCACCACTCCCACCAAAGTTAATTTTTAAAGATGTATCCATGTAAATTCAAAAATTTAAATGAGATCATTACAGAACCAGCTCTGTGGTGGGAAAGCTGTCTCTGAGGGTGGTGGAGCCCCTTATCACCCGGAGGGAGGGGGTCTAAGCACAGGCCGTGAGGTCGTCTCATGGCTTCTTTTTTCCCTGGGGCTTCTCACCTCCGCCTGGGCACCTGCTGGCCCTTCTCTCCCTGTGGCGTCTTGGAGTCCGTCCACTTGTCAGGTGCGACCCCCTGAAGCCCTCCCGGCTCTCAATTTCACAATAGCAAATGGGGAGCCGGGCGCTCCACAAAGGGACCCAGGGATCATGCTAACCGTGCAGACCTGGAGACCAAGCTATGACATAAGGGGAGCACACTCGGACATGAGGCCCTGACTAGTCCCCCTCCCCCGACTCTGCCAAAAATTAATCCTGCCTTTAAAGACCTCCATTTCCCTGGAGGAAGAGCTGCTTGATTAGAGAAGGCCCCTCTCCACAAAGACAGAACAAGGAGGCCAATAAAACTCCCTGGGTTTGGGCATTGCTTTGGAGATCGATGTGCTGTGATTGGAAACCCAGCCTCTGTGGGCAGCTGTCTGATTGTGGCTGGATCTTTGCAGGCTGCTCACCAGGCTCGCCCGCCCCCGTGGACTAGCAGAGCGGTTCCGAGAGCATCATTGATCTTTTGACTAAAGTGTCCTAATGAAATACAAATCTGTTGTCACTTAAAGAGCCATCTGTCATGGCTGCACAGAAGAAATGCTGCCGGGAGGACAATAACCATAATTTCATTTTAAGACCTAGACTTCCTCCCCCTTTCCCTGCCAGGAAAAAATCGATATCTTTTACTGTTTCATTTTGTCACAGAGCAAGAGGGGGAAAGTCATCAATAGGGTGTTAAAGATATTTTCAGTTATGTGCGAGTTCCCTGGGGCGAGGGCCCAAGTTGGCATCTTGCAGTGAGTTAGCACGCATTTGCATGAGGGGCACTTAGCCAAACAGGGCTCAGTGCTCCTGTCCTCAGGGCGCTTTGCCTGGGGTAAGTGGGTAAGGAGGTGACAGGTGCGCAGGATTCCCAGAGGGCCCCCGGTCCCCGGAAATGCAAGCCCCAGTCTTACACAGCATCAGGCCATTCTTGAGCAGAGCGGTCAGAATAAGCGAAGCAGGAACTTGTCTCGCACCCAGAGCCCAGGCAGCAGGGATTTCCAGGAAAGAGGAAGGAGGAAGGGCTGTCACTGGCAGGGGAGGGTGCGCACAGGTTTCCCAGGCAGGACTGGGTCATCAAGTCTCAGTGGGGGTGATTACTTCCGACTCTGTGAGGGTCCAACCACCTCAACTTTTTAAGTGGGGCCTTGGAGACACAGGGGGGAAAACTGACTTACTCCAATGTCCCCCCCAGGAAGTTGGTAGCAGAAAGAAGAAAGGTGATATTCCTTCTGCTCAGCTCCTTGAGGGGAGATGTCTCTCTGTGGGCATCAAATCTGGGGGAGACCCAAGTTTCCCCACCTATCTTTTATGTACCCAAATGTCCGGGCTCAAGTTAGAAGGCACTTTAAGTATATGTTTTAAAATCAGCTTTTTTTTTTTTATTGAGATCACTTAGATGCAACACAATCTAGCATTTCGAAGCCATAGTTTGGTGACTTTTGACACACGTATGCAGTTTTTAACTTACCTTCACAATCATGATGTGAACAGTTCCACGAACCCCCAAATTCCTGTCATACCTCTTTACATTCTCTTTCCATAACCCAGAACCTTTGTCGACGGATCTGCTCTCTGTCACTATGGTTTCGCCTTTTCTAAAGTTTCAGGCAAAGAAAATCGTACAATACTCGGTCTTTTGTGTCTGTTTGTGTTCTTTTTCATTCGGCACAATGACTTTAACATTCGCTTCCAATGTTGCAAAAATCAGTTGTTTATATCTTTTTATTCCTGAGTAGTCTTACATTACATGGAGATGCCACATTTTATTTATCTATTCACCGATTGGTGGACAGTTTTTCCAGTTTGGAACTGTCATGACTAAAGCAGCTATAAATAATCTTCATACAAGTCTTTATGTTGATGTGTACTTTCTTTTCTTTTGGTAAAAACCTAGCGATAGAATGGGCAGACATGTGGTATGGAAAATATGATCAATGTATGCATATTTAATTTTTTGAGGAATGACCAAGCTGATTTCCAAAGTGCATATACTGTTTTGTATTCCCACCAGCACTGTATGAGGATCTCAGAGGTTCGACAGTCTTGCCAGCACTTGATATTGTCAAGCTTTAATATTTTAGCCATTCTAGTGTGTGTGTGGTACTATCCCGTTGTGGTTGTAATTTCCGTTGCCTTAGTAAGAATGATATCGAGTATCTTTTCAAATGCTTATTTGTCATCATATATTTCCTTTGGTGAATTGTGTACTCAAATCTCCTACCTTTTTTTTTGTTGACTTGTTAGTGCACTTTATTTATTCTGGATTCATATGAATTTTACAATCAGTTTGTCCATTCCAACCAAATGTCAGCTGGGATTTTGACTGGGGTCACATTGTATCTGTAGGTCAATTTGGGGGTAACTTACATCTTCATAATATTGCATTTTCAGTTCCATGAACATTGTATATTTCTCCATTTATTTAGGCTTTTTAAAATTTCTTGTGGTCGTAATTTTGCTAAATTCATCTCTTCATATTACATTATACAATAGTATGTGTATGTATCATTTCTAATGCGCTTACAATTTTCTTTTACAATCTTAGACTTTTAATTTGAATCTTTAGGTTGTTCTTTTTAAGATAATAATGGATACGGTTAGATTTAAATTTAACATATTGCTCCTTGTCTCTGTTTGTTCTGTCTGTTCATTTCATTCTTTTTTTAAAAACTTTTTTTTTAAGTTTATTTACTCATTTTGAGAGAGAGACCATGCAAGTGAGAAAGAGGCAGAGAGAGGTGGAGAGAGAGAGAATCCTAAGCAGGCTCCATAGTGTCAGGGCAGAGCCTGATGTGGGGCTTGAACTCACAAACTGCAAGACCATGACCCAAGTCAAAGTCAGACACTTAAATGACTGAGCCACCCAGGCACCGCTGTTCATTGCACTCTTTTCCTACTTCTGATCTCTCTTGAATTGATTAAATTTTTAATAGGTTTATCTGCACTTGTTGGTTTATTTGATATATATTTTTTATTTATTGATATTTTTACTGGTTGTTCAAGTATTTACAGTATCTACAATACTATAATTACTAGTATAAGAACCTTATAACAGTAAAATTCCATTTCCCCCACCATGCTTTGTGCTCTTTTGTGTATGTGTTGCCTTGTACGTATATTACAAACCCTAAAACACCTTGTTAGGGTTTATACTTTCAAGTTATCTTAAAGGGGAAAATATGACAAAAAATATCATGTTTACCATGTAAACGCTCTTGTCCTTCCTTTGTGTATATCCTAATTTGTATTTGCTATCATTTTCCCGTACTCAGAGGACTTTCTTCAACATTTTCTGAAAGACAGGTTTGCCGTTGTTGAATTCTCTCATCTATTCTGAAACCCTTCATTGCTTCCATTTTCAAATATTCCCACTGGGTATAGAATTCTATGTTCATATTTAAAAATTTCTTTTTTTTAACTTTAAATATGCAAAGAGGTTTTTGACTACTGATTCAATCTCCTTACTAGTTATAAGTCTATTCAGATTCTCCATTTCCTTATATTTTTACGATGTCAATACTGCCCAAGGCTATCTACACATTCAATGCAATCCTTATCAAAATCTATATGACATTTTTTGCAGAAATAGAAAAGTCCATCCTAGGGGTGTCTGGGTGGCTCAGTCAGTTAAGCATCCAACTCTTGAGTTCAGCTCAGGTCATGATCTCATGGTTTGTGAGTTCGAGCCCCATATTGGGCTCCATGCTGACAGTGCAAAGCCTGCTTTGGATTCTCTCTCTCCCCTCTCTGCACTTGCCCTCAAAATAAATAAATAAGCTTGAAAAGAAAAGAAAAGAAAAGAAAAGAAAAGAAAAGAAAAGAAAAACCCATCCTAGAATGCATATGGGATCTCAAGGGCCCTGAATAGCCAAAACAATTTTGAAAAAGAAGAACAAAGCTGGAAGACTCACACTTCTTGATTTCAAAACTCACTTCCAGGCCACAGTAACCACAACAGATTGGTACAGGCACGAAGACAGAAATGTAGAGCAAAATAATAGATAAAGAGCATTAAACAAATCCCCACATGTATGGTCAAGTGATTTTTGACAAGAGTGTCAAAACTATTCAACAGTGAAAAGAAAGTATTTTTGACAAATGGTTCTGGGGAAACTGGACATCTACCTGCAAAATAATGAAGTTGGGCCCTTACCTCACACCATGTATAAAAAAATAACTCAAAATGGATCAAAGACCTAAATGTAAGAACTAAAATTGTAAAACCTTAGGGGAAAAAACAGGGCAAAAGAATCAGTATTGGATTTGACAATGATGTCTTGGCTATAACATCAAAGACATAGGGAACAAAAGAAAAAATATACAGACTGGACCTTATGAAAAATTTTAAAACTTGTGCATCAAAAGACAATGACAACAGAGTAAGAAGATAAGCCACAGAATAGGTGGAATATTTAAAAATCATATTTCTGCTATATTAAACCTTTCATATATAAGTGTCTTTCTTTGTCTCTTGTAATCTTTGTTGACTTAGAAACTATTTTGACTGATACAAGTATAGCCATCCTGCTGTCTTTTCATTACTATTTGTTTGGAATATCTTTTTCCATCCTCTTACTTTTTAACTTATTTGTGTCTTTGGATCTAAAATGAGTTGCTTGTAGACAGCATTTCGTAGGATCATGCTTTTATCCATTCTGCTGATACCTGTTTTTTGATTGGAGAATTTAATCCATTTACCTATAAAGTAATTAATGGGAAAGACAGACTTACTCCTTTCATTTTGTTATTTGTTTTCTATATACTTTAGAGCTCTTTTGTTCCTGTATTACTGTATTATTTTGGGTTTAGTTGATTTTTTTTTCTTGTAGTAAAACGTTTGAATTCCTTTCTCATTTTCTTTGTGTACATTCTAGAGCTGTTTTTCTTTGTGGTTACCATGGGGATTACAGTTAACATCCTATAATTAAAACACTCTAATTTTAATTTATACCAGCTTAATTTCAATAATCTACCCAAAACTCTGCTCTTTTATAGCTCAGTCCCCTCCTGTTTTCAGTATCACAAAATTGCATTTATATAAATTTGCACCCCAAAAGAAAAATTAATAATTCCTTTAAATGCATTGATATCTTAAATTATGTAGAAAGCAAAATATCAAGTTGCAAACAACGTTGCAATAATACAAACAATACAAACTTTTAGATTAATCTTTTTTAAAAACTATTAGTCCCTTAAATCATGTAGAAAACAGAAAGTGGAGTTACAAATTTTTATTAACATTACTTTTATAATTACCTATGTATTTATCTTTCCTGAGATCTTTATTTCTTCAAATGGCTTCAAGATACTGTTTAGTGTTCTTTCATTTCACCCTGCAGGACTCCCTTGAGCATGACTTACAGGGAAGGTCTAGTGGTAATAAATTCCCTCAGCTTTTGCTTTCTGGAGAAGGTCTTAATTTCTCCTTCACTTTTGAAGGACAGTTTTGCTAGATATGGTATTCTTGTTTTATGGGTGTTTTTCTTTTCTTTTAGTACTTTGTGTATATCAGCCCACTCTCTTTTGGCCTCCAAAGCTCCTGATAAGAAGTCTGCTGAAAATCTTACTGATTTTCAGCAACTTGTGACAATTTGTTTCTCTCTTGCTGCTTTCAAGATTCTTTCTTTGTCTTTCAAAAGTTTGATGATGTGTCTTGGTGGAGGTCTCTTAAGTTCATCTTAGAAGATTCACTGAGCTTCTTGGATGTTAATACCCATGTCTTTCATCAACTTTGGGAAGTTTTTAGCTATTGTTTCTTTAAATATTCTCTCTGTCCCTCTCTCTCTCTCTTCCCCTTCTGGAATTCATACAGTGTGTCTGTTGGTCTTCTTGATGCTTTCTTGCATTTTTCTAGGTCCTGTGGGATCAGTTCAGTTTTCTTCATTTGCTTTTTCTTTCTGTTCCTCAGACTCAACAATTTCCATTAGGCTGTCTTCGAGTTTACTAATTCTTTCTTCTGCCTGCTCAAATCTGCCTTTGGATCCCTCTAGTGAATATTTTCCTTCCTTTATTGTACATTTCAGCTCCAGAATTTCTTTTTGGTCTGTTTTTAGGGCTTCTATCTCTTTACTGATATTTCTGTTTTGTTCATACACCGTTTTCTTGACTTTCTCCACACATTCCATTAGTTCTTTGGGAATCTTTCAGACAGTTGTTTTAAAGTCTTTGTTTACCATATTTACCATCTATTTTTTTCCTTTTGGAATGGTTTCTTTGATTTATTTGTTTTGAATGGATGATACTTTCTTGTTTCTCTGTGAACCTTGTGATTATTTGTTGAAAACTGGACATTTGAATGTAATAATGCAATAACTCTGGAAACTAGATTTACCTCCTTCCCCAGGGTTTGGTGTTTTGTTACTGCTTTGTTTAATTTTTTTTCTTGATAGTCCTAGGCCACCTCTGTGCTGAGGATCAGCCTGAAGTTAAACTTAAGGTCTTCTCAGGTCTTTTCTGAGCCTTTCCCTGAGCATGCATGGCTGCTTTAAAATTTTCCCTATATAGCAAATAGTTTTGGATGACCTAGCCTTTAATGTCTGGCTTCCAAAAGGGAAAAATAAGAAAAGTGGAGGGGAGGGTGTGTGTGAAAGATGCCAGCCAGTTGAAAGTTCCTGGCCATCACTTCAGCTGGATGGGAGGGTCTTGCAACAGTTGGGGGAGGTGCCACAACAATGGCTGCCCAACTCTTTGCCTGCATCTCTGTGATCAGAAGCAGCAATCAGAGCACAGACTCCTGATATTTAGAGGACAGCATCCTTTTGCCCATCCTGGATCCCCCAAGTTGTGTTCAAGCTGCTTCAAGTTGTATTCATGTGCACAGCTGCCTGCCATGTGGATGAGGGTGATGGATGGGTAGCTGCCCCCATGCTAAGAGCTGATGTTGACTGAAATTAACCTCGGTTTATCATCCAAGCCTTTCCCTAGAAGTTGCAAGCAATCAATATTCAGAGTTCTAAAACATTTACATCAGCCAGATTCTGCCAGTGCTATTGTTGTTTAGGTGAAGAAACAGATTCCTGGTGCTTCCTACTATGCCATCTTCCTGTACTTCATTAGCAATTGTTCTCAAAATATTTTTCTCTCTCATCCCTCCCCACATCCTTTCCTGGAACTTCAGTTATAGTTATGTTAGGCCATTCAATATTGCTTCACAGTTTACTGATGTTCTATTTATTCTTTCGTTCTTTGGGTTTTTTTCTCTCTGCTTTATCTCGGATAGTTACTTTTGCTTTATTTTCAATTCCATTGACAATTCCAGTTACAGGATCTAATCCCCTGTTAATCCCATCCCCTATATTTTTTTTCATTTCATAAATTATATTTTTCAGCTATAAATATTTTATTTGGATTTTTATAACTCAGCCTGCTTTTATTATCTTTTGTTTTTTAAAACATATATAGTATGTTTATAATAGCTATTTTGACAACTTTATTTACTAGTTCCAACATATTTGTTATTTTTTATTCCTTTCTATTGTATATCTGTTGTTCCATTCTTTCTTCTTGTTTTTCCTTCTCCCTTTCTTCTTTTTCCTCTCCTCTTCCTCTTCCTCTTCCTCTTCCTCCTCCTCCTCCTCCTCTCCTTCCTCCTCCTCCTTCTTCTTAAGAACATTTTCCTACTTCCTTGCACATCTGGTAATTATTTCTTTATGCTGGACATTGTGATTCTATGTAGTGGGCTATTACATTTTGTCATAGCTCTTTCAGGAGTATTGAATTTTCTTCTGGGAAGCAGTAAAATTATTTTTTATTAGTTGGATACTTTTGAGGCTTGCTTTTAAGTTTGTTATGGCAGATACAGGGAAGAGTTTGTTTTAGGGTTAATTAACACTGACTTCTAATCCAGTAATAGCCTTCTGAGGATTCTACCTGAGGTTTTATTTATATTGAGGTCTTTTTACTCAAGTAGACAAGAGCAAAACTTCCCAGTCCTGTGTAAGTTTCAAGAATTTATTTGCATTCCCTATATTGGTGGTTCTTTCCATGTTTCTGAATACTCTCTTTTCAAACGGGCACAAATCAATTTCTTGAGGAGACCCCTCTGAATTTCTTTGGAGTTCTCCCTCCTTACAGTGACCTCCTCTCCAATATTCTGTTTTCCAAATTCTCTCCATCTTGGGCTTTTCGCTTTTTCTTTATGACCTTTTTCTTCTCAAATCATCAATGTTGTCAAGATCTGTTTGAGTTCTTACTACATTTTTTTAAATATTTATTTATTTTTGAGAGACAGAGACAGAGCACAAGTCGGGGAGGGACAGAGAGAGAGAGAGGGAGACACAGAATCCGAAGCTAGCTCCAGTCTCCGAGCTGTCAACACAGAGCCTGACACAGGGCTCGAACCCATGAACCGTGAGATCATGACCTGAGGTGAAGTCGGAGGCTTAACCGATGGAGCTACCCAGGTGCCCTTAGTTCTCACTACATTCTTTACAGTGTGGAAACCACCTCCGGGGAGCCAGGCAATCATGGGATCCATTCACCTGTTTCCTTCTCCCTGTGATAACACTTCTGCATGACCAAGTATCTAATGTCCAAAAATTATTTGCCGTTTTGTCCATTTTTCTGATTGATTAAGGTGGGAGAGTGGATCCCATTCTTGTTAGTTCATCATGGACCAGAAGCAAAAGTCTGACATACAATTTTCCAACGTTTTTTATGTACACCTTTCTATCATTATCATTGAGTCAACTACTATTTTTCCAAAATTGGCTATGGCATAGAACCCCTAAGTCTACACCTGATAACCACAGGGTTTCTCCAAGGGGGTCTGAGGCTGCTTACACCCGCCCTCCCCTCACCCCTATTCTGACTCCCAAGGCACCTCAAGGGTGGCATGCCAGCAAACACTTCTGGTTTCCAGGATAAACTTTATCTGGATAAACCTTCACTTCGTGTCCCCTACAACTCCCTCTCTCCCCTTTACTGTGCTCACCCCGGGTAGCTGCTCCCCACGTGATGCTCCAGCCCATGTCGCCTACATCGTTCCCCCTAACCAGACTGCCTTCTCGCACCCTGGCTCCACCCTCATCTTTTGCCCCTGGCCGGTGCTTAGTGTCACATCTGACATGGCCCAGGCTGTGAAGTCAGCCCATGCCACCACAACTGGTAGGGTGTTGGGCAAAATGGCTTTCATTCTTTAAACCACTATCTTTTCCCTTAAAAAAAATCTTTTGCTGAATACGTATCGTTGAAGTCACATAAACATCCTTTGTCTACCCTGGTGGCTAAGTTCTTTTTTTAAGCTTATTTATTTATTTGGGGGGGGGGTAGGACAGAGAGGAGGGGAGGGAGAGAATCCCAAGCAGGCTCCACACCAGCTGCGCAGAGCTCGACATGGGGCTCGAACTCATGAACCGTGAGATCATGACCTGAGCCGAAACCAAGAGTCAGACGCTTAACTCACTGAGCCACCCGGGCGCCCCACAAGCTCTTCACCGTCTCATTTGGAGTTCTTAATACAAACCCAACACATAGCAGTTTGGCAATAAATATCTGTAGAATAGATGAGGGGTAAGGAACAGGAGTTCTGGAGAGAGGCTGCTAGTAGTCTGAGCAGAGGAAGCAGGTGATCATGGGCATGGCCAGACCAGGGAACAGGGCAAAGTGCAGAGCTGATTTAAGAGGGCAGGAGAGATGGTGGGGACAGCATCAAAGGCCCCTTTTCCATAAAACAGGGATCATGTCTACCTCACAGAGCTCTTGTGGAGTTGAAACGAGGTATGCATTAGTCAAACAAGATGAAATTGTTGGTATTTGACTATCTCTGACCTATAAATGCTTCAAAAGCCTGAAGCCCAGGTAACAAAGACCCCAGGAAGCGGGTGTCTCTCTCTCCAGCCCCAACCCCCCTAGGAATGAGATGCCCTTTTGAGCGGAGCTCCACATCAGAGGCCACTACGTCGGCCATCTTTGCTTTGAACTGTCCCTGCTGACCCGTCAGAGCCCAGAATCCTCGCAGGTGGCACCAAAGAGCCTGTGGACTGCAAGGCACAAAGGATTTCTCAGATGTTGCCACCAGGCAGCTGCAGTTAGCAGCGCACATCAAGGCTTGGGGAGCTTCCATTTTCTTTATTTTTCCAGACAACTGAAGCCTTTTAACTGACAACTCACCTCGGCCCAGGGGAGCGTGGGAGCTGGATTTCTGGAAGGAAGGCCTTGGCGAGGGCCCTGGTGGACGCATGAATCCCCTCATGGTGGGGAGCTCCGGGGCGCCTCTGAGGAGTGGGAAGGGGAGCAGGAGGGCAGGGGCCTGGAGGGCAAACGGGTGAGGAGTGAGGCCTCCAAGTGGGCCTGTTAACTCCCACTTTTTCCAGGTTGCTTCTAAATGGGATAAAATTATCCTCTCAGTCGTTGTGATCTCTGTTCAGTACTTCTAGAAAAGAGCTACTTGACATTTTAGAAGAGAAAATACACAAGCGAAAGGCATATGATGTTCTGTGGGGCGTGCGGAGTGGGGAAATCTCAGAGTACTTGCAGAATGTGCCTCCTTAAATGTCTCGCAAACGAAAGCTGGTGAGGTGAGAAGGGAAGCCAACATCCCGTCCTCCTGTGGGGAAGCATGTCAGGTTCTATGTCCCTGCTCCCGCACGGGATAGGCTGGGGGCTTGGTCCATGTGTTCTCCTCACACCTGTCTCTATGATGGGCAGCGAGGCCCTTCCTGCCTCACCTTACCTCACAAGGCAGCCTTGACTGCCTTTTCAGCCCCAGCTGCCTTTCTGTCCCTTCGCCACCCTTGGCCTGCCCGCAAAGCAGATCCCTTCAGTCTGAGTAATAGACCTCCTCCCAGCCTTTTGTTCCCAGGGGTGACTCAACCTTCCACAGGTGCAGAGGGGCAGCTACGGGCTGTGACACTGAGCCATGGCCTTGGCGGCTGAGCAAAGATCATCGGACCCGCTATGGGCTGCTCGGCTGGGCCAGGGGGAGGCTGGCCTGACCAGCTTCCTGTCTGCGGAGGGGTCCCCACCACTCTGTGGCACAGGGCTGTGGACCTGGTGACTGGGGTCCCGGAGAAATGTCTTCAGCCTCACCCAGAGAGAGAGGAAATGCTGGGAGCTCTGAAACCCTCTGATTGACAGGCAATCGGTGCCTAAGATGTCGGGGTCACATACAAGGACAGTCCATGGGACATGTGCCATTCAGTTGAAGCACGTGGGACCCCATGGACCATGATCACCCCCATAAGAGCATTTCCTGGAAGTGAACTTTTCGAACGAAACACTCTAGAGGCATCTGCCGATCTGCTCCACCAGGAAGCTGAGTGACACCGGGCAAAAAGATTCCATCTCTCCAACCACGTCAATAAATACATTAAGGAAAATGACAGCCAGGGTCTCATTGTCAGAGAAAGGGGTTTCAAATAAGAGGAAGGGGGAACTAGACTCAACCCCACTTACGAAACTCAGTTTCTTCCTCTGGAAAAGAGAGATGACGATGATACTCACCTCCTGGGGTTACCGTGTCCATGCGGAAGAAAAACTCAATCATTTATTAGCATTTTACTGGGGCGCCTGGGTGGGTGGGTAAGTTAAGCATATGACTTTCGGTTTTGGCTCAGGTCGTGAGCTCATGGTTCATGGGGTTGAGGCCCATGTCAGGTTCTGGGCTTTAGAGGCTGCTTAGGATTCTCTCTCTCTCTCTCTCTCTCTCTCTCAAAATAAATAAATTAATTAAAAAAATATATATTATCATTTTCTTGCTTTCGGACAGCCCTCCACAGAAGTTGTGCTACTGATTTTCATGGCTACCTGTAGTGTAGGCCAAAAGGCCTCTTCTGACCTTGACCTTCCTCTCATACCACGTGAGTCTTTTCCTCCTGCTTCTATTTCATCATGGAAGTCAACTCGGGGGCTATGAATTTATGAATTTATGAATATAAATAGGACAGACTTGCCATCCGTAATCCTGCTGATGCTTTCAAATGGTTCAGTGAAACATTGTTCACAGATGCATGAAAGATAAACTTGATGCCTGATTCGTGATAAATTAGGAGTTTCTGGGCTCTACGGTTCTTCCCGTACCTATTTGTTCATTTAATACTAATATAATGATTATGAGCCACCATGAGCATCGCGCTGGGGATCCGTGTAATCGACCTCCAGCCCTCCATTCATTCGCTCGCTCATTGATCCAGTGAACAATGATTAAGTGCCCGCCACAAGCAGGAAGCCCATCACCCGACGGGGTGGAGGCGTCCACACGGGGAGACAGAGGGTTCAGATGGGAGCCCAGCTGGGGGGTGGCCATGCGGAGGCGGCAGCGAAGTGTGTGGCAGAAGATTGGTTTCCAACAGGGGGATAATGAGAGCCCCGGGTTCTCACTGCTGGAGACAGGAGTTACAAATAGAGAAAGGGAGAAAAAGCAGATTCAAGCCCGTTCACAAAATTCTGCAGTGCAGAACCACAGGGGCAACACAGCGAAAATGCTTCAAGTACTTGATTCTGTCGAGGAGGCACCAGGGCTAAAAATAATACAAACCCTGGCGAGGGCCACCTCTGCCCACTTACTTGGTGAGCAGGACACGAAGCCTTGGAAAGACACATCGGGGCCAAGCTGTCTCTCTCCAGCCCTCCTGATGCAGCTTCACGGTGTTCTTGCCACAGGGCTCTGCTTCTGCCCCGGGGGCGGGGAGGGGGGAGCCCTGGAGGCCCTCATGCCTCACCTGGCCTCCTCAGATGTCCCCAGGTCTCCTGGGACCCCTCTGGTGCCCCGGGGAGCGGACGGGGGGCAGCTCAGCGTGAAGGGTGTGTGTTAGGAAGCACCCTGGGCTCCACACCTGTGCAAGGCAGGGAGGGAAGCAGGACCGGGTGAGGGCATGGGGGCGGTCACGTTCTCCCGAGGTCCAGATGAAGGCCTCAGCCGACCCCACCTGGAGCTCAGGAGTGACGATGGTCCACGGCAGTGGTCTGTCTGGGGGCCGAGGGCTGGCCTCCTACCCGGTCTCTGCTAGTGTGTCCCAGGATGTGGGACCAGTCTCTCTGCAGCTGGAGGCCGTGTGGTGATAGAAATCCCAGGCGCTGGGGACAGCACCCCCCCTCCCTCAAAGACTCACTCTCACCGGGAGGCGCTGCAGTGAGTGGCTAAGACCAGAGAGGCTCCGTCCTCATGCAAACCCGGGTCCAAGTGCCGCTCCAGGGCTCAGTCCCCTTAGCCATGAAGTGGGCCCCATGCTGGCCTCTCCCAGTTGCCAGATGACATGATGCCAGAAGGGCGTTGGGCACCTTTCTGTAGCGTGTTGTAGACTGTAGAGTGTGGTGCACAGTGTGACTTTACAGAGTGAGACTGACACCCTAATGACATCCCTCAGACTTGACGTCTCCCTTAAAGTATCCCTGAACTCGTTCTTACAGGTACTCCGTACAGCAAGTTTGTTATTCATTCCTACCTTGAAAAAATGTTCTCTAATTTTTTTTTTGTTTTTAAAAAACTGGGTTGGGGCGCCCGGGTGGCTCAGTTGGTTGAGCGTCCGACTTCGGCTCAGGTCGCGATCTCGTGGTCCGTGAGTTTGAGCCCCGCGTCGGGCTCTGTGCTGACAGCTCAGAGCCTGGAGCCTGCTTCCGATTCTGTGTCTCCCTCTCTCTGCCCCTTCCCCGCTCATTCTCTGTCTCTCTCTGTCTCTCAAAGATGAATAAATGTTAAAAAATTAAAAAAAAAAACTGAAATAATTTAAATATATAGTATATCACAGAGAATTATATGGAGTAAAAAACAGAGAGGTGCTACAGCATAGCAAGCAGTTAAGAGCCCTGACTCAGGGGCTAGGCAGCTTGGGTTGGAACCCACTGCGGTAATGTGCGAGCTGTGGGATCATGAGTGAGTTACTTAACCTCTCTGCATATTAGCTTCATTATCTGTAATAAGGCAATGATAATAGCACCCACACCACCACGTTGTTGATGTATATATATATATCTCCGAACATAAGGGAATGTATAAATAATTACTTTTATATTATTACCGCTACAAATACTCAAATACCCAACAAACATATTTTAATGTCTATTCAGTTTAGCGAGACCGAGAGAGAGACAGAGTGTGAGTGGGGGAGGGGCAGAGAGAGAGAGAGAGAGAGAGGGAGACAGAGCATCAGAAACAGACTCCAGGCTCTGAGCTGTCAGCACAGAGCCTGTCGCGGCACTCGAACCCATGAGCTGCGTGTGAGACCATGACCTGAGCCGAAGTCAGATGCTTAGCCAACTGAGCCGTCCAGGCACCACCGTCCCCCCACCACAAACATATTTTAAATTTTTTTTAACGTTTTATTATTTATTTTTGAGATAGAGAGAGACAGAGCATGAATGGGGGAGGGGCAGAGAGAGAGGGAGACACAGAATCGGAAGCAGGCTCCAGGCTCTGAGCCATCAGCCCAGAGCCCGACGCGGGGCTCGAACTCGCGGACCGCGAGATTGTGACCTGAGCCGAAGTCGGACGCTTAACCGACTGAGCCACCCAGGCGCCCCACCACAAACATATTTTAAAGTTTGCTTATCTACCTCAGATTCCTTTTTTCTTCTCCCTTATTTTGAAATAGCTTTTAACCTTGAAATAACTATAGACTCACAAGAAGGTGCAAAAATAGCACAGAGAGGTCCTTTGTACCCTTTACCCAGCTACCCCAACTGTACTTCTCACTTAACTATAGCATAACACCAAAACCAGGGATCCAACCAATGCTGGCATGATCCTACTAGCTAGACTCCAGACTTTATTCAGATTTTACAATTCTTGCATGCATTCATTTACGCGGGTTTGTATGCGTGTCGCACGTGTGAAGTTCTATGCGGTTTTATCAGGTGTGTGGATTCATAGAATGGCCACCATGATCAAGATACAAAATTTTGCATCGCCATGAAGGAACTGTCTTATACTACCTGTTTATCCTTTTTTATTCTTATTTTATTTTATTTTAAACTTGTTTATTTATTTTGAAGGAGAAGAGAGAGCGCACATGAGTGGGGGAGGGGCAGAGAGAGAGGGAGAGAGAATCCCAAGCAGGCTCCACATTGTCAGCACAGAGCCTGACATAGGGCTCGATCACACGAACCGGAAGATCATGACCCGAGCCAATATCAAGAGTAGACGCTCAGCCGATGGACCCACCCAGGCGTCACTATTTTTATTTATTTTAAAGGAACACCATGTCTCAGGTGCAGTTGAGCGCTGAAGCCAATCCCATTCCCCATCCTCCATCCACAGAGGTAACCACTATTTCTAAGGTATCATATATGTAGGTCTCCAAAACAGCTAATGTTTGGCCACGCGCGAATTGTGCACCAAGCTCCATTCTTCCTTGTTTGTATGCAGTAATCTGTTCACTACTCATCACGGCATGTTCTTATCTCCAGTGAGGAAACCGAGGAACAGAGAAGTTAAGGTAGCATAGACGAGAACCTCCGGCCAGAAGTGCTGGTGCTGGGGCTCGAAGCTGCCCCCATGGCCACTGTTCTATACCGGTACATACGTGGCCTCTTGCCACACGCGTCTTCTACTCACCGTGGTGTGGAGAAGATTCACGCGTGTTGTTATCTGCAGACAGAGTCCACTGATGTTAACTGCCCTGTAGTTTTCCCTTTTCTGATGACCCCACAGTTTATACAGCCATGTTCCTAGGGATGGATATTTAGGCTGTTACCTTGTCACTACTACGCATGGTGGTGCAGGAATGCGCCTGCCCGCGTCTCCTGGTGCCCATGTGCCTGAGCTTCTCTGTGGTTTATTCCTAGCCGTGGAGCTGCTGAGTCTCTGAGTACCGGCTGTCTGCAACTTCAGGGGATGTTGCCAAGATTCACGGTGTTTGCAACAATTTACATTTCCACCTGCCATGCATGAGAATGTGAGCTGACAGCTCCATAATTAGTTGAATTTGCATCCCTCTGATTTCTAGTAAGGTGGCTGAGCATCTCTTGATCATTGGCCACGCGTTTCTGTTTTCTCTGTGTACGCTTTTCTTTTGTGTAACTTGTCATGTTCTTATCGTTTGTAGGATTTCTTTTACGTATCCTGGATGATAATTCTTAATTGATGATATGCATGACAAATATGTCCTTTCCTCTAAGTCTTGTCTTTCTCTTTAAGTTTTGACTAAAGGGTCTTTTATGACAGAGAAGCTTTTAATTTTATTTTGTATTGTATTCCACCCTCTTATTTCCTTCCTGTGTGGTTTGTGCTTTTGGGCATTTTAAGAAATTCTTTCCCACTCAGGGAGCCTAGGTGGCTCAGCAGGTTAAGTGTTCGACTTCAGCTCAGGTGATGATATCACGCTTCACAAGTTCGAGCCCTGCGTCAGGCTCTGTGCTGATGGCTCAGAGCCTGGGGCCTGCTTTGGTTTCTGTGTCTCCCTCTCTCTCTGCCCCTCCCCCGTTCACATTCTTTCTCTCTCTAAAAAATAAACATTAAAAAAAAAAAGAAATTCTTTCCCACTCAAAGTCACAAAGACACCTTCTTAAATTTTTTCAGGTTTATTTCTTGCAGTTTTCATGGTAAAGTTTGACTTTATACAGTTACCGTTCGTGTAAGACATAAACGTTTCCCCCTACATACAGTCAATTTCCCAGTACTATTTATTGCGCCATCTATCTTTCCCCTCTTCTCTGCAACACCTCCTCTGTTGTCTTTGGAGCTCCCGTGTGCATCTAAGTCCATTTCTGTCTCTCCTTTGGCCTCTTTGCCTTATGCTATGCAAACACCCCAGGATCTGAAATGCGAGCACTTTACCGTAAATCTTGGTGTTGGGAGGGTAAGTCGTTTTTGTTCTTCCAAATTATTTCCCCCTACCAGCTTTGATTAAGACTGTCATGTTTCTCCTGAAGCTCTGTGGGTATTTTACATGTTGTAATTGTATCGCATTTACTGATTAGCTTGGGGTGAGTGACGTCTTTTAGATTAGCGGTCCTTCCTGCCCAATAGCTGTATCTCTCCCAGTATTCAGATTTTCTTTTATGTCCTTCAATAACGTTTTATAATTTCCCCCTTAAAGATCTTGCACGTAGTTTACTAGATTTATTTCTTGATGCCTTCTATCGTTTCTTGGACCTTTGGGGTGAAGTGTAAGTCTTGCTAAAGCTCGCTCACTTGTGAACTCTTGGGTTCTAGTCAAGTCCTTGTACATCAGCAACGATGCTTAGGATATGATCACCAGGCAGAAACGGGTCAGAAGTGATATGATAGCTTCTGACCTCTAAGTGATTGGCAGACAGCATCTGCCTCCCCCCCCAAATAAAGAGCATTAAATAAAGCACTTTCGAAATATATGGTAAAATTAAAGCTTCTATTAAATCCCAAAGCAGGGATAATGAAGTTACATTTTTAAATCATTCTGTGTAAGTTAACGGAAAACCAACTAAAAAGATAATGGTAAAGATATTTATTTTTCTGTTTAACATCTAGTGTGAGTTATTACCATAGTCGTTCTTCTAGGTTGTTTTCAGAGCAAAATGTTTAAACTAGTTTCATTTCATTTCAAGTTTTTTCTTTTTTATCTTTTTTAATAATTTTTTTAATGTTTATTTATTTTTGAGAGAGACAGAGACAGAATGTGAGTGGGTTAGGGCAGAGAGAGAGGAAGACACAGAATCTGAAGCAGGCTCCAGGCTCCGAGCTGTCAGCACAGAGCCTGATGCGGAGCTCGAACTCACAGACTGCGAGATCGTGACCTGAGCTGAAGTTGGACGCTTAACCGACTGAGCCACCCAGGTGCCCCTTAAATTTTTTTTAATGTTTGTATTTATTTTTGAGACAGAGCAAGACAGAGCATTGAGTGGGGGAGGGGCAGAGAGAGAGGGAGACCCAGAATCCAAAGCAGGCTCCAGGCTCCGAGCTGTCAGCACAGAGCCTGATGTGGGGCTTGAACCCATGAACCGTGAGGTCATAACCTGAGTTGAAGTTGGACACTCAACCGACTGAGCCACCCAGGTGCCCCATTTCAAGTTTTATCTTTATAAAATAGTACGTGTTTTATGATAAACACTTCAAACATTAGGGAAAAGTATAAAGAAGTAGAAATTTCCCTGAGTCCCACCACAGAAGTAGACCCATTGCTAAGATTTCGGCCCAGATCCTTTTTTATATTTCTTCATACCAATAAATGAGTTTCTGGGTTCATACCTACTTTCTGTTTTCCTTCAACAAGGTGCTATGGGTCACTTTTCCGTTCACTAGTTACAGAATGACATTATTTAAAAGTGTTTTTTAATGTTTTTTATTTTATTTTTGAGAGAGAGAGATTCAGAGCTCCAGTGGGGGAGGGGCAGGGAGAGAGAAGGAGACACAGAATCCGAAGCAGGCTCCGGGCTCCGAGCTGTCAGCACGGAGCCCGACGTGGGGCTCCAACTCACAAACTGGGAGATCGTGACCTGAGCCGAAGTCGGCGTTCAACCAACCGAGCCACCCAGGCGCCCCCGAAATGATGCTATTTTAGGTCATTGCATTGTATTCCATTGTACGGGTTTGCACTCATTTAACAAATCGATTCCCTGTTTATGGTTATTTGATCTCACAAAGTAAACCATGCTCCAATGAACCGCCACAGCACGCCTCTTTTTTGTTAGTGTATGTGACCGCCTCCACCAAGAAATTCCTTGGAAGTGAGATTACTGGGATAAAAGGCACGCTCATTTTACATTTTTTTTTAACATTTATTTATTTTTGAGACAGAGAGAGACAGAGCATGAACAGGGGAGGGTCAGAGAGAGGGAGACACAGAATCTGAAACAGGCTCCAGGCTCTGAGCTGTCAGCACAGAGCCCGACACGGGGCTCGAACTCACAGCCCTCACGGACCGTGAGATCATGACCTGAGCTGAAGTCGGCCGCTTAACTGACTGAGCCACCCAGGCGCCCCTCATTTTACATTTTGACACATGTTGCCGACCTGCCTTCCTGAAAAGGTTGAATCAATTAGCGCCTGCCGTCATTGGTGCACGAGGGTGCCCATTTTCCAATAAGTTAAGTGGGTTTGTCGATTCCCTTAATCTTTATCTTTCTGATGAGTGGAAAGCAAGCCTCTCTTTGCATACGCCTTTCTTTGATTAGCAGAGAAATTAAACATCTTTTCATCTGTTTATTGGCTATTTGAATCTCCTTTTGTGGATTGCCCGTTTGGGCAGTGAGCACGTCGGTCTGGTTGTTTTATGAGAGTGCTTCGTGTAGCAACGCTGTGCGTGATGTGGACTAACGGCTCTTTGACTTTGGGCTTGGTCGTATGGCTCCCTTTGGCCAATGGAATGTTAGCAGATGTGACTTGGGCATAGGTTTTAATTTTTTTTAATGTTTCACTTGTTTTTGAGAGAGAGAGAGACAAAGAGGGAGAGAATATGAGCAGGAGAGGGGCAGAGAGAGAAGGAGACACAGAATCCAAAGCAGGCTCCAGGCTCTGAGCTGTCAGCACAGAGGCCGATGCGGGACTCGAACACACGAACTGTGAGATCACGACCTGAGCTGAAAGCGGACGCTTAATCGACTGAGCCACCCAGGCGCCCCAGGCATAGGTTTTAAATGCATGTGGCCGATCTTGCCCTCTTGTGCTTCTGCAGACCCTCTAAGGAGATCATGCCTTGGCTGGACTGCGGGTCTCAGAGGAATGAGACACTCACGGAACCGACCTGACCCAGCCTAACTGAGATCAACAGGGCCATAGCGGCCGCCCCACAGACACGGTGAAAAGAAATGACCGCTGTCTTAAGTCAGAGAGTTTGGGTGGGTTTGCTTTGCAGCCGCACTATGACAACGGATGACCGACCTACCCATGTGAGCTGGTATGTGCCACCCTGTTCTCTGACCCTCAGTTTTTTTGGATGTGGCATAAAAGAGATGATCACTGAGCAAGTTTTAGGGTCTCTTCCAACACTAAGGTTCTGGGTTCCGATACGAGATTAGGTGGTGAGAAGGCTGGAGGGCACGAGAGCCCAGCACAGAGGTGCAAAGTTGGCTGTTCAGGAGCGGGAGTGGGGAGTGGGGTGCAGGCTTGTCCCACTGGGGCAGGTGGTCGGGGACATGCCGGGGAGGTGGGCTGGGGTGGAGGGCTGGTGCCCAAGTGCTGGGGCCCCCGCTCCTCGGGAAGCCCTGCTTGTTCACCCCCCACCTGCTTCTGAACCTCTTGCAAAGTGCCTTCTGTCCCCACCCTCCTGCTGCGACTGCCTTCTTCGTTATGACTTCTCACCCCCGAGTCCTCACTCTGGCCCACAGCTTCCTGGAACCTGAGGCCTCTTCCCCACCTTTTGCCTTGGCTTCTGTGGCCCCTGCTCTCCTGGCCCTCCCCTTTCCATCTGCCCACCTGGTCTCTGTCTCCTTCCCTGAGGCCACTCTGACGGTGTCCCCCCCGGGTTCCTTCCTCAGCCTAGTAATGACTGTGGAATCCAGGGACTGAGCTCTTGTCCCCTCTCACTGCTGCCTCCTCCCACAGTGCCGTGGTCCCGGTCGGTCTCTCGGCACATCCTGGCCCCCCGGCCTGTGGTGTGAGAGACGCTCCCTTGTTCAACCTGCAAATAGCCTTTGCCTTGGAGCGCGTCTGCTCCATGAATGAGCCCATGGCTCCTCCAAGCCCCCCTCCTGGGCTTGAAAACCGTCCCTTGACAGTTTTCATACACCTGCACCCATCCCACAAGTACAGGTCCTGTCCCCTCCCCACCCCAGTGAGACCCAGACCCCTCATGACGAGCCCTTATGGCAAGACAGCCAGGATTTATCGTCGCCAGTGCCTCCCTTACAGAGGGGATGTGAGGCTGGAGGCAGCACGTTCAAGGACAAAGAGGATGAACTGGGCAGCAGACCCCCTTGGCTTTGGATTCTGGCTCCATCATTTGCTGGTTGGGAAGAACTCCCAGCCGCCGATCACACACACACACACACACACACCCCGAAGTGTCTGACACAGGACTCACTGAACGAGCCCACCCTCCCCGGAAGCCATTCCTACTTTGATGTTTAGCATTTCGCCTGTTTTCTTCAAACCATGCGCATTGCTTGCCGATAGCTGGCCCAAAGCTGACTTGGCCTCTGACCTCCTGGTCCAGCGCCTGCCACAAAGCAGGTGCCTATGAGATGTAGGCCGGAGCGGCAGAACATGGTAGAATTCTCTGAACACTCCGTGTGCGTGTGTTCTGTTCCTCAGCAACACTGTGATTTCTTCTCTCTTTTGCTCGCGTCCCATTTGTCTTGTTAGTAGGGAGGCACGTCCTGTGCGGGGCTCCTGTGTGACCGGTCGCCACTCCGGTGGGGCAGCCATCTATGGTGGGGGGGGGAGGGGAGGGAGCTGAGTTGTCTTTAAGTTCGATTTGGGTTCATTGCCTCAGACACCTGCAGAGCAAAGGCATTATTTCCCGTGCCCTGGAGGCCTGTCTCCATTTCCAGGGCAAGGAGGGGGATGTGTTCCCGGAAAACCCAGTAGGTCTCCAGGTCAGGCGTCTTTCCCAGGGGACCAGGAGTGGAGAATGTCATTGGCTTGCCAGCCTGCTGCTGGGTCGGCTCATCACCCCGCCATGCTGACCTGCAGAACTGAGTCCCGTGAACTCACCTGTCCTCTCTCTGATCAAAAGGTTATCGCCAGCTCTTCAAGGACCGTGGAGGTGAGGTTTCGCCTTTCCCGACTAGAGCTCAACAATTCCGTCCCGTGAGTGGATTGGACCCAAAACGGTGCGGTCACCTCTTACTCCACGTCCCCACCCCACCCTCAACCCTGGGGGCTCCTCTCTCAGCCCAGGCCCAGGGCCTGACCCTTGTCATCTCCTGGCTTGCGCCCCCCCCGGGCCCATGCACCATCGTTCTCTCCTGCATCACGGTAATGGAAGCCCCCTCCCCCGCCTGGTTCCCTTGCTCCCCCCCTCACCCATGCGCTCTTCTCGACCCTGCGAGCAGGGCGAGCCTGTGAGGATGGGAGGCCCACATCCTGCTGTGGCTCCCCATTGCACTCAGTCTAGAGCCCATAGGTGCACAGTGGCCTGTGGTCTGTACCCCCACCATGGCCTCTGAAGCTGTCCCTCTGCCTGGCTCCCTGCACCGGCTGTTCCGCCGCCTGGAATGTTCTTCCCCAGCATCTGCCTGGCCACCTTCCTGCCCTCCTTCACGTCTGCCATCCACTGTCCCCATATTCGTTTGCTAGGGCTGCATGCCAGCACCACACCGGGTGGCTCAAGCAACAGCCGTTTACCATCTCCCAGTTCTGGAGGCTGCAAGTCCGAGGTCAAGGTGCTGCTTGACTTGGCTCCTTGGGAGGCTGTGAGGAGAATCTGTCTCAGCCTCTTCCGTTCCTGGAAGGCTCCTGGCCACCTTTGGCGTCCTTCGGCTTGTAATGCATCACCCCCATAGCTGCCTTCAGCCTCGCACGGCACTCGCTCGCCCTGCAGGTGTCTGTCCCAGGATCGCCCTTTAGCTGAGGCCACCGGTCATTCCGGACGGAAGCCCATTCTGAGGACCTCATTTTAACTTGATGACCGCAGCAAAGACCCTCCCTCCAAATAAGGTCACGTTCTGAGGTGCTGGGGGTTAGCCCTTCAGCATGAATATGGCTTTGGGGAAGACACAGTTTAATCTGGAGCAGTCAGCCTGTCAACAAGGCACAGATTTTCCTCCCAATCTAAAACTGCCCCACTGGCCTTAACCTTCTGATCCCCAGCCACTCAGCCTTTGGCTCTACTTGTATCATGAAAGATAGGTTTGTCGTTGTTTTTTCCCTCCAGCTTCTCGTTGTTTTTTTTTTTTTTTGCTGTTTTCAGTGAGTTTCCATCCTAAATCAAACCAGAACAAACATTACCCATGTCTCTGGGGGCCATCTTTCCCGGCCCGGTGCCCCTCACATCGCCCGTCCTGTGCTGGCCTCATCCCTCTGTCCTGTGCCTGGCCCAACCCGTATGGACTGTGTGGGTGGGTGGGTTCAGCACAGGTGGCCCTGGCCACAAGTCCAACGTGGGAAGAGCAGTGCCTTCAAAGCTGACAGTGGCCACTCATGGGCACCGATGACCCCCAACTTCAGCCCAAATGCAGGGACACCCGCCCTCCACTCGGCCAGCCTCGCAGAGCTCTCTTTCCTCCTTCAACAATGCGACCGATATGCCTTATGAAAATACCTTTATTCTCTGGCTGGGGCGTGAGAGGCGGAGTTTCCCCACTGCCATCAACTCTATTTTGAAATCCATCCGGCCTCCGGGGGTCAGTGTCCAGCTGGAAGGACAATTATTATCACGGAGAACCTGGGTCCCAATGCACCGGCAACGTCTTCTCTCCCACGCGCGGAACGAGGTCTCCCCTCCGGCTCCGCTGGGGCCTGGCCGCCCCTTTGAGTCATTATTGATTGATGTCCTGTTGGTCCCCCCGGTGGTACTCACGGTGGCAGGGGTGAGGCTCTGGTTCTGTGTGAGGAGCCATGGTGTGCAGGGAGGGAGGCATGCCTACGCCTCAGTCCCCGGAGAACATGGGAGGAAGGGAGATGTCCAACAGTAGAGATCCTACTCCAGGCCTCCCTTCTCCATCCCCAGATCAGCATGTCCCAAATGCCCCCCAAATTGTTCACCTCCGCCATTGCCAGCCTGGAGCCTCCGCTCAGCCCCCTCACTGGCTCCCGGCTTCCTCCCTGCCCCCAGAGTCTGCTATTCTCTCTGTTCAGCAGCCCAGTGATCAGACCATCTTCCTCCCCCATGAGAACACTGCAGACACAGATGGCCTTGCCAGAGACTAAAGAAGCTTAAGCATCAGGGACCCCTCACCCTCCACACCCCTTCTGAGGCCCCGGTGGGGCCCCAAGCCCTGTGGTTAATAAGCATTGTCAACTCAAAGATTAATTAGGATTATCACTGTAAGGAAAACTGGCTGGGCCCATGAAAGCTCACTGCCCACATATAAAAGGATCTTGACAGGTTCCCCAGATTTGACAAGAATCCCGAAAATTTGCATGACATAATCCATAGCGAGTCGTAAAGGTGAAAACGTGTTAACTCTGTCAATGTAGAAAGCCATTACGATCAGACTCCGCAGGAGGACAACCTGACTTCACTTCCCCGTCTCTCCACAGAAAATGACATTACAAAAATCATCGTCTTACCAAGACGGGAACAGGGTGGACGCAGCCCAAACTGTTCGGGGTTGGGGGGCGAAGGGGTGGGGGGGAGGAGGGAACAAAGCCGGGAAGGTATGTGAGGATTCCAAGTAAAAAACTATAGTCGGGGGGGGGGGGGGGTCCTACATTTTGTGATGTTTTCGGTAATTGCTGGCTTTTTGAAACCTGCAGTTTACTGTGATTTCTTTTCTCATTCAGAATAAATATTAAATTGCATAGCCGATTTTGATTCCTAATCCTAAGCCCTTTTCTTAAAGGGGAGGCTGCAGAAGGTTTAATTTTCAGACCTGCGAAGCCGCTGCCTTCTCAGGCTTCCCACCCCACTTGGAATAAAGCTTGATCTCTGCCCCGTGGTCCGCAAGGTCTCCCTGATCCCTCCCTGCTCCTTGACTGCCCCCAGCCCTGTCTCCCTCACTTACCCGGATATAGACCAACCTGCCATTTCCTGTTCCTCAAATTTCTGAGTCTGACCCACCTTGGTGAAGTTGCATTTGCTCTATCTTTTGCCTGGAGCCTCTTTCCCAGATGTTCCTTTCTGGCCATTCAGAGCTCAGCTCAAGGCCATCTCCTCGGAGAAGGCCTCCAGGATAAGCCGATCTGGCACGAAGACCCTTTCCCACCCACCCACAAGGCCCACGCCGGTCACGGCTGTACCCCTCAGCTTTATTTTTCTGACCGTCCAATGTTCTCTCTTCCGTACCCTGCCCTTGGAGTAGGGACCCCAGCCACCCCAGGAGGGCAGGGGCTGGGCCTGTCTTCTCATCACTTCGTCACTTGTGACAGGGTCTAGCAACACAGGTAACCCCCATGAGTGACTAGACTGCTGGTGTAGTCTGAACTGACACCTTTCCGGAAGATGTGTTGGCTACGTGTGCCGACAGCCTTAACGTGTGCAAACCCAGCGATCTTTCTTCTAAGTGTTAGTCCCAAAGCCATCATCAGGGAGGTACACAGAAAGGGAGGTTAGCTGAGTGGTTAAGACCAGACGCTTTAGCCAATCAATCAGATTTGGATTTCTGTTTCAGCTCTACCAGCTCCACCATGCTTTGCTGTCTGACCCTGAGCAAGTTCTTATCGTCTTCGTGCCCTGGTTTGTCATCTGTAAATGGGGATCGTCGCTGGACCTACCGGAAAGGGAAGCCTGAGGCTTATATGAGGTCCCTCGTGGAAGGTGCTTGGCGCGGAGGCAGGCGTATGAGAAAGCTCAGTGTATGTTGATTACGACTGTATTCCATGACGTCCATTAGAGTGTCGTTTGGAACAGAAAACAACCCGGAAGCCTAAATATCTAACCACAGGGGATCGTCTCCAGAAGTAGCACCACATCTTTAGGGTAAATTATTGCACATATCTGAAAAGCCTGTTTCTAAAGAATGCTTCCTAATGCAAGTAAAAGCTCACAGAATGAGATTAGGTTTTAAAAAAAAAGGTGGGATAAAAACCAAATCAAATGTGATGCTACTTTTGTTACACACGTAGAGGCTGATGTTTCTTGGAGTGGATGGATGTGGATGGATGTGTAGCCTTCAAGGCAATGCACCAAGATCCTAACAGGCCATCCGTAGGTAACGGAATTAGTCATTTTAATTTTGCTTTCGTTCGTAGTACGCTTTTCAAAGAATTCCTTTTCAAACCTGGAGAGGCATAATGTTAGTTTAAACGTGTGCGTTCAACCATCTGGCAGCATGACCTCACCAAAGCGACCACTCGTGGGTGGTAGATGGTAGATTCTGTTCTATTCTCTTCACCCTCCCTGTACCTGGGCACTTCGCCACGTGACGGGGTGGTGTCTCTGACAGAAGGCAAAGTGAGCCTCAGGACCTCTTGACGTTGGACTTGGCTTGTCCCTTCTTTGAGCCAACGAAATGTGGGCAGGGGTGCCTCTGCCACTGCCATGAGAAGAAGATGCCCTCGTCTCCAAAACCTGCAGCTGAGCGCTTCCCAGCTAATCTGCTAACGTGTGAGAAATGCATGCTTATTACTGTGTGGTTGTTACACAGCATTAGCTGACTGATGCAGCATGATGGAAATGCTTGACATGTATTCAGTCAAGAGGACATCCTTATTATCTCAGGAAGGTACAACTGGACTGCAGGGATAAGAAAGCCACAATCTAAGATGTTTTTAAATAAGCAACTAATTCTCATGGATCTCAAAGACGAAGGAAGTCCTGACCGTCCTCCAGTGACCGCAGCTCATTTTCAGACACTGTTAATGTCCAATATTTAAAATCACAAAAAGGTCGTGATCTCCTTGTCCTTAGGTATCATCCAGTCCTGTGGACAACAAAATGCTAACCTTCATTTTAAGAACATTTTCTTTCTCTCAGAAAAATTATACACGTTCATTATAGATAATATAGGTAGGTGAAAAGGAAAAGAGAAAAACCAGAATGCCACCACCAAAAATAACTTCTGTCAAACGTGTTTATATGTTCACGTTTTCCACACAAAAAGGCGGGCATAGTACACATTCTGTTCTAGAATTTTCTGATTACATTTACTTACATGTCACAAAGTTTTCCCTTGTTATTTTATGCTTTTCTATACAATGATTTTTTTATGAGTATGATTTATTGTCAAAATGGCTTACATATGTACACGATGATTTTGAATTGTGGAATCATTGCCCCTACTTTTCCACTGAATGGATGGACCATACAGAACTCTACCCAACTCCTGTGGTAATAACACATGTAAATTATGTCTAGTTTTTGGCTGTCATAATCAACATCCTACATGAAAAAGCTCTCCATGTACATCCATATTTCCAAGGGTTAAATTCCTAGAGGTGGGATTTCTGGGTTTTGGGGTTCTATGTATTTATGAGGTGTTCCATCTTTAAATGTCATTGTCCTCATATGTCTGATGGCAGGGATTTGAAACCAGTGAATTATATAATCATCTTCTGTAGTCATAAGCTTCCTGTTGAGTCCTGTTGAGTCCTCTGGGAAGGAAGTACCCCTGAAACCAATATCATCCAAAGTACCTTAGCTTGACCACATTCTATCTTCCCAGTAGAGAAGCAAGATCCTAAGAGGGAAAGGCAAGTTACGAGGGCATCAAAAATCTCATTTCTCTCTCAAGTGACCCCCTGTGGGATACCCTCTTGCTGTAGCCTTATTTGAAATCAAGGAAACTGATCCCAAGGGGGCCCTGAGGCCAACTCTGCAACTGGACCAACTTCACAGTCGAGAGCCCTGGAGCTGTGGCTCCCTGCCCCTACCCATGATTCCTACAAGGAGACTGAGACAACACGTTGACCACTGGTAGCCTCCCTTCCCCTTGCTTGGGTGGGCCTTTGTCTCGGGTCCACTCGTCAGCCCTGGGATCCTGCCTCACTCTAATGTGATGTGTAGAGAGAGGAGCGAGGGGCCTTGGTGCACGCTCAGGAGCTGGGGTTCTGCTACTAACCCGCTGGGTCTCCCGGGACATCATTTCACCTTTCCAGGGATGGAAGAGACTGTCCACCTGTTCACCAAATATGGTTCTTCTTCTCTCTGGGCACACAGCAAGACTCCATCTCCCAGACTCCTTTGCAGGTAGGTGGGACCACGTGACTGTATCCCAGACAATTAAATGTGAGCAGAAGTGACATATGCCAATCCACTTCAGGCCTTTGAAGACCTCCCATGAACTCCTTGCCTTTTTGCCTCCCTGATGCGGCAGACGGACACCTGTCCTCTGTCCCTTGCCATGGGGCCTCTCCTACCTAGCAGCTTGCGGTAGCAAAGCGTGCAAACCAAGAAGGCACCGGGAGAGTAGGGGAGCAAGCCGGAAACCGAGTCCTGATTGGTGGGTGCCTCCCCCAAGGAGCTATCTGGGACCCAGCCTCCTGGCATCATGTGGCACCCACCTGTCCAGTACACTGGTTTTGGAGTGGCATTGGAGCCATTATACGTTCAGGGGTCGCTTTATTGGAGCAGCTGGCACAATCTTAGGTAATACTCAGGACGCACTGAGTATCTACTTTGTGCAGGACCCTAGGCTCCACGTGTCACATGCACCTGCCCTTGCAACCCCCACAATAGACTATGACCTTGGGATTGTTATCCCCGTTTTTCCAGAGCCGCAAATGGGCTAAGACTCAAGCTCATGGCTTCAGGATCCTGTTCCCACAACGGCACAGATTTCTGGTTCAGGAGGACCTGACCCTCCAGGATCCTGCTGGTGGGTGAAGCCTGCCAAGTGAGCAGAGAGGTGAGGAGTGTGCCGCTGGAGCTGATGGGCTGGGGGCCAGGCCCTCGCCAACAGAGACCTCAGAAAAAGGCTTGGCTTGCCTATGCCTCAGTTTCCCTCTCTGTCTAGTGGGGCTGCAGTCCCACCGCATGGGGTTTTCGGGGGTAAAATGAGATACTGATCATAAAGCCCTTGGCAGTGAGAGCAGCCCTCAGGTCTGGAGTCCAGTGCATCCTTACCTGAAGTGGGTGCCCTCTCTGTACCAGCCCTCCCCTGGCGTGGCCAGGCTTTACCCGCCCCAGCCGGCTTGCCTTTCCTGACTCATTTTTTTTTTTTAAGTTTATTTTTGAGAGAGAGACAGACACAGAGTATGAGTGGGGGAGGGGCAGAGAGAGAGGGAGACACAGAACCCAAAGCAGGCTCCAGGCTCCGAGCTGTCAGCACAGAGCCCGACGCGGGGCTCGAACTCATGCACCACGAGATCATGACCTGAACCGAAGTCGGACGCTTAGCCGACTGAGCCACCCAGGCGCCCCTCCTGACTCATCTTTAAGCAGAGGCTTTTCTCAACCTCCGCCGGAGCGCTCCGAGGCTCTGCTTTGCTGGGAGAAGCAGGTGCCCTCACTGCTCGCAATAGTTCTCAGGAAGCCGGGGTTCTTCTCAATCATCTATTAGGCAGACTTTCTCCATCAAAGGGCCTGAAATTCTGAAAACTTTTCCCTCTGTCGCCTGCTGGGAGAGTCGCGGGGTCCTACCGATCTAGTGAGCCCAGGAGAGAAACGAGCACCTGCTGCTCCCAGAAGGAAGCCTGGCCGGTTGATCTAAAATAGGAGAGGGAGGCTGCTTCGGGGCTGCTTGTTTGGGTCTGGCTTCCCGGGGGTGCGGGGGGCTGTTCCCCAGGGCGCTGGGCCAGGGCTCAGGGCAGGAGCAGCGGGAGGTCCTCTGGATGACTGGGGTGAGGACAGGAAGCCAAAGCCAAATGCTGCAAGTCTGTCACCGGGCAATCAGTGACAGCCTGAGGCAGCCTTGCTGGCTTGGAGTTTTCTAGAGCTGTAAGAGGCCTTAGAAGTCACAGGGCCAGACAGCCTTGAGGACTGTAATTTGTGTGCTGCTCAAATGGTGGGTGTCCTCGCCTCGGGAGAGGGTCCCATCCCCCCACACTCAACCCCGGACGCCTCCAGCCTCACGTGGAAGCCCGCAGCCACACACGAGGCCGGCTGCTCTGCCACGATGCGTACCCGCCCAGGTCCGAATCTTTCCGTCTGTGTCTCTCGCGGCTTCCCCACCCACCTGGTGACATTCTCAGCACTCATCAGGGTCGCTCAGGTGTCACTCCCTGGCTGAGGTCCTCTCTGCTCCCACCAGGGGGAGCTAACGGCTCCTTCGTCCAGGCTCCCACAGCAAGCTCGCCCCGCAGGGCCCACGATGCCCTTGCCCTCGCCTGGCACCTGACTGCCCATCCTTCTGATTCTCAAATGGCTCTTCCTCCTCCTTCTTCCAGCCTCAGCTCCCAGGTTCACAAAGACTCGCTGACCGGCCCCACCACGGGCACTGCCCACCCCGCCCAGAGCCAGACTACGAACATCATCCTGTTGTACTTTCTGCCCCACGCCTCTTGAGCCGCCTGGCGCATTCCTGTCCCACATCATTCTCCTGTCCTTCCTGCCTCCCCTCTCTGGACTCGGGCTCCTGGGGGCAGGGCGCTCCCCGCTCACCACTGCGCCCCAGGCCCCACACAGGCTTGCACATAGTAGGACCTCAGTAAGCCTGGTGGTGGGAGCGGACCTGAGCTGGCCCTTCCTTCTCTGACAGCACACGTTTTCTCCCTGGGGACTGACGCCTGTCCTGTGCGGAGCGGCGTGACCCCCTAGCCCCTCCCTCGACTCTCCCCTGCAGCCCGAGGCGACTCAGAGCCCGCGGGCCTGCCCCCCGCATGTTTTATGGCTCCTCTCTGGACTCCTAATAGCAGCCACATTTTGCGAGTTTGGAGAAGGAGCGTTAAGGCCAGTCAAGTGGATAAATCACATCTCTTCAATGGGCCAAAAGTGGATTTACACAATAGCCTGTGAAAAACGCGTCTTCGGGGGCGACCTGGCAGGAAACAGCCTTTCTTCTGAAGGGCTCGTGACCCCGGGGAGAAACAAGAGGACTTCTGTAGGGGTCTAATTATTGCCTGTTTTGTAGGAGTCTAAGTATTGCCGCTGCTGACGGGCCGGAGGGCCAGCGCGGCCTCCCCTCGTGCTCACGTGCACCCCGCGCCATCTGTCCCCGGGTCTCCCAGGTAAGTGTCCTGCTCCTGGGGGGGAGGGGGGCGTGTCCAGTGTCCGTCCTGGGGTTCTGCCTCCCGCCCTCCTGCCCACACGCAACCTCAGAGATCACAGGGTGCATCTGTCCCTGGGAGCCCAGGGCCCGCACACAGCGGGCCCTTGGTCACTGCCAGCCCCCTCTCCTCCCGCAGGTCCAGGAGATGTGCAGGGGGGGCTCCCAGGGGCTCTGAATGCTCACGAGGCTGGGGTGCGGTGGGGAGAGCTAGGGCTGAGGCTGCTGCTCAGTAAGGAGATAAGGGCCCCCGCGCCGTCAGGCTGGAAGGGGACTTGGTGGCCGTCTGGCCAACGCCTGGACTGTCGGATGGGGGAGCGGAGACGGCTGGGGGAAGGCAGAACGACGCAGGGCTGGCTTCTAGGGGCGCTGTCGATGCCAAGCTCTCTGCGGGGTGGACAGGGCTCACCCACGTGGACACCTGCTGGGGCCCGGGCCCAGCACCTGGCTCCGTGGGTGTCGTCTCCCTCAGGGCTCACATCGGTCCTGTGAGGCAGGCGTGAGCCCGTTTCCCACAGGAGGAAAGCAAGGCCTCAGACAGGGGGAGAGACTTGTCCAGCGTCCCACAGCTAATCCTTCCGCCACACAAAACTGGCCCACTGGGAAAAGACACCCCAACCTCCTGGCGTTTGCGCCTGCCAGAGATCCAATTCCTCAGTCCCACTCACTTCCTGATCCCGGGGCCAGAGAGACGGGGCACAGGCCAGGACCAGGGACCTCAGCGGGGCCTGCTCCCTGGGAAGCCCACCTCCCAGCACTTCCCGGGCTCGTGCACACTAGCGGGGTGTGGGGGTGTCGGAACAATTAGGCGGAGACAAAGCCCGAGGATTACATCAGCTGGTTTAGTGCTGGAGTGAGTGCCTTGTAGGGACGCAGGACGCTCAGAATTGCGGGATGTCGCTGGTTCCTGATTTCCCTTCCCCGAGACTCAGAGCAGCTCCTGGGTCTCACTCATGCCCCCACACCATTCTCCTCACGGAAATTCAAAGAAAACCCCCCAATCTTGGACTATTGGCCCATGTGTCAGCTGAGAGCAGACAGGAGAGGTTACTTAAGGGGGTTTAATGGAGGGACAGTCACCGGTCACTGGATCACCAAGGCGGGGACAGGATGCAGGAAACCCGCAGGGGCTGCTGGGTAGCCCAGGGAGGGGTGGGGCTGGCAACAGTGGGGAGCCTGTCCATCCCAGGCCTGCAGGGGCCAGGGGAAGGAGCAGTTACCAGACCCGCGAGAGCGCAGCAGCCACAGGGACAGGGGCCTCCAGAGGAGCTGGGACCACAGGAGACTGCAGCCAAAGCCAACGGGGGCTCGAGGGGAGGGAGCCGGGGAGTGAACACTCCTCCCCCTCCCACCCTGGGTCTCCTTTGCTGCCTCCAGGACCCACCAGAAGCCAGGGCCCAGGGGGGCACAGGGCCCTGTCCTTGCATCCCTGCAGGAAGCAGGGGAGGCGGTGAGGTGGGTCTGGAGGGCACACAGGGGACAGCACGCTGCATCCTCCCTCATCCTGAGGGCAGGGACTAGGGGCTCCATTTTCCAGCACAGGAGAGTGCGATTCGGAGAAAGTGGGGGTGCCCAGAGCCTTCACGCCTCCTCAGCCCTCTCCCTTCCCTGCAGACGGAACCTCCCACGGTTTGGACTCTGAGCTGCGGCTGCCGGTACCGATGAACAGCTGCTTAGAGATTTTCAACGGAAACAGAACCTGCGGAGGCTCTGAGTCCAGGAAGGAGCCCGGCGCCCGACTTGGAAGCTAAGTGAGCCGGCTTCCCCACCAGCTGTGCCGGGAGCATCTCGGGACGGGGGGGGGGGGGGGGGCGCTCTTGCGGGCGTCTGGTGGGGGGCAGGAGGGAAGGGGGGGTCGGGGACACAGCAGAGCACCCACTTTGCAGAGCCTGCCAGGCTCTGGCTAATGAGCCCCGCATCCCTGGTGCGGACCCCTTCCTAGGAGAGCGCCCGCCGCAGGGGGTCCCCGCACCCCGAGGAGCCCGAGCTGGAGGGGCACCAAGCCCCAGTACTGTTCGAAAGGATCACACGTGAGTTCTCACCGTGGGTCTTCCCGAGGTCCCTGAAGGCCACAGGAGGCTCTCTGACAGGAACACAGCATGGCTGGAGAGCCCTGAGCTGAGCGAAGCCAGGACCCGGGGGTGTCTGTCCACCCCATTGCTGGGGGCCCTCGGGACAGCCACTGCCCCTCTCTGATGACCCCTGAACAAGCCCTCACCGGGTCGCCACTTGGAGCCGCGTTAGATTCGGCGGAGGAGAGAGAACCAAGTAGCTCGGTCCCCGACGGTGGGGACTGAAGCAGAGATGTGGCAATTCTGCTGGGGGCCTAATCTGACTGTAGATGTAGTGGCTCATCCCACCGCAAAAGCTGTCCCTCGGGCCCGGGGTGGACACTCTGGGGGCATTCACCCTTGGGGCCACCTCCGGACCCCAGACCTAGGCCAGAGGGGAGGCAGATACCCAAAGGCGGGCTCAGGGCCATCTGGGCAGAGAATCCTAGGGTCCCAGAGTGGGGCTTCCAGGGCCCCACGGTCCCCTGTCCCTTGGCCCTATACAGTCCCCCCCCCCCGGGTGGCTGAAGAGCAGTGGAGGAGACCCCAGGGTGGGCAGGAGGGTCCTCTATAGCCCAGGGGTCTCTTGGGACCTGGTTTCAGGGCCATTCTGCCTTAAATGCTTGTCACCTCCCTCCCCAACCTCTGTCCTAAGCTGCAAGACCTGAACAAGCTCACGTGGTGGCCTCCCACCTCCCCCAGAGCTGCACCCCTGCGTCTTCCCTGCCTGCCCCTCGGCCTACGTCCCGGCTGCCCAGCCCCTCAGTTCCGCTCAGCCCAGAGCACGGCCCCGGGAGCCTGATTGAATCTCCCAAACCTGTGTTTTCCCTGCGTGTCAACCCCTCGCCTCTCCACTGCTATTCCCTGAGCAGCCTGCAGCGGAGAAAAGGAGAGAGGGGAAAAAAAAAAGAAAAGAAAAGAAAAGAAGAAAGAAAAAAAAGAAAAACACTTGGGTTTCCCAAGATAAGTAGTGAGTTGTCTGAGTGTTGAAAGCACTTCACCCGCTGTCTACCCTGCAAAGCTGCTGATGGGTCAAGCCTCCCTTACCTGCCAGGGGGTGAAGTGTCTCCACACAAGAGGCGGGGGGGGGGGGGGGGAGGGCTCCATTCCCCACGGGCTCCACCTCCTGGTGTGCAAGCTGCAAGATGAGGCCACTCTGTCCCCAGGGTGAAGGGACTCCACCCAGACCAGCTGTGTGACACTTCCCAGGCTCTGCTTGAACCAGAGGTGACTGTTTGCAGAGCTGTCCTCCCCGCTAGGGGAAGGGAGGGGGGGCAGCTTGGACAAGGGTGAATAAGGGAGGGTGTCCCTGTACCAGCGGCACCCCTGAGGCAGTCCCTCAGCCACCAGCGGCCCAGACTTCTCAGACCCTCTTCCCTGATCTGGAAACCTTTGTAATGTCGTCAAGCAGACGGTCGTCACCCAGGGGCACCTCAAGTGGTGGCAGGTCCTGGGATCCGGGAGCTTGACCTGAAACCCGGCGCTCACGGCATGGCCATGGTGAGCTGTCTCCCGCTGGAAGCTGGGTCTGTCGTGGGGCCTCGCTGAAGGGCATGTGATACAGACAGTGTTAAGGGCACAAGCTTCCAGGGTTCAAAATCCGGCCCAGTCGTTTCCTTGTCGTGCCATCTTGGGCAATGTTCTTCACATGCCCAGGCCTCAGGGTTTTGGCCGCAGACAAGGATCACAGCTTGAAGACAGAACGAGAAAGGCCTGGAAAAGAAAGGGACGACACAGGACCCGAGGCGGCCCAGGCACAGGACACAGGTCAGCTGTCATCTCAGAGCATCCGCGTCACTACAGGGATCCGCACGAATGCATCAGGGCCACACAAGGGCCTGCCCGGGAGGCTGGGCCACGCACCCACCCACCCCACCCCCGTCGGCCCGTTGTCCGCAGCCACAGGCTCGGGACCGGCACCCCGACGGGCACCTCTTGCAGGCAGAGGCAGAGGCAGCGAGCGCGCGGGATGGATGTGGATGTGGATGTGGGCGAGCTGGGCCCGGCTCGCAGGAGGCCGCGTTGAGCGGGTGCATTTCGCTGACAACCGTACAACTGTCCCTGAAGGGTCACACAAGTGCCAGCTAGGTGGGGTGTGAGGTGCGGTCACGTCTCCTGCGGGACTGGGGGACTGGGCAGGAGTGTCCTCCGATGCTTAGAGGGAAAGACAGAAACCAGCGGGAACTGGGAGCCCCTGGGTTCCACGAGTGACAGGTCCTCAAAGCCTGCACCCTGCACCTTGCAGCTGGGCACCGAGAGGTCAGAGGGCTCAGGGTGGCCCCCGGGGAGCCCACAGAGAGCCACCCTCAGCACCACGGGGCCCGACCCTCAGGCCAGGGCTTCTGTGCTATCATCCCTCCGCAGGGAGGGACGGTCCTCTCCCAGCACCTGCCCGAGAAGGGGTCTCCCGGGAGGCCCAGGTGGCCGTCCCCTTGAAGCCACCTCGTTTTCTAGCCTTCCAGGTCCTTCCCCCAAGCGCCTCTCTTCCAGCCGGCCCCAGAGCCTGATGTGAAGTCCTTCTCCGGAGCTGTCTTCGTGGGCGTCCTGAAGTCTGTTTCCCTTGAGCAGTGGGGGCGGGGAAAGGGAAGCCGTGCCAGCATCCGCTTCCGAAACCGCTCCCACCCGACACGGTCTCGCTACTATTTATCCGCACTTGCCCGCGCCACTCCCCACGCGAACGGCAGGAACGCCGCAGCCCAAGGCCATCTGCATTTAGACGGTTGGCACATCCCCTCCCCATGGGGAACCCACGAGCTCAGGGTGAAGCAGAGTGTGGGCAATGGAGCGAAACGCCTGGTTTGTATTCAAGAGGCTCTTCCGAGTTTCGGATTCGCCTGTTCTTTGTGGATTTGGGGGTGGCATCCCTGTCCCGGCTGGACCCTCTGCTTCAGCGCTCACACGAGGTTACGGTCAGGTTGTGGGCCGAGGCCAGGATGTTGTCTGAAGGCTTGACTGGGGAAAGACCTGCTTGGCGGGCTCGTGCAGGGGTCAGCAGGGCTGTTCCCTGAGAGCTCACGGACCGAGGGCCTTGGGTCCAGGCTGTGGGCGGCTGGTGGCTGGAGGCATTCCTCAGTCCCTCGCCACGGGCGTGTCTCCTACACAGCACGAAGGCAATGGAGAGAGCCGACCTGGGAGACAGAAGCCGCCATCTTTTGTAACCAAAACACGGAAGTGACATCCATCACCTTGGCTGCATTCTGTTCATGAGAAACAAGGCCCAGGTCATGCCCCGCCTGCCATCCCGGGAGGCAGGGGACCATGGGGCCATCCCAGAAGGGTCCCTGCCACAGGATAATTCATTAAAGCTCTTAATGCCGCGGTCACCTTGCCTACCATCACATCCCATTCAGCCCCTCCCGCTCCTCCTTTTCCATCACGGCTCATTCCTTTACTCCGTCGTTCATTCAGCACGTGTTTACGGGCACCTGTTCTGTGCCAGGCCCTGTGCTGGGCACTGGGGACAGGTGACTCAGCCCCAGGCAGCCACCAGTCTGGTGAGGGGGAGGTAGGAACTCACGGTAGTGCCCTTGTCCTCCAGGCCACTCGATCTCTCAGCAGGAGGCAGATATACATGACGTCCAGGTTGGTTGGCCATCCCTGGGCAGGGCAGGGCCTCCTTCTCAGAGAACAAGTCATTCTGAGATCTCCCTCCTCTCTCCCCACTCCCTTCAAACTTTCTTTTAAAACCAGAGAAGGAAATTTCTGTATCCCGGGGCTTTGGGGCTGGAAACACAGGCAGATGGCAGCAGAATTTGCAGCCCAGCAGACGCAGGAGGTTCCAAACACAGGCGGCTCAGAACAGCCCAGAACTTCTTCCCTCCCCAGCCAAGTGTGGGGAGCAGCGCGGGCAGCCCTCCCCGGGTAACCGCCCCTCCCTTCCTGCCCTCTGACCCCTGTGTCACGTCAGCCGGAGGCAGAGACAGGGCTCGGCGCCCAGGGGTCTCGGGAAGAGGACCTAAGCGACGGGAGTCCTCCACGGCCACCGCGGAGGGCGGGGGACAGTTGCTGCCGACTGGGTCACACTCCTCTTTCACAGAGCACGTGGGATCGGGCATCCGGGGGGGCCGGGTGGCACCTGGGGAACATGGGTGGAGATGACGCGGTCCCCGCTGGGCTGAGCTGGTTAATGACCGGGTGACCTTCCCCTCGCTCACTGCCCTTCCCTGGGGAGCCTGGAAGCCCAGTGTATCGATGACGTCAGCACAGATGAAGGGGCCTGGATGCCCCTGTCACTGCTGGGAGGAAGCAGCTCCCCGGGGGAGCTCCCCTGCTTGGACTTCACGTGGGAGAGAAACCAGCTCTTCCTGGGTGAAGCCACGGGGACTCGGGACTGTGTGTCACAGCATCTCACCCATCCCGACGGATACAACCCAGCCCGCGCCCCATCTGAACCCTTCACCCGGCAGGCACTCGTAGGCTCCTGGGGGCGCCGGGCTGGGCACCGAGCACCAGGACGCAGCCGTGAACGAGACCCCCGGGGCCCCTGCCCTCAGGGAGCTCTTGGCTGCTACTGGGGAAACGGCCAAACAACACGAGTAAGGGAGAAGCACAAAATATTACAAAGGAGAGAACCAGGGCGAGAAGACAGCAATGCCAGCTGGGGAGGCTGTGGGGGGGACCCCGGGAGGGAGGTGGGGGAGGGAGCAGTGGGGCGGGAGAGGCTCCCTGCAGAGACAACAGGACGTGCCCCCCCCCACCTTGCAGGCCACCGGTATGCAAATGACTTCCCTGGCTCTGCACCACAACCCTGGGGGGCCGTTACTGTCCCTTTTTCAGGGAGGGCACTGCAGCCCCAGAGACGGGGAGGGAAGGGCCACATCACACAGGCAGGAAGTGTGTCTGTTGCAGGTTTCGTGGGGTTGTGTCTGAGAGTCAAACCTGCCCTGGCAAAGTCAGCCCCCCCCCCCCCCCACTGCCGGTCATCTGTCACTCCTGCTGTCACTCCTCCCACAGGACTGCTCACACCTGCAGGTGCCCGCCGGCCACCATGGGCGCTTGCTCAAGTGCAGACTCAGATTCGCTGCCAGCCGGGGGCGGGGCCCGCTCGTCCGTAAGTGCCCATCCATGTCACCGCAGCCGGTCACCCCTGTGAGCAGCACCTGTCTAGAACGGGGACACGCTTGGATTTGGACCAGCTGGTCTGACCTCACAGCCCAGCATGCAGCCTCCAGGCCACGCCCCCGGAGCTGTTCAAGTCCAGAGAAGGCCAGTCTAGGGGACTTCCCCAAAGAGGCAGGCCTGACCTCCGACCTGGGCCTGCGGCCGCAGGTATTAGAGGGGCGGTGAGAACGGGAGGGGGGCTCGCCGGCCAGGCACCTGCAGGGTGGCAGGTCGCAGAGGTCGGCGGCTTCGAGTGACCCGTCCAAGGTCACACAGCTGGCTGGAGCAGATACCCAAAGGCAGGCTCGAGGCAGGACCCCCCTTCCAGGCCACGGGGCCGTGGTTCTCTGACCTGCGGAATCCGGGTGTTTGTGGCCCAGCACGAAATAGGTCTCACGGGAGGCGTTTCACTCCAGAAGCCTCTTCCGAGAGCAAACTCTGAAGAGCCCTTAGATCTACCCGGGGCGCAGAATAATTTGTTTCTGATTAAGCGAAATATCATCGGTCACGGTGGGACCACTTTCAGTGTCTGCGTCTTGCTGCTTTCCTTTCCTCTCGCAACCTATGAGTCTGCAAGCTTCCCCTCCACCTCCTGCCCTGCCCCGCGCCCTGCAGAAGCCCCTTTATCTCTCCTCCCCTCCCTCCCTCTCCTCTTCCTCCCTCCCTGCTTTCTGCCATCCCAAGTTTTTGGTCCTGCTTTGTGCCCTGCAGCGTTCTGGGCCCCAAGGAAACACCAGGGGGTAAGATGGGCAAAGTGCAGCCCAGGGAAGGCAACAGAGGGAGGTGATTGGAGGTGGGCAGGGGGGAGGGTGGCGGTCTGCCTGCCCTCTGCAGACTCGTGCCCTCACAGACCCTGGGGGTGGAAAGCAGCACATAAATCAGCAATGACAACCCAGAGACAGCCCAGGGTGCAGTCAAAACACAAAGGGGGGAGGGGGCGACTCACCTGAGTATCAGGGAGGGCTTCCCGGAGGAGGAGACGCTTGAGCCGAGTGTTCGGATGAATGGGCAGGAGTAGGAGAAAGCCATGCCAGGGGTCAGCGCATCACGAGGACCCTCCTTGTGGCAGCAGAGTTGGGTCTGGTGCCCTCTGGGACCTGGCAGAGCCGGGTAAGGTCTGACACCCAGCCGGGGAGCCCTTCTGGCTCTCGGGGAGAGAAAGGCCCTTCTCCTCCTGCTGCCAGAGGCCCCCCTGAGGCTTTGGGGCCTCCTTCATCCCAACGGCCTCCTGCTCCGGATCCTGGAAGCCCCACGTTATCAGGGCCCCGGGGTTCCCTGTCCGTGGCTTTAAAGAGGCAGCAGGATCATCGAGAAGGGCCCAGACCTGGGCTCAAACCCTACCTCTGCGCTTTAGTAGCCTTGTGACCTGGAGGGAGTCGCTGTGCCCATCTGAGCCCCGGTGCTCCCATCTGGAAATTAGGGCCAACTACAGTGACGCCCACCTTCCGGGGGACCGACGGCAAAAATGCGCCACCTGCCCGCCCTGCCGCACCCTCTGTGATGTGCCTCGAAAAGTGCAACTTCCTCCCTCCCCCTTCACGAGGGCTGCCCGGTGACCTGCTCGGGCCCGTGACCGTGTGCCGATTCGAAGCCTGTGCCCCCGGGGGCTTCGGTGTACTTCTGTTCCCATTCTTGGAAACGTGAAACCTCCGTCTGAGCGAGCCTGGGCCCACCCGCCGGAGAATTGAGGACCACATCAGGCCTCAGAATACGCACGAAAACCGGCCAGCGTCAGCAAAGCCATCCCGCCGATGAGCTACCAGCTGACGGCACGAGCCTGAGAGAGCTTGGCCAGGCCGGCAGGACTGTCCGGCCAACCAGAAGACTCGGGAACTTGACGAATATCCGCGGACTTCAGCTCCTGGCTCTCGTCCACACCGCGGACGGCTGGAATATGCTCTCTGTGGTTATCGTCAAGAGGGCATAAGCTGGTGTGTGTGAAATGCTTGGGGCCTGTGCGTGGCACCCAGTGAGCCCTAAATGGGCATTAGCTATCATTTCTGCAACAGGCCTGCCCTGTCCGAAAGCTGAGTGGGGGTGGGGGGGGGGGAGGGGGGATGGGAGGGGCCTCTTCCTTGCCACCGAAGTCAAGATCTGGTTGGTCAACATCCTCAAAGCTCGCGCATCACTAGCGGCACGGACACCAGGGCACTGCTATTTGTGGCTGTGTGACCTTGGGAGAGTGTCTTCACCTCTCTGAATTTGTGTTTACTCATCTGCGACGTGGGCAGGAGGCGGTGAGCCTTGCAGAGCTGCTGGGAGCTGTGGAGGAGTGTGGGAGCCCACGGTGAAGGGAACCATTTAGAGACTGTACAGGGAAGGGGACGGACGCCCAGGCCCGATGACTCCTCTGGGGCCCGTGAGGCGTGGCTGTACCAAATGTCCTTCAGCAAACTCCTTGACTGCCTTGGGGTAATGGGGTTTCCCTCGCTGGCAGCCGCAGGGGCCCTGGCTGGTCTTCTCTTTCTCAGCTGTAAGCCAGCGGCCGACTATCCCACGGGCCCCGGCCCTTCCCGACATTAGGAACGTCGGGGTCCCTCCCTTGTAAGATCTTTGAGGATAGTGACTGTGTTCCCATGCACCCTCCTGCCCCGTCACCGAACACAGGGCCCGCAGATGGTGCTCGATAAATGTGACAAAGGAGTGAACGCCCTACAGGTGGGGCTGCTCACTGTTCCCACCTCCCCCTCCTCCTCCACCTGCTCGAGAAGGAAGCCATCATTCACCCTCCAAGCCGAGGTGAGCGCTCCCACCTCCGGATCATGCTGTTCCGCCACATCCCCCATCGCAGCTCACCTTGCTTCCGCCAGAGGGTTCATTTGGAAACACAGACCGGGTCACATCACCCTACTTCCGGCCCTTTGCCCTCTACTCAAAACACTCCACTGGTCCCTGCTGTTGGGATCAAGACACGGATCCTGATTGGGGCGCCTGGGTGGCTCGGTCGGTTGGGTGGCCGACTTTGGCTCAGGTCACGATCTCGCAGTCCGTGAGTTTGAGCCCCGCGTCGGGCTCTGTGCTGACCGCTCGGAGCCTGGAGCCTGTTGCAGATTCTGTGTCTCCCTCTCTCTCTCTGACCCTCCCCCGTTCATGCTCTGTCTCTCTCCGTCTCAAAAATAAATAAACATTAAAAAAAATTGAAATTAAAAAAAAAAGACACGGATCCTGAGAGCGGCCTTCGACACCCTCACACGGTCTTGCCCCCCCCTCCCCTCTCCAGGCTCCCGTTCTCTCCTTGCCCTCCAAGTCCACAGTCTTGGAGTTCCTTGTGGGTCACCAAGATCCCTCCAGCCACCGGGTCTTTGCACGTGCTGTTGCCTGGTCTGAACACTCTTCCTCGGCCTCAAGCTCATCTGATAATTATTCGCTCTCCAGATCACAGCTGGATGGTCCCCTCCCTCTGGAGAAATCTCCCATTATCTGCTTCATGACACCCCGAGCCCCTCCTTGACAGCATCTGTAGCTTTACACGTCTTCTTTGTGTTAATCTAGGTTAGTCTCTGTCCTCCCCCCTTAGACTGTGGGCTTCACGGGCCAGGGACCATGCCAGTTTTGCCAACTTGGATTCTTTGAATGCAACAGCAGTCACTTAGTAGGTGCTCAACAAATGTGTTCAATACATAAATGGCTGCTGCTGCAACCTTGAAGACCTCAGAGGGTCCCCGGGGTGGGAACATGTCTCAGTCACAGGGCTGTTGGTGGGGGGCAGGCAAGACAGGTGTCTAGGGCACAACATTTTAAGAGATGCTCCGCCGCCCTCAAGTGCCTGGTGCCAACCTCAGGCCCTGCATTGAATTGGCATCGTTCAATGCTACACGAAGGGAGAGCCGGTCGACAAGAAGAAAGAGGGATTTGAGATGGAAGAGAATCACGGACTCAGCTTCCAAGCTGATGTCTGGAAAGCTCACCCGGTCAGAGAAGGGATGAAGTTCCCACCGACGCAGGTGACTAGTTCCAGAAATAGTCCCAAGAATACCTCCCCGCAGCTGAGCTACTGTGTGTTTTCGTGCCGCGTGGGGTTTCACTTCTATAGGCTCATTACCCGGAAATGGGGTTCAGGGGAAGAGCAGGGAGGGAAAGGGACCCCTATCCCCGACTGGGGACATAATGAGGGGGGTTCTTACCTCCGTGGGGTGCTGCTCCCTGGGGGGATTTGCAAGGGAAATGGCAGGGTCCCAGGCGGTGCAGGTGTCCCGCGAGGAGACGCTGCGGGATTGGGGCGCACAGTGTGTGGGGCTGACGCGCTGACGGAACGTGGTCTGATGGCCTCCTCGGGACGCGGGTGAGACCGCTGTCCCCGCACTGCAGACGGGCAAGGACGCTGCCCTCCTCGCTCCCGTTCAGCAGCACCTGGGACAGAAGCCAAGAGAACAGAGGTCCCCAGGAGCTCCTGCTCTGCCCTGCCCACCACCCCCTACCTGGGAGCCGCCTCCAACCTGGGAGGGACTCAACTCCACCTGCTCTGGGGAGAGGTTCCTGGGGCACCTGGTCCAGAAGACCTTGAACCTCCTCATGGAGAATTCCAGAGCCAGAGGCCTAAAGAACTGGGGGCAGCAAACTAGGAGCTGCTTCATGCCCCCTGCGTGCTCTTCTCTGGTCTGTCCTTCAGGGCCCAGCCTGGGCTCCCCCACCTCCAGGAAGCCCTCCCTGATGCCTCCAGCCCATGCTGCCCTCTTCCTTTCCTACCTCCTCTCCCATGTTCTGTGGGACAGGGTAGGGTGGGGGGAGGGGCCTGGGCCTTAGTGGTGGACACCTGGGCTTTGGACCTGCTCAGACATCCCGAGCTGTGTGGCATTGGCCACGTCATTTGACTTTTCTGGAACTCCATTTAAAATGATGTATTTGAATTCATTCATTCATTCATTCATTCACTCATTCATCCAGGCATCCACGCATTCTATGGTGATGGAAATTTAGTTATGGTTCTGTTAAAACTCAGTGTCCAGTGGGAATGTGGGGGATGACAGTCTGGCCACTGTGGACCCAGTTCCCCTCCTGGGACCTGCCCTCAGAATGCTCTGCAAGCGCCTGGCCCTTCTAGGCATCCCGGAGCCCATCTGAGTGACTCCTGTTCAGGCCGCCACTCGTCGGAAGAATGTCCCTGCTCCTCAGGGAGATGGCAAGCAGCTCCTTGTCACCCTCCTCCTGAGCACCCAGGATGCCACGTGTGGAGCCCTGGCCCCGGAATCAGAGAGCCCTGACCCCTGGACCCTGCTTTTCCCAACTCTCTGCAACTCTCGGGGCAGGGGCAGGTCACTTCTGTAGCCCCGTTCCCTCCTCCAAGGGCCCAAGGAGCAGGCACTGCTGCAGGGATGGGGGGGGGGAGGGGAGGGGAGGAAGCAGCTGAATGTTCCTCAAGCATCCCTCTTAGTCCCTGGAGTGATGGTCCCAGTAGCTGGTCTGTGGCCAGGGGCAGTGGGAGGGGAGGAGGGGGGAGGCTGAGGGAGGCAGAGAGGGGGAAATGGCCAGGTTCCTGTGTTTCTTTTCTATATTGCACAAGCATTTACTCGGCATCTATTATGCACCAAGCAAGCACTGTGCTTCCGGGCGGTGGCCACGGAGTCGGTTGGGACTCATCGGGCGTGGTAACAGAAACACATCACACGCTGGTTGAGGCAAGACATGAAATGCCCGGCCTCCTGACACAGGAATGTCCGGGGGCTGCTGGCCTCAGGCCTGCGTCCATACATCCAGGGGCTCGGGGCACTCGTGCGCCGTCTACACGGGAAGCGCTCTGGCTCTACACGCACCGCAGCAGCCAAGCGGGCAAGGGCATCCGCCTTCGGGGGCTCACACTCTCCTCCCCGGCCATCCCTCTTTTCCTCTTTCACTCCAGCTTTCGGAGAGTTGTTTCCCTGTGCTGCCTTCATTTCTAGACAGGCTCTTGTGACAGCCACCAGCGAGGGCAGTCCCGCCCGCGACCAGCTTAGCAGCCCCTTAGAGGAAATGCCTTTTTTATGTCACTTTCAGCGAAAGGCCGAGGCCAAGCTCTGATTGGCTTAACGTGGGTCACGTGCCCATCTCTGAGCCAATCACTAAGTCCAGGGGAATAAAAGTTCCTGATTGGCCAGCCCAAGTCACATGTTCACCCTTACCGCTTGGTGGGCTCTGTGGCGGCCAAAGACACGGTGTGCATCATGGGAGGGGGGCGTGGTTTTAAGGACGAAAGACCAGATCGAGGAGGCGGGGGGATGGATCCTGAGCGGGTGAAAACAAGCTTAATGTGTAAGGTGAACCTAAACCCTGCGTCTTGCTTGGCGGCCGGCCTGGGACAGCCCAACTCCGCTGGGCCAATGTGGGGTGACCTCGAGGAAGCTCCACGATCGGGAGACACTGCACCTGCCGTCTAGCACTCCCTTCAGACTCGGCCCACCTGATCCGGTGACCACCCTGCCTGTGGCCCACCCAGCCGACCTGGCCTCCTTCTGCGGGGGCGGGAGTGGGCAGCTCTGAAGCTGACTGTCCCCAGAGCACACGCCGACTTGACCCACCTCCCTGGCTGCGTGACCTGAGTGCGTTCCTCAACTTCTCTGAGCCGCAGTGGCCTCATCTCTAAAATGGGAATGATTAACGACCTTGGAGCAGGGAGGGTCGTTTCCAGGGTTGCACAGCCCCTGGGCCCAGTACACAGTAGGGACTCACGGGGCGGAGGTGTATACAGAAGGTGCTCACAGAGCGGCCGCCTTTGAGGAGTCTGGTGTTTTGCCGGCTGGATGGTGCGTGCCGCTGGCGGGTCTGCCTCCCCCATCTGACCGTGACCTCCTCTGGCACGGGAACGTGACGGATCCTTCCCCCTGTGCCCAGAGCCCCGCACACGCCCTGGCGCTAGGCGGTGACATCCGCTGAGTCATTGGAAACTGACATCCCAGAGGACGGAAGGGCACGTAGGGCACGTCACGGTCATAGCCCCACGGCCGCTGGGCCTTGAACCTCGCTCAACGTCTGTTCGCCGCCACACACATCTCCGCAGGACATAAATTTCTTGGCAGCAAAGGGGTTATTTAAAACCTCCATTAAAACAGCTGGACCTTGATGGGAACAAAGTAGTTGTCGCCGCTGGGGCCCGAGAGGCGCCTGAGAAGGGCAGGGACGCATAGGCGGGATTTATTCCCGGCCTTTCAGAGATGTCTGCTTTATAGCTGTGTTCAGGGCAGAGAGATGCCAAACGGCCTCAGCGACATGACGGGACAGCTTCACACAGCAGCGGGGCCTTCACGGATGACACTGCTGTCTCGGGGACGTGGGCAGCGCTGTCCACCTGCTCCTTTCATGTCACTGTTAGAAGTTTGCCAAGAGCTGTGCTGTGAACTGCAGACCCAGGAGGAGGTGCTGTTTCACCAAGACTGAAAATAGACCTCGCGGCCGCCCCCGGATTAATCCGCGCAGCCCGCACGGGCACCTACTGTGGGCTGGGCCCTGGGCTTGCGGCTTTGCCGAGGATGCTGGTGCCCAGCAGGCATATAATTCTTGGCTGTTCTTCTGCCGCCCTTGCCGCTGCTGCTGGTGACACTCCCCGTCCCGTCCCGTGTCCCCTCTCCCGCCATCAGGTTTCTCTCCTGACCCGCCGTTGGCCCGTCTCCCCCAAGGCTCTGTCCTCCAGGAGGGGCTTCACTCCTTGTCACTGGCTCAGTTCATCCTAAGATCCCCATCTCTGGGGAGGGACATATTTTTTGTTCCTTTGTTTGTTGTTTGCTCAGGGCTTTATCTTGCTCAGCGCCCCCTGGGGGTGAAGGCTCCCTGCAGCCAGGAAACCGTGATGGGCATGTGACTGGGGGTCTTCCGGTTTCTAGTGATGGCGTTCACGGTTCAAAAGCAGGACAATGTCCTTTGTCATCCCCCGAGGAGAGACGACTGTCAGGGTAGGGCTTGTGCCGTTTCCCACAAACATCTGAGCAAGACCTTCCTGCCCAGAGGCAGATTCGGGGACCCCTGGGGCGGAGGCCCCAGGAGATCATTCGGTCCCACCCTTCATGGCACATGTGGGGAAACTGAGGCCCAGAGTGTGGATGTGACCTACCCCAGGTCACTCAGTGAGTGGCCGGCAGAGCAGGGACCAGGACTCGTGTTGCAGACCCATGGCTGATGCTGTCCCTGCTCCCTTAGTGATGCGAATCCCAAGTCTGGAGCAGAGGAGGGGGGGGCTGGAGGAAAGGCATGGACTTGGGTGGAGGGGACAGAATTAAGCCCATGGGGTGAATGCCTCACGCTGGGGCCCCCCGGGCTCTGGAGGGGACAGTGACTGAACGGTCCTGATTGAAGCCAGTGCACAGACCTGAACCCCATGTCGTGGCGGCCCTGGGATGGTGTTGTCACAGGCTCGTGGGGAAATGGAAGCAAGATGAACGTTGTCTGCAGGTGTAAAAATGCAAACTACTCATTTTCGAAACACCTGTGTTTTCTTTTGTTTTGTTTTATGAAACATTTTCAGTTAAACTTGCCTTTCTTTTATGAAGGGGAGGTGTGAGCGGGTCTGAGCTGTTGCTTTGGGACTTTCTCTGCAGCTGCCAGCTTTTTTGTCACTGCAGGACGCTGAGCGTTCCGCCTGCGGACGCGCGTGCTATGTCACGTTCCTCAAACTCACCGTAACTCTTTGTTCTTGAAATCGATTGCTACCATCCGGAACTCGTGTTCCCCTGGCCTCGGCAGAGCTGGCGTTTAAACCTCAGCGCGATTCGTCAGGGAACCCTCGCGGAATCGGTGGCGCTTCCCCGCACTTTGGTGCTCAGGGTTGGGAGGTGTGCACAGGGGTCCCCGCGATTCCACGGCTGTGTGGGGGCCATAAATCATCCCTCGGCAGGTGCCGCGGTGCCGGACCCGGCCCTGCCCGTGCGCCCGTAGCCCTGAAATCGCTGAGGAACGTCCTAGCCCCAGTCGGGAAAGGAATATCCTAAGGGATATTGGGTTTGGGTACTTTTCTCTTCCTAATTCACGTGTTCTCCGTTTCTTAACAAGCTGTCTGGTGCATTACTGTGCGGCGGGTCCCGGGGACCAGGCTCAGGCCCCTGGAATTCTTGAAAGGTGCGAATCTCCCTGGTATGTCTGGAGCTGCCCCCCCCCCCTTCTGTGTGGAGACTTGTGGGAGGGGGCCTCCGAGGCCTGGGATTCATGACAGGTTTACGGATCATGTCATTGCCACGGAGGTGACGACGGCCCCTTTCTGATTGCATCCTGGGTCTCACCCCCATGGGTCACCACCCTCCAGCCGCCTGTCTCCATGTGCTGCCGCCTGTGAGCCAGGCTCTGTGTGCCCAGGCCGTCCCCCAGGCCAGGCCCTCTGCCTCGTGGGTGTCCTTTCTCCCTGTCCTCCCCTGCACAACTTATCCAGAGAGCTCCTATGTTCTCTTTCTCCACTGGAAAGCTACTTCCACCTTTGTCTCCTGCCCCCACTGGGACCGGAGTTCTCTCTGTAAATCATCAAATCCGCACCTAATCGTTTGGTGTTTGTCTCTCTCCTCCACCCTACACTCGAAGTTTCCTGGAGGTGGAAACGGTTTCTGACTTGTTCACCGCAGTGTCCCAGTGTTAGCGCAGAGCCTGGCACATAGGACATGCTCAATCAAATCCGTGTTCAAAAGTAAACGTTAAAAATAAAAATAAAAATAAATGAGACACCTGGGTGGCTCAGTCGGTTAAGCATCCGACTTTGGCTCGGGTCCTGATCTCGCAGTCCGCGGGTTCGAGCCCCGTGTCGGGCTCTGTGCTGGCACCTTGGAGCCTGGAGCCTGCTTCAGATTCTGTATCTCACTCTCTCTCTCTCTCTCTGACTCTCCCCTGCTCATGCTCTGTCTCTGTCTGTCTGTCTGTCTGTCTCTCTCTCTCTCAAAAATAAACATGAAAAATTTAAAAATAAATAAAAAACAAAAATCCATGTGGGACAAGCAAGGGAGAGCACGAGTGAGCTTCCTTTATTCACTCCATCACTGACAGTTTCCAGAGCTGTGTGTCCCTGGAGAGATTCGACCTCCAAGGGTGTGTCCCCAACCACGGGACCCTCTGCCCGCCCGCCCATCTCCTCTCCGCCCCTCACGCCTCCCTGGATGCCATTGCAGCCCATCTGGGCCCTGGCTGAGCATTCAGAGCCGCAGAAGAAGGTGCTTGGCGAGTCCTTGGTGCCTGCAGAAGTACAGCCCCTTCCTCCCTGCACCTCTAGCAGGGGCTGACCTTCACCTTCCGCACCCCCTTCTCCTGCAGCATCCATCGACAGAGAAAGGGGGCCAGCCCTGATTCACTTAGAGCAAATTGTTTGTGGGGACCGGAAGGGCAGAGTGTGGGTTGACATTGACTGAGCATTTAGTACGTGTCAGGCACCCCGCTAAACTCATTAAACGTTTTTGAGATCATTTAATCCTCTCAGAAACTATGGATCATAGACTGTTTCCCCTTCCTGTAGGTGGGGACACTGAGGCACTGAGTGGCTAAGGAACTTGCCCACACCCCCCCAAGTAGCAGTTGGTACGGTAGGGGTTTTGGCCCCGGGCTTTAGGGCCAGGCTTGTGATACTGTATTTCAGAACGTCTTTGTGCCTGCTTGGAATGGAGTTGCCAGGGTCTGGGGCAGATGGTTTTCTTGGGTAAAAGAAAGCTATTTCTGGGCCTTTGGAACGTGCAAAAGCAGGGTCCTTAGCCACAGGAGATTAAAACGGGGCCCTGACAGCCAGAGAGGGAGGGGTTTGATGGGAATATGGTATCTGGGGGTTGGAAGAGGGATCCAAAGGAAGGTGGGGTGAGGGCGGGGCTTAACACCACCAGAGCAGCCGGCCAGGGGCCAAAGCAGGGACAGGATGGCCAGGGAGATTTCCAGAATGCCACGGCAGGGGAGTTTGTCTCTTTCTTGTGCTGTGATTCCCTGCACTGTGCCCTAACCTTCTGGAATGTCAGTGGCAGGTAACAGCCTCTTCTTCGTGTCCTACAGGGAAAGGAGGAGGCTGGCAAGGTTCCCAGGCTCGGGCAGGAGCAGCGGCAGAGAAAAGCTTGTGGCTGCAGGAGGCCAGACAGGGAGGAGGGGGTCTGGAGGATTAAGGACCAGATCTGAGCCTCAGAGCAAGAGGCTCTAGGGGCCCTGTCCCCCCACCGGAGGGCTTGGATGGAGCTATGGGGACCGAGGTGAAGTCTCCCAGCTCAGGCTCAGGGCTTCCTGCTGGGTTTGAGGTATTCGCACCTTAGAGGAAAGGGTGTCGCAAGAAAGTCCCAGGCGGCTGGGACATGGGAGTGATGCTCTCTTGCATGTGCATGTGTGTGTGCGTGTGTGTGCGTGCTCACACACAAGCTTCTCCCCAGGCCCCTCCTCCCTCCGACCCCCCCTCCCTCCACAGCCTCATAGGGAGAAGCGGCAATTGACTCTTCCCAAACGAGGCTCAATTTCCATCCATCTCCGCTGAGATATTTCCCTGGCGAATGAAAACACTTGCATTCATCAGAAACTTGGGAGCAGACGCGGATCCGTCCATTTATCTCCTTTCCAGCGCCTCGCAGAGCCCGAAGTGGGGCTGAGCTCAGCGGCCAGATGAGCCCGGCCCACGGGATGGGGAGAGATCTTGGATTGGCAAAACAATGCTGGACAGGGCACCCTATCCACCCACTCCCACCTGCCATGCCTGTCCATGACCATGCCTCACGGAGTCGGGGCAGTCTGGGACAGGGAGATGAATTTGATGAGCCCTCTGAAGTTGCTTTCCTCACAAATTTTCGGCAATTATTTTTATGGAGGGCGGGGATCAGGCCCTGACACATCCTGTCAGCACTGGCCTCTCAGCCAAGCCCTCCCCGTGATCGCTGGGGGAAATGGGGATCCATGTGTTGAAAAGCCTCACCCGGCACAAGTCGCAGATGAGGCGGCAATGTTTTCCAAACACGTATCTGAGAACAGTCTGTATCCAGAACGCAGGAAGAAGTCTTGAAACTCACTAATAACGAAACAAAGAGTCCAATTAAAATAGACGCGGCACCAAAGAGAGAGGGAGAGGCCGTAAGCACGTGAAAAGATGCTCAGCGTCGTTAGTTATTAGAGAAATGCAAGATAAAACCACAGTGAGATACCGCTTCACCCGCGAAGATGGGAAAGTGACTAACGACACCAAGGGCTGGGGATGAAGAGCATCCGGAACTCCCATCTTCAGCCCGCAGGGCTCTGACAGAGTATAGACATTTTGGGAACCAGTTTTGGCAATTTCTTCAAAAGCGTACCCTACACGGCCACCAGATCTGGTCATTTCACTCCAAAGTATTTACCCGGGAGAGAAGAAAGCATGTGTCCATGGAAATGCTTATGCGCAGATATTCAGCCTTAGTTGGAAAAGCCATACGCTGGGAAACCACACAAGTGACCATCAGCAGGTGAATGGGTAAACAGATCGTGGCCTCTCCATGCCATGGTATACCCTTCAGCAATAAAAAGCAAGGATTTGTCGATACATACAACACCGATGAAGAAGCTAGCCAGTTAAGAGCACGGTTCCGTGAGAGAATATTCTGGAACATGAGAACTGATCCGTAGTCACTGAAAGCAGATTGATTGTCGGCTAGGGCAGGGGAGGAGGTGTGGCGGTGAGAAATGGGAGGGAGAGATTTCCAACGGGCAGGGGAAACGTTGGAGGGTGAGGAGTATTCCGATAGGACTGAATGTCTGTGTCTTCCGCAAAAGTCACGTGTGGACACCTGCCCCCCCCCCCCTTTTGATGCTAGTAGGAGGTGGGGCCCTTAGGGGGTGAGGCGACTGGGTCATGAGGGTGGAGCCCTGTGACTGGGATTGATGCCCTTATCAAAGCAACCCCAGGGCCCCCTTCTGCCACGTGAGAACACAGGGAGAACGTGGCTGTCTACGAACCGGGGAGTGGGCTCTTCCCAGATCTCACCAAATCCGGCGCCGCCTTGTTCTTGAACTTCCCAGCCTCCAGCACGTTTGCTGCTCAGGCCACCCTGTGGACGGTATTTCCGTTACAGCAACCCAGGGGGACTGAGACAGGTCTACTTATTAACTTGATTGTGGCGGTGATTTCACGGGTCATCAAAGTGAACGCATCGAATACGCACCGAATGCACACAGTTTATCGTATGTCAACCATAATGCAAAGTCTTAGAAAGGCTGCTACATCGCAGTGCCTTGGGAGCGTTGAGAGGTGAACGCCCAGTGCTCGGCACTAGGCTGCGTCCTCGGCCCCTGTCCCTCAGCCTGTCTCTCCATCTGCGCCCCGTGCCGGGCAGCTTCGCGGTGCTCCCCCACTGTTGGATGGGCAACCGTCCTGCCCCTTGACAGAAAGCATATGGCTCCACCGTATGACTTGCTTTTGGCAGTGGGATGTCAGCAGATGTCGACTGGGTTGTGTGCTGGGACTGCCTCTTGCGTCTCTACCACGGCTGGAAGAACGTGCCCGGCCCGGCCTTCCAGAACGTGAGGGACTCACGGAGCCCAGCCAGGATGCTCCCGACACCCCAGTCCAGGTCAGCCGGCAGCAGCCAGCAGCCATGGAACTCTCCCTTGCCCCACCAGACGTGAGCGTCCAGCCAAGATCAGTGGAGCCACCTAGCCGACCCACAGCCTGCTCACAGAAGCGAGCAAGAAATGTGTTTGGACGTGAGCCAATGAGCTGCTGCGATTTTTGCTAGGCAGCTCGTGGCAGGAGGTCACCGATTCTAGCCCTATACGCAGGAACTTGCTGGGGGTTATCAGGGAAGGCTTCCTGGAAGAGGGAAAGCAAGGTGGGGTTTCATGGTGGGGATGAACCAGCCAGAGGAATGACAAGGGGACAGCAGAAGAGCAGAGATGTGCAAGTCTGTAGGCTGGCTGGGCCTCAGGACAGGAGACTGGGACAAAAACTCAGAGCGGCCGAAGCCCAGGTACATGCAGGGAGATGGGACGGAGAGAGAGAGGCCAGCCCACATGACGAGGGGTTCGAATGCCAAGCTACTTTGAGGGAATAGGGAGCCCTGCCGGGTCCTCAGTGAGGCTGGCCTTTTAGCATGACCGTTCACGTGGCCAGGGTGGGGGGCGATGTTGCTGAGGAGACGGGAGGCTGGGGCCAGGGCGCAGGTGGGCAGGGGAGAAAGCCGGCCGGGCTGGGGAACCCCGTGATAGCCTTTGGAGAGGCGATGATCCCAGAAGGCGTCCGAGTCGTGTGGCCGGGGCTTCCCTTTCACTCGCCCCATTTCAGGCTCCCCTGAGCCGCACCACAACGGGCCCAGTTAAGTCAAATTTTCCATCAGTTTCTAGTGGTTTGCTAATCGGTAAGGACGGGGCAATAGCGTTTCAGGCCCTAAGCACAGGGGCTGCAAAGCAGAGCTCCACGTGGAGTCTGCAAGGCGATCATGTTGATAAGATCCCGTGTTTACCTCCCGGGTTACTGTGCGTTAATGACACGGCACGCACACGCCTCTCTTGGCAACCCACACGTAAGGAACGCCACCGGCTGACTCAACGGGAGGGCGGTCCTTCAGCCACATCAAGGCGGAGTGCCTGTAGGAAGGTGTAGGTGGCATCAGTGAGGGGAGGGGACACTTCTAAAGCCTCAGCTGCCCAAGGGCTCCCCCAGTTAACTCCCTCCCACTGAGCTCTGCAGCCTGGAAGGGGCGAGACATCAGGGGACTGTCGCCTGCCAGCTGCGTTTGTGGCCTCAGGCAACCCGCAACAAACACCTCTCTGGGTTGCAGTCTGCTCTTCCGTAAAATGGGTAGTAATATCTATTGCACAAGCACGTTCTTTCCTCCCAGGATGTGCGGACCTAAGGGGAAACAGTCTCCTGCCGCGTCCCCTCGGCAGCCCAGAAGCCTCGGCGGATGAAGGGCGCTTTTCTGTCTCTTCCTAGTCCCTCTTCCGGGCTCGCTGCAGCCCGATCACTGGGCACCGCGTGTCCGAATCGCCTCCTGGAGGACGTAGGTTCTCTGCACGCAGAATATCTCCAAAGATCTGTCATCTTTCCTATTCGTTCTGGAGACCAGAGCATGAGATAAGGTGAGTTGTGTGGTGCTGAGAAAGGCAGAATACATTTAGCATCCGAAGCCATGAAAAGCCACGTCTCCGTGGTGGGTTACAGGGCTGAGTGGGGGGCCCCTGAAGAGGGAAAAACCCGCTCCGGCTTCTGGGAGGTTCTGATGCATGTTCTTCCAGTGGCAAATGGTCACTCATGAGAATTTCAGCAGTTTAGAGCCCGGAAGTCATCAAAACCTAGAATCGTACATTACTGGGTCTTAGAACCTTTACATAAATAGAATCTTAAAATATAAAACCTCAAGGTAAATGCTAGGATCATAGGATTTTAGGATTTCAAGGACCTCAGCCATCATCTTGCCAAGATCTGTCAGGGATGCCCTATGAGAGTGACCTCGGGCCACGCCGTCACCAAGAGCGTAATGGGTGGCCCAATGAGGGGGACCCTGGATTGCTCAGCACTTGCTTCTGTAACTTGTAAGAAAGCTCAAAGGCTGCTGGCTAGACGTGGGGGTGACACCAGTATCCTGGGGCCACTTTTGCCTTTCAGGCTTACCTGGATGAGGGAGTGGGGGACAGTGCTGGGGAACAGTGCTGAGAAACAGTGCTTGGTAACACTCCTAGGGGACAGTGGTGAGGGACTATGCTAGGAGAAAGTCCTGGGGGGCAGTACTGAGTACAGTGATGAGGGCTAGTCTTGGAGGACAGGTGTTGGGAGACAGTGCTGGGACAATGCTGGGGACAGGGCTGGGGGACAGTACTGGGGACAGTTCTAGGGACAATTCTTGGGGACAGTGATGAGGGACAGTCCTGGGGGACAGGGCTGGGGGACGGTCATGAGAGACGATGCTGGGGGACACTGCTGGGGGACAGTGTTGGGAGACAGCGGTGAGGAAAGAGGGGAGCCAGGAGCAGAGAGAGGCCAGGAGAGGTGAGCGGAGGGTCACCCAGAGCTGTGTGTAGGTCTCTGTGGGATTCAGGGCTACTAACACGCCTGCTGCTGACGGAGGACCTACTGTGCGCCAGGTAGTTACGTATCCGTCCATCCACTCACACCTTTCACGGAGCACCTGCCACGGGCCTCGCCCCGTGCTGAGACCTGGGAAGACAACGGGAATTGAGACACATGTGGTCCCCACCCTCACGAGGCTCATGTGCAGGTGAAGAAGATGGGGGGTAAAAACGGCTCAAAGGGGCAAACAAGTGACATCATGAGACAATCCAGTACGTGCCATTTTACAGCCAAGAAAACTGAGGCCCGGGGGGGGTAACTTGCTCCCGCCATCATGCGGCAGACGCGAGCTGTGGCTTGTCCCCTCTACCCCACCCCTTTCCCTATGAACGCACGAGGGGGAGCGGTCCGTGAACAAGAGGGACACATGTCCCCATTCACCGCGGGGACCACAGAGCAGGTGCTTCCCTGTGCGGGAGGCGCTGTTGGGTCAGAACCTGGTTCTGAACTCTGCCCCCACCCACCTGCGCGCTGCGTGGCTCCGAGTGCCTTTCCGGCACTGTCCTGTGCCTCGGTTTCCCTTCTCCGTGAAATGGGAATGAATTGTCTGCCTGACACGGCCGTTGGGAGTATCGAATATGAAAAAGATAGAACAGGGTCCGGCAGAGCCCCGGGCATACAGTACGTGTTAAAAAATGTCCTCTAGGGGCGCCTGGGTGGCTCAGTCGGTTAAGTGGCCGACTTCGGCTCAGGTCACGATCTCGCGGCCCGTGAGTTCGAGCCCCGAGTCGGGCTCTGTGCTGACAGCTCAGAGCCTGGAGCCTGTTTCAGATTCTGTGTCTCCCTCTCTCTGACCCTCCCCTGTTCATGCTCTGTCTCTCTCTGTCTCAAAAATAAATAAAAACGTTAAAAAAATTTTAAAAAAAATGTCCTCTAGGCACACAGTATGCATCTTTCAAGGTGGTTCTATTTATTTGGAGAGGCTTCGCTCTCCCTTTCTCATTGATTTGGTCGGAGGAAGCATCCCCGTTGTCCCGGAGCCCGGAGACGTTTCTGCCTTCTACACATGCGTTGGGACAGGAAGAGCAGTGAGATCAGAACCCCAAGCTCGTGACCGGGGCCTCCGCTCCTCTGCCCTGGCCTTGCTGTGCGCCTGGGGCTACTCACTGCACCTCTCTGACCCACCCCCTCACCCCATCTCCTTGTCTACAAGACGGAGACCGTTAAGCTCACTCCTCAACCTCAACCAGAAGCATTGGAAGGACCCACCGAACCCCGCGAGACACCCCAGAAAGGAAGGCAGAATGAGAAATTCTCACGGTCAAGCTGTGTGAGCGGCCCAGATCGATCGGCAGAGAAATCCATTAAAAGCTGCGGCCAACGCCCGAACGCTTCATTCCTGAACACGTTTCTGAAAACGTAACTGCGTTGCCCGTTCTCTGCGCTGTTTTCGTGGCAGAAACAATGAAGTTTAGAAGGCTCAGCTTGCGGTCCGGGGAAGGCAAGGCAGAGCCCAGGCTGGCTTTGCTGACCCGTCCTTTGCGGTGACCACGGTGGCCCCATGGCTGCCCCGGCAGCCCCCATCTGCTGGCCGAGGATCCCAGGTGTGGACAAGACTGGCCTGGGGGGGGGGGGGGGGGGGGGGGGGGTCTGGGGATGGCGGCCGCCTGGCACGTGAGCTGAGTGGCACGGGTCGGGCAAAGGTGTGGACGTTTCCCGGCGGGGTCGGCATCCACAGCAACGCCGCCTTTCCCCTGATCTGTGAGCCACTGTCATCTGGGCATCTGACCGACTGTGTATCTGTTTGCTCACTGCCTTTCTGCTCAATGAAACGTCACCTCCACGAAGGCACGTTGACCACGTTTACTGCTCTGTGTCTGGGCCCGGAAGAGTGCCTGGCACATAGTAGGTGCTCAAGCAATGGGTGGGTGAGAGAAAGGTGAATGAATGTTCACAAGAGAGAGAGTCCCTCTGCCTCTGCAGGGTCTGAAGGCACAGAGAGGAGATCCAGGTGTTGACTGGGGGGAAAGATCTGCTCTTAGAACCTTGTACTGAACCCCCGCATGTGCACCCCTTCCTGTCTGCTCTGCCCAGAGATTCTGGAACCTTCTCTCAGGTGGAGGCAGGGATTGGTGTCAATCAAACATGAGTTCCGCTGAGGGTTTTTTGGTTTTTTTATGTTTTATTTATTTTTGAGAGAGAGAGAGCATGCGCGCACAAGTTGGGGAGGGGCAGAGAGAGAGAGGGAGGCACAAAATCCGAAGCAGCCTCCCAGCTCTGAGTCGTCAGCACAGAGCCCAATGCGGGGCTTGAACCCACAAACTGTGAGATCATGGCCTGAGCCGAAGTACGATGCTTAACCGACTGAGCCACCCAGGCGCCCTTCACTTCTCTCATTTGTAAGTGGGACTGGTAATTCCTGAGACTCTCATCTCCAGGGCTGGGAGATCAGGGAGGGGACCTGCTTCTTAAAGGAAAAATGCACGCACGCAGACACTGACATCCCCGTGTTCCCGGAGTCTGTGAACTCGTGTGTTCCAGGCTTGCAGAGCCACACGGAAGGGGTCTGGTTGCACCAGTTTCTGCTGGGCAAGAAGCCTGGGCGGCCGGGCTCCAGCAGGCAAGCTTGGCCTGTAGTGAAGCTTCTAGTAGAGTGTCCCAAGGACAGAGGAGGGCGTGGGAGGGTGAGGGTGGCGTCCGGGAGGGCATGGGTGGAGGGAGGGACCCACAACTAACCACCTCTTCTTCCTTCGGGCAGCCTCACTCCCAGCTCAGGCGGTGGGACCCCGTTTGGGACGACATTGCGGTCTGTCAACACCAGCAGCTGATGTGAGGTCACGCGTTCAAGGTCTTCAAGGTCGAGGAGGATAAAACCCTGGGGGCCTCGCGTCATTCCTCTTGCGGTGTGTGAATGAGCACACAGACCTGGGTGGACAGCCAGCCGGGCCACTGCTGAGTTTCCTGCGGGGCCCCTCGGCCCGGGTTTGGCCCCAGAGATTTGGGGAGCATGAAGCAGGGTGGGGGTGGGGGTGTCGGGTAGAAATCGGAGAAGGAACTACGGCTTCCGCACCCACAAGACCTTGGCTTGTGGCTCCCAGATCCTCTTGTTCTGGGTTTGCCTTTTTCTTAAGGTGATGGGTGCGAAAGCCTCTCTGAGCCTAGGGCAGGCAGCCATTGACATCTGTCCCCCACCCCCAACCCCCAGCTCCAACTGTGGCCCGAAGGGCGACACCTGGATAAACTTGAGGACTCTGCAGGGACACACTCAGCCCAGTGGGGTCACAGGGGAGCTCCGTGCACCCTCCACGCAGCCCCGGAGCAGTCCTAGAAGTGCTTGGTGCTCCAAGCAGGTGCCTGGCCCTCTGCAGCCCCATCCAGCCGCTCCCAGCAGAGGCAGAGGATTGGGACGGATGATCTGCACACCTGGTCCAAGCCCCATTACCACTTGCCGAGCTGGTCCTCAGAGAAACGAGCTATCTACAACCACCACCCTCTCCATAAGGTGCTTGGAACCCCTATCACCACCTGCCCTACACCCTGCCTCCCGCCTGGCAGTGCAGAGAACAGTAGGCAGGACAGGGGGGTTTCAGAGGCCATCAGACCTGGGCTCAAGTCCCATCTCGGCTGTGAGGCCCAGGGAAGTCACTTAACCTCTCTGTGCCTCACTGTCCTCATCTGTGCAACGGGGACCGTAGGGTTTCCACCACGCAAGGCTGTCGTGAGGTTTAAGCGAGCGACCGGAAATAAAACTGGGTGTATAGCAAGGGTTCAGTAAATAGCAGCCTTCATCCGCAACGGCACGCCATTGTCACCATCATCGTCCTCTGGGCTTTGTCTCTGCACGTGCTGAGATACGGAACTGGGACGCACTCTATATCCAACTCTCTTTCTCAGCATTCTGCCATCAGGATTCACATGGCTGAAAGTTCCTCAAAAGCACGATGTTAACAGCTTCGTAATTGTACCTCATTTAGATGCGCCAACAATGACCTCGCCATCATCAGGCGCGTGGAGGATGGAGGTCTTTCCTCGTGCACCTCAGGCTTTGATGGCCATTCTGGGCCCCGTGTGCCTGGGGTCCGGACCACGTCCTCAGCACGGTTCCTGCAGGTGGAATCGGGACATCGAGGGAAACCATGTTTCTCAGGCTCAGGGGCTTTGTCATCCAATCGCCTTCCTTCCTGAAAGTTCCCCAGGTACGCCCCCCCCCCCACCACCCGACCCCAAGCAGCCGACCAGGGTTGTGTCTCCCCACACACAGCCCTGGCCTGTGGCACCTGCTTCTTGGCCACATGAGCATCCATCAGAGGTCAGATTCCTGCGTGTCTGGAGGCCTGACAATACAGATGAGATGCAGCCCAGGGACGGCCGCAGGGGGAAGTCGGAGGGGCCGGGCCCAGCCTGCCTGCCCTCCCCTGCCCTGCGCTGTGGCACGTCCCTTCTCCATCACCTGGCCTCTGTTTCCCCATCTGTGGTAATAGCCCCCCAGCCGGACCCCTTCCCCCCGGTCCATCCAGTGCTCGGCACAAGGCCTGACACCCGGTAGGTATTGAGTGACTGTTGAAGCCTGAACGACCCAAGTGCGCTTCATAGAAGACAATTTGCACACATCACACACCTATTTCCGGCCTCTGCCAGAGCTCACTCAATGTGCTCGCTTGCGTCCGGCTGCATTTCGCTGCAGGATGATAGAGGAGGGGTTAAGAGCACAGACTCTGGCATCAGACAGCCTGGGTTTGAATTCTGGCTGTGCCACTCCATCGCTGTGTGACCGTGGGCAAGTGACCCAACCTCTCTGTGCTTCAGTTCCCCCCTCTGTGACACTTGAACAAGGTTATTCTGAGAAGTGAATGTGTTCACACGTGCAAAGGGCTTAGGACAGCGGAGTTCCAGGACACGAGCGTTTGTTTTTCTTCTTCTTCTTCTTCTGCTTAGTAAAACCCGATGCAGGGCAGAGTCTCGCTTGGGGGGGTGGCTGAATCCACCCCTGCTTAAACTGCTCTGTTAAGACCCTTCTCTGGGCTCAGTTTCCCTCTGGCTGGCCTCACTCTAAGGCATCCCACCCCTTTGGGAGGTTGCAGTCCCCCCCCCCCCCAGGGCTGACTTCTCAGGTCCAACTGTTGGGCCCGTGTGAGTCGATTCCAAACCCAGTAGTTCACGTCCTCGGAGTCCATGCTGAAAGCCTCCTGTCCCCAAGCCCGCCCCCCTGCCCAGGCTGGTGGGTGCTCCTCTCCCTTCCCTGGTCTTGCAGCACTTTCGTCTGTGCTCCCCCGGCAGGTGTGAGAATGAGCCTCTGAGAAGGCCGGTGCAGGGCCAACCAGTGTCCCATCACCGCTGACACCTGCCTCTGCAGCCACTCTGTACATAGGACAGTCACTGTTTCCAGGTCTTCCCTCGGGCCGGGGGGCTGTGGCCTAGGTGAGGCGGTGCTGCTCAGCAGACCTACTGGTTTAAGGGGTAAACTCTGAGATGAGGGGAGGACAGCATGGCTCTTCTCTGAGCCTCGGCCTCCTCGTGTCCAAAATGCGATCAATGGTGGAGTCTTTCTCACAAAGCTGTTAGAGGATCCCAGGCATGATGTCCCGGCAGGGGGAGTGGGGGGAGGGGGTGTTGGCTGGTTATGGTTCTCAGAAGCAGCATCAGATGCCCATGGGCTGTGGATTGCCCTTGTCCCTCATCCTCCGAAGCTCCCAGAGCTACTGACCTGTCCACCCCCGGGACCAGAGGCAGAATTGGGACTAATAAGGGGGAGCAAATGCATTGGACTGAAGCCCGTGCTCTCTGGCTGTGTCTGCACCCACTTCCCGCTGTTTGAAGGCTACCAGGGGTTCCAGAATATGCTCCTGAGCTCTGGCCACGGTCCAGTTACGTGGTCCCCGTCCAGGGAGGCCCCGAGTCTGGGGACAGAGAAACAGAAGGCAGGGGCCCATTCACCTGAGGACCTGGAGGCTCAGGACAGGACAGGACAGGACCTTTGCTCCTCAGAGTCTGGGTCTAGGTCCCTGTGGGTTCATGGAGTGAAGCTCCTTCCACTCCCAGGCCTCCTGGGCTGGCACAGAGTGAGGGGCCTCCTGCCTCCCAGTCTCTGGAGGCCCCATCAGGGGGTGATGACGCCCATTTATAGACCAGAGCACTGCCCCCAAAAGGCCTAGGAAGTGCGAGTGGCCTCTCAGACACCATGCCATGTCAAACACAGCTCTGTCCCCACAGACCCAAAGGAGTGGGGGTCCCTGAGGGGTCATGATCTTACATCATGAGTTTGAGCCCTGTGTCCACTGAGGGGTATCTCGGGCCGCAGAGGAGACTGGGAGAGGTCAGAGCGCAGCAGTAAGGGAGGAAGCACACAGGCTTCCGGTGGACAGCCTGCTTGTGGGCGGGGTCATCCCATCTTGTGGCCAGCCTGGGGCCTCAAATTATGTCTTAGAGACTGCAAAAGTGGTCACAGCATCCAGTCGGGTGACAGTCTACCCAGAAGGACCCAGGTTCACAGGGAAGAAGGTGGGGCTGCTCTGAGCTGGGGACCCCAGGGCATCCCTCTGCAGAGAACCCTCCCCAGCTCTCCCCACCACCAGCTTTTGCCCTCTATCCCCTCCTCCTGGGCCTATCCTTCCCTGGCTGCTATGTTTCATGACCAGTGCACTTACCTGTTCCTGTCTCCCCGGCTAGAGCGTGAGCTCCGTGCTGACAGGGCAGGCATATAGCTGCTTCGGTCATGGCTGTGTCCCTGGTGCAGGGCTGGCACACAGTAGATACTTGGTATGTTTGGTGAATGAACGAGGGCAGAAATGACTTAATTCAACTTTAGGGGGAAGGTGATGAAGCAGGGGGTCTCAGCCCTTGCCTTGCACTGCCCCTGGAGAAGCAAAGCTCCCACTTCTGAGTATGAGGCACATGCCATTTCCCAGCATTATGTATTTTTGAGACTTTCTTGATCTCCCTCATTGGGTGGAGCATACCTCATTCGACACTTGGAAGAATACAGTGCAGGGCCTGGAGTTGGGCTGCCGTGAGAGGAAGCTGCTGGCCGTGCCTGATGCAGTCCCCTCCCGGAGCACCCCTCCCCAGGCATTCCCTGCTTCGGTCCCATTCCAGATCAGTCCCAGAGCCACCAGGCTGGGGCATCTGGTGTAGGGAAGCCATCCGTGGCAGGGACAGAGGTGATCCATCCAGGTCTCTAGAGTCCGGGCTTAGAAGGGGTAGGCGGCACTGAGGAAGGAGAAGGGAGCAAAAAACATTTCATGGACACCCTGCCCTCTAGACTGCCTTGGATGTGCCTGTCTTAACGGCCAAGTCTGTCTCTTCCCTCGTCCCCCTGGGGATGGGCTCTGTAAACACTTGGAGAACTGACTGGAGAGTGAGTGTAAGTTCCAGACCCTCGGACAAGCACCACCCCTGTGGGGATCTCCATTCCTCTACCTGCGCAGGGAGGAGGTTGGAGCCACTCAGGGGTTCCCAGCCTTAGCCATGCATTAGAATGCCCTGGGGTGGGATGGAGCTTTTAAAACTGCAGATACTAGACCCCAGGCCCAGAGACTCAGACTCAGCCTGAGGCTGTGTGATACCCTGGTTCAGCACCAGGGCTCCGGAGTCAGTTAGTTCCAGGCTTGACTTGTGAGCCGGCCTCTCCTTTAGCTGAGCGACCGTGGGCAAGTGCCCGTACCTCTCTGGTCTCCTCCCAAAATTTGTGTGTTCAAGTCTAATCCCCAGTGAGATGGTATTTGCAGGCAGGGCTGTGAGGAGGTAATTCGGTCTTGGGGTGGAGCCCTGGCGAAGGGGACCAGAGTCCCTATAAGACCACAGAGCTACCTCGCTCTCTTTCCTCCACGTGAGGCTACGAGAAATCAGCCGTGGGCCACTCAGGACCTGACCACATGGGGCGCCCTGATCTGGGACTTGCAGTCTCCAGAGAACTGCAAGAAATCAATTTGGGTTGTTTAGAAGCCAGACGAAGACAGCCACGGGATCTGGTGCACAGGTTGTGTGAGGACGTGTTGATCCAAAGCGCTCACCACCCCGCTCCCTTCCCCGGGGCGCACTATGAGGCTCAGGCACCGCCAGCTGCCCCCTGGGGGACCCTGGTCATGTGGGCGTGGCTGTGCCCGAGGTCCCACCTGGGAGGCCGGCTGGGCCCTCCCACCCCTGCCTTTCTGCCGCCTCCCCTGGGGACCAAGCCGCTCTGCCTGTTTAGCCCTCTCAATCAATCTGCCTTTTCTTCTCCCACTTAACCAACAGCTTCATTTAAAGAGCCATCTGGGAGGATGGATGGATGGCACAGACACATTTTGTAGAATAAGTTTTCAGGGAGAAGAGCTGAGAAAACAAAGGCACAGCACTGAGGACGCCCATCTTACAAGGTTCCATAACTCTGACCCTTGGAGCAGGGCAGTCTGTCTACACTGTACTTTCCCTGCTCTGCACCCCCTTCCCCCCACTCTTCTCGTCATCCGGGTGCATCTCTGGTCTTCAGGGGGCCTGCTTTGCTGGCTCCCTCCCTCAGGTGAACCCCGCTCTTTCTCACCAGGGAGGGGCTGCTGCGGGGGCTCTCTTCCCTGACACCCTTCCTGTACGATCGCTGCCCCACCTCGGGGAGCTGCCCACCCCCAGGAGTCCCGGGTGAAGGTTTGTCTACTTGTGGGGTCTCCCAGGGCGGATGGGGAGACAACAGGTGGACGCCCTGCGAAGGAGAGACGCGGCCACCGTTGGGATGCGTGGATGGCCCTGGGGAGCGGTAATGACCTCCCCGTCTCTGGAGGTGTGCACAGAGGACAGGTGAGCGCCTAGCAGAGAGGACTTACAGGAGGCAAACTAGCCGAGAGGCTGAGAAGCTGGGGCTTCGGAGGCCGAGAGCTCCAGGCCGGGTCCCAACTGCATCGATTACAAGGCGTCCGACCTTCAGCAACAACTTACACTCACGGAGCCTCGGTTTCTTCATCTGGAAAATCAGGCAAAATAATAGTTCGCACTCTCCGGGGTTGTCATGGCGACGAAAGGACATAATGTGTGCGCAGCGCTCAGTGCAGAGTGCACGTTGTCATTACCAGGTGGGGGAGGTGACCAAGATTTTGACCTTCAAGCAATTCGAGATTTAAAATATCTGTGATTTTAAAAACCTACATCTCCGAGATTCTGTGATTCAATTATCCAAAGATGAAAGGACTTCATCAAATTCTAGGGCTTGAAGACAGTGTGATTTTGTGACCCTTCTCATCTAAGGCTCCTTAGGGATCTAAGGCGGGGCGGCCCCAGATGCGGTCTCCCACCGATGGCGCTGCCTGTCCCCCGTCCTGGACTGTCACGTGGGTCCCGGGCAGGTCCCTCTTCCTCTCCAAACCTGCCCTCTGCTGCGGCTCCTCCTCAGTCCCCTGGGCCCACATCCGGCCTCTTCTCCTTCTCCTCTGCCCCAGATGCACCAGGTCTCTCGGTTGGAGGGCTGCATTTCCCGCCTCAACACCTGACCCCCGAGGCCACCCCAAGGCAGAGGATGAGGCTGGTGAGGCTTCCTTCAGCCCCCCTGGCAGTCATTGTCCTCACGCTCAGTGCGTCCGGGGTGCTTTGTAAGTCACCATCCCAGCAACCGTGTGCCCCCTCACCCCCGAGGGGAGGAGGCCTCTTTCCTGGCCCGATCTAGCCCCGCCCCTGCTGCCCTCAGCCTCCTGGACTTCCTCCCACCTCTCCAGCCACCTCCCACCTCCCCCCTCTCTCCCGGTTCTGTCACACTGATCCCCGCCATGGACTGAGTCCCCACCCCCAAGCTTGTATGTTGAAGTCCCAACCTCCAGTGGACTGGTATTAGCAGAAGGGCTTCGGGGGGCGGCGATCAGGTTTCAGGGAGGTCCCCCTGTGACGGGATTCGTGCCCCTCCAGAGGAGGAAGAGAACTGCCTCGCTCTCCTTCCTCCACGAGGACACAGTGAGAAGGTGGCATCTGTGGCCCACAGGAGGGCCCTCACCGAACCGACCTCGCAGCGTCCTGCTGTCGTTTGGGCCCCTGAGCTGTGATATTTTGCTACGGAAGCCCCAGGCTAATTCAGAGCCCTCATTCTCCCCCTCGCACCTCCCCCTGCGTGAGCTCACCACACCCGTGGGCGCATCCCCGTCCAGGCGCTTACAACCCCAGGGCTCTGTCTCCTGCCAGGCCCTGAGCCGAGGTCCACATCGAGGGTCTCTGATGTGCCCGGCAGGTCCCAAGTGCTGGGCATACAGAGCTGAGCTAGACAAGCCGCCCGCCTCCTGCCCCTTCCCGTCCGGGGGCTCAGCCGCTGCCATCTGGAAGGCCACCACCCCCCCCTTGAGTTCAACCCTTCAGCTTCCTGTCAGACCTGCTCCCCCCACACCGTTCTCATCCCCGAGTTGCCCCCGCAGCACCTGCTCACCCAAGTCAGAGACAACGGGGCACCCCTGCCCCTGCCCCCCCTACACCCCAGGGACCACCCATTTTTATGTCTTCAAACCTCTGGATTCCACCCACCCCGCCGCCGCACCGCCCAGCCCATCTCAGGCCCCGTCGTCATCTCTGGCCCAGATGTCCCCACTCCCTTCCCCTGGTCCCTCAGCCCCACCGCTGCCCCTCCGTCCATCCACTCCGCGACCCTGAGACCTGAGCGAGGGGGGCTCCCCTCACTCTCCTCCCGCGGCGCCTCTCCCGTCAGGACACAGGGGACAAGGTCTGGTGCCCGCACCCCCCAATTCCCTTCCTGACCGACCGGAGCCCTGGGTCTGCTTGTCCCGAGGGTGAACCATGCGGCCTGTGTGCGCACCGTCGAGAGCCGCGGAGTGCAGCCGTGTGTGGGGGTGCAGGGCTGGACCTGCCGGCCGGGGTGTCTGCACGCTGTGGGCGAGACTGTGGAGGGAGGGGAGGGAGGGCTGGGTCGGGGGTCAGGGGTCAGGGGCCAGCTCACCCGACACAACATAGTCCAAGGCTGAGGAGTCTGAGAATTCCAGATCGAAACCTGGCGTTCCAGGTCACTTCAAAAACGTATCACTTCAGGGAGGCGGATAGAACATACGGGATTTAACTGGCTTCAATCACGACTTTTAATACTTACTCTACTGGTCTGTGGGCCTCACTGGTTCTCGTGTCCTGGGCGGCACACGTATTGGGACCACCCCGCCCACCAGACAGTGATGTCCAGGCACGGGACGGTCACACTGATCCCTGCCCAGCACCCACAGGGTGGCTCCCTTCCCATCATGGCCACCCTGGCCACTTAGGAAGAGGTTCCAGGGCTCGGGATGAGCTTTGTTGTCCTACAAAGACTGGCAGGGCAGGAACTCGGGGTCAACAGTGACACATCCAGCCTGGAGCCCACCTGCTGGGGAGGAGGTGGGAGGAGGCCTAGGCACCAGAAGGCTTGGCCAGGATTCAGGGGCTGCGCATGTCAGAGAGAAGCAGGGCCAGGAAGTTGGGGCTCACACCCGGTTGTGGGGGCACTGTCCACCCCCCCAGGGCCGCCTCTCCCATCCAGGAAAGGAACAGGCCAAGCCAAGGCCTCCGGGGGCTTTTTCACCCCCAAGTCCTGGGCCCCCCGGCCCCCCCCCCCCCCCACCCCCAGCAGCCCTAGCTGCCCTGGTCTCTAAGCCCAAAGGCAGCCAACACAGCTTTGCACTTCACCTCTCTGCTGGCAGGCCCTGGGAGCACAGATGAAGCTGATCCAGAAGGAGCCCGGGTCATCTGATCTGCGCTGGGGGTTCTGACGCGGGAAGGGACCCGCTCCCACCTGCACTGCAGGGGGCTGAGGACCAGATTCAGCCTGGGCCCAGGGACACCTGGCTCTGGAGGCCGAGCCTGACTCAGGGCCTCTGCCTTCCCAGCCACCCCGTTTCCATGGCAACCAGAGCCCTCTGGCTGGGCTGAGCCCCACCCCACCCCACCCCTGCCACTGGGAAGGGAGCCTGTCCTTGTGCCGATGCCGGTGGGAGGACACAGTCATTTCAGGGGGACCTGGGTGGACGGCAGGCGGGCTGTGATACTCAAGACTGGTGATGCGTCGGGGTGATTACAGATCTAGGCGCCCTCTGCCCCTGCGTGTTTTTGAGACAAATCAGGACGGTCTTACAGCAGGGAGGCAGGTGGTTCTGCTTTTCCTTGGCCTGTGAAGCTGGATGTACTGTCCCCTCTGAGACGGCAGAACAGGCCTCCCGGGCAGGTGGGGCCCAGAGTTGGGAGCGGCACCCGGTGGGGGCCTGGAGGCTGCTGGGTGGGCGGGGCTGGGACGGGAGCCCCTTGGGGAGTCCTGGGGCCTGAGCACAGCTGGGGGGCGGGGAGGCCTGGCTCCTCCCGGGGCTCACCTGCTTCTGGGCTGACCCTGCCCTGGTTCTGCCCCACGGTGACCATGGACCCCTCCGAGTGGGCAGCTGGGTTGCTGGGAGGGGCCCAGGTAAGATCCGGGTTTGGAGGCAGCCGCCACGAGTTCCGATCTCCATTCTGGCCCCAGGCCTTGCACCAGTCTCCTCCCTCCCGTCCAGCCTCAGTTTCCCCAGTGGTAGAGCGGGATGATGAGGCCCGCCACTCAGGGTGGCCGTGAGGCCCCAGTGGGCACAGTGGGTAACTCAAGGCACAAGGAGGACATGGTGAGGGGCAGGACAGGGCGCAGTCTGGGCACAGGCTCTCAGCGGCTGAGGGCCTCTGCCACCTGACACAGAGTCTCCTCGCCGTGTGACCTCAGGTGGGTCACTCCCCTCCCCGATCCCTTCTCTGCGAGGGGGTCCTGGGGACACGGGGACACAGGCGGGTGGAGTGCCGGGCGCTGGCCTGCGTTGCTCACGCTGTCTGAGGCCTGAGGGGGCCCATCCCCAGGACACTTGCGAGCCTGGGACATGGGACGGGGGCAGGGAGGGGTGGTTTAGGGGGCTCGCGGGCTCAGTGCACATTATGGAGGCTTCAGAAATTACCTGCGGTCGGTGCAGCCTCCCCCTGCCCCCCTGTCGCCATCTGAGAGCCAGGCGGCCACCAACCTCCGACCCTTGGGTCTGAGCCCGGGGGACCTGAGCTGCTCGCTGGCCTTGGTCCTTGGCTTGGAAGGAGCTCCACCCTGGGGCGCCAGGCCGGGAGGCACAGTGGCCACAGTGACAGGAGGGTAACCGGCTCATCTCAGGAGCGGCTGCCAGGCCAGAGCTCCCACGGTGCACCGGACCCCGCGGCAAGAGCTTCCCAGCATCCCCCGGGTGCTCTTGGCATCCCTGCGGTACACGTGAGGACCCAGGGCTCAGAGAGGGCCAGCACTTCTCCTCAACAAGCACAGGAAGGGGCAGAGGCAAGAACCACCTCGTGTCTACCCGCAGGCTCAGCCCCGGAGAAGAGCCACGTTCCCGCTTCCCGGCACAGTCCTGGGCTCAGCTCCTGTCCTCACCCGTGTGCCCGCGCCGACCGATGCGGGCTTGGCTGGGAATGCGTCCCCCGTCTGGACGGGCTGTCTCCGTGTGGACTGATTGGCTCCTGTGGCCGGGCCAGCTCTCGGAGGAGCCCTGACGGGACGTCTACGCCGACAGCCGTCGACAGGGACGTGCTGCCACCTGGGAGCAGAGCCCCTCTGGAGGCCCAGGAACTGCTGGACGGAAAGGGAAAGAGGCTGCACCTTGGAACCCTGAGAAGTCGTCAGCAAGGCCGGGCCCCGCGCTTGGCAGGAGGCTGGGGCAGGGCCGGTCTGGCCGTAGAGCGGGAGCAGGCCTCCAGCCCGGCGCGGTCCTTCCCGGCCCCACGTGCCTGGCGGGTGGAAGCAGTGGGGCACGGCCACTGTAGGGCAGGTGGGCGCGGCAGTGAGGACTGCGTCACCCTGGCCCCGTCACTGTGCCTGAGGTCCTGTCCTGGGAGCGTCCCCTCCCCAGAAGCCCCCTCGTGGCCTGGGTCCCTGCCAGCTGTCTGTGACCTTCTCTCCAGGGCAGGTCCCCAGCACACAGCCTCGGGTCTCTCCCCCTCTCTCTCTCTCTCTCGCATAGCTTTGAAATGTTGGCCTTGCTGTGCTCCAGTCTGAGCTGGGGATGGGGGTGGGGGGGTGCAGGCAGAGGGTCCCACAGCCTGAGCATCAGGTCTCTACCGCCCCCACCCCCGACCCGCAATGGGCAGCCCCTCTTCCTTCCTTGTCCCTCTGCAGAGATGCTGAGGCTCTTTGCTCCCCTGCCCCTCACCTCCCCTGCCCTTGTCCTAGTTCACCAGGGTCCTGCTCTTTCTCACCGGGACCTGCTGTGTGACCTGGATGTCCCCAGGCCCCCAGCACAGCCAGGCTCCCTCTGAACGTCTCTGTCCCCTTGAGCTTGCTCTGATTTCTCAGCCCCCAACACCAGCATCTGGGACATTTGCTCACGCCGCCCCCCTCGACTCCCCACTGCTCAAGGCCAGGCAGGCACCGAGATCCCCCGGGGTCCCCATATCCCCTCCCTTTCTGGCCTCTCTGCCGCCTCTGCCCTGGTCCAGACCTATGAGCTCACATCCCAAGGGTAACACAGCCTCCTCTCTGCCCCCAGCCTCTAGGCTCCTATAATTCAGAGGGAAGATCTTCCTAAATCAGACCCTGTCACTTCCTTCCTTGGAAGGAAGGATCCTCCTTGGGTCCTCTGCTTTGAGGATAATACCAATATTATGCCAATAAGACCGCTGCTCCTTGGTATGACTTATAAGTCTATTCACTCATTCGTTTGACAAATATTTATTGAGTCACTCTTATGTGCCACACACCTCTGGGGATAGAGGCAATGAGAAAACAGTCACAGACTGCTGTCCTCGGGGAATGTACGTTGCCAGTAATGGAGACAGACAGTGATTAACTGGGACGTACCGCGCACATCAGGATGGGTAGAAGCTAAGGAGGACAGCAAAGCAGAGGGGTAGAAGGTACCCGGAAGCGTTCGCACATAGAGAGCTGGTGGGGGAGCCCTCAGGGACAAGGTGGCATTTGACTGGTGGCTTAAAAGACTGGGAGGGAATGAGCCATGAGGAGATCCAAGGAGGGGCATTGCAGGCTGCAGGAATGGCATAGCAAGTGCAAAGGCCCTGGGGTAAGAACGAATCTCGTGTGTCTGAGGACCAGGACGTTTGCGCCTTCCCCCTCGGCCTGGCGGGGCCTCTGCGATGGTTAATGCTAATGTGTCAACTTGCCTGGGCTGGGGGATGCGCAGAAAGCTGGTAACAAGCTATTTCTGTGTGTGTTTGGGGGTTGGGGGTGCGGTTCCTGAATAGATTAACATTTGAATCAGCAGACTGAATAAAGAAGACTGGCCTGTCCAATGCGGGTGGACATCATCCAATCTACTGAGGATCCAGGGCAAACAAAAGGCTGAGGAAGGACAAATTTTCTCTCTGCTTTGAGCTGGGCCAGCCCCGCCCCCGCCCCCTCAGGCGTTGACCCCACTGAGTCCTGGGCCTTCGGAAGCAGACCGGGTCTCCACTGGCCTCCTGCTTCTCAGGACTTCCGGTTTGGACCGGAGCCACACGGCCAGCCGTCCCGGGCCCCCAGCCTGCACGTGGCAGGCGATGGGACTGTGGTACAGCCTGCTCGTGCTTCCCTCGGAGAGCCCCGACTCAAGCGGCCTCCTTGCCTGGCTCCCCCCCCCCGGCCGCCACCCTCACCCCACAGCCACCCCTCCGCCTCCTACTGCCTCCCGCCACCAAATGTGCCGGTCGTCTCGCCGCTCTGCGACCTGCGCTGGGCCTTCCTCAGAGGTGCTTTTCCTCGCACCGCCCACACTCCTACTTACTCTTCAAGACAGGGTTAGAGCTTCTCGTGTGCTTTCCAAATCCCCTGTGTTTCCCCTGTCAGACAGCCCGGGTGTTGCTCTCCCTCCAGCCTGCCAGGCCTACCTCAGGGCCTTTGCACTTGCTGCATCCTGTTCTGGAAGCCTCAGACATTTGCATGACCCAGAGCTTCATTTCCCCCAGGTCCCTATTCAAGCATCCCCTCCTCAGAGAGCTCCCCCTGGACCCTTCATCCCTCTCCACCCGTTCCCCTGTTTTCTCCTCCTCTGTAATACATACCGTGACCTGACAGAAGGTAACAGACTCGTTGACTTGTTCATCCTCTGTCCCCCTGCTAGACTGTGGGCTCCCTGGGGCAGGGATTTCCTTGTCACGTTCACAGCTCTACCCCAGTGGCTTGAAGAGTGCCCGCACACCGCGATCGATGTATTTGTGGAGAGAAAAACGCAGGCACGAATGTGTCGATCACACTGAGCTGTCAGAGTCTGTTCCCGCCCCACCCCTTCTGCCCTTGGCCAAGCACCCTGAGGGTTCCCCCGGGGCAAGGGCCAGGCCGGCCATCCCTGTGCTCCGGGCCCAGCGCGGGTCCAAGCACGTCATACCATCAGCCAGGGTTTCTGCTGATGGACGGCTGGACGGGGTGTCCCTGAGAGCCCGCGGTTTAAAAATAAACCTGCTCGTAGCTTTTTCTCCTGTGTCGTTCGTAACTGCCCATCAAGGTCCTTGGCAGAACAATTTCAGTCACTTGAGGGGGCTATTCAGGCTCAGGGAACAGAAAGCGTAGACGGAAACACAGCAAATCACATGAACCCGAGGGACGGAGGCCCCTCCTGCCCTGGGAATGCAGCACAGTCCAGGGAGAGAGGGGAGGGGGCGTGGAAGGTTTGTGGTCCCGCTGAGAGGCACGGGGGCCTCATCGTGGGGACGCCCAGGATTCTGGGCCAGGGGGCCTGCGAGCCGGCGGCCCCTCCACGTCAGCTCTGGGCTTCTCCCCCCGCCTGGGCGTGTGTGAGGAAAACCTGTGCGGGGCGTCCTGGGAGCTGGCGGGGGCCCGTGCCTCTGTGGCCCCGGCCGAGCTGACAGGTGACAGAGGGAGGATGAGGAGAGTCGTCCCTCTGATCCTCCCTCCAGCCAGGGCCCCACGACCTCCTCCTTGTGGACAGCCAGGCTCATCCCATCACGTGGCCTAAGCCCACAGCTGGGGGTGGGTCCCCTCACTCTGCCCAGACCCCCTCCCCTTTCTCCGATCTCTCCCCCAACCCCGAGGCAGAGCTGCTGTCCCCTGATGGAGCCCTCGCAGTGGTGGGGTCTCTAGCTGTCTGTCCCCTGTTCTTTCCCAGATACAAGTGTGCTTCCGGCCATTTCCCCTGGGATACAGCCCAGGGCCCGCACACCCCTCGTGTTCCCCGTCCCCGTCCCCGTCCAACCTTCTCACCCAAGGAATGGTGGCTCCCCTGCCCACCGTGGGCGTCAGCCAACAAATCCCTCACCCCCATACCCACCCGTCCCCAAGGTGGGGTACTTCCACCTTCAAAACTGCCCCCTGGGTCTTCCCACTGCCATCCACACCCTCAGCACCGCTCTGGTCCAAGCCCCCCATCAGCTCCTGCCTGGACGTCCCCCTTCCCCTCTTCACAGGCCTCCTGTCCCTACTCTGACCCTCCATGGAGAATGTGGGGAGCCCAAGTCACATCAAGTCCCCTTTTGCTTAAAACCTGCAATGCTGCTCAGGGCGCCTTGAACAAACCCAGCCCTTCACCAAGGCTCTTCCCTCCCCATCGCTCTGCCCCGGCCTCCTTCTTTAGTCCCTCTGACCCACCCCAGGGCCTTTGCACATGCTGTCTGTGCCCCCTAGATCACGCTGCACCCCTCTCTTCAGGTGACCAGCTCCTTCGGGTCTCCGCCTGAAATGTCAGCTCCTGATCCCCCTGAGTAAGTCCTCCTGGCTATCCTCCCGTGTTGCCTCTTGTACACGGCATGCTTGGCTCCATCCGGAAGTGTGGCTGTCTGTGTGACTTCTCCTTGAAGAGCCACATTCCTTTCCTGCCAATGAACCCAGGAGCGTGGGCACCTGTCTGATGTATGTCATTCCCCATCCCCACCCCCCGCAGCATGTGCCTGTCACATAGTAGGTGCTCACCAAATAACCTGGATGAATAAATGGAACCATAGGGATGGAAAAAGAGTAAAGAATAAGTAGTCTGTGGCCCTTAAATAGAACAGAAATAACTCAAAGTGTTTTAATTGTTTTATTCGGTGTGTGGGGGGAGGGGCGGGGGACAACTAGGCTTGTTTTTTATTTTGTTATTTTTAGTTTTGAAACTCGCACTGCCTAATCAAAGCTAGTAATTACAAGTCGTGTTTCTGGTTCGTGCCTCCTCAACTCGGGCCCGAGGGCAGGAACCATTTCATATTTAAGCAGTATTAGTTCTGCGGCGTTCTCAGGGGAGCGGGCGCCTGCCTGAGTGTAGAGCGTAATTCTCAGGGATGCTAATTAGATCAGGAAAACAGCCCGAACTCCGGGCAGGGCTGCTAGGCGTGGGGGTGAAGGGTCTCCCTCCAACAGGCCCGAGAGGCCCACCCACCCGCTGTACCCCACCCCACTCACATCCCCCCACCGCCACCCACCCCGTCCTTGCAAGCCCAGCCGCCGGGGAAAAGCGAAGCCCCCTGTCCCCCCTGGGCCACCTCTGCCAGACCTCCCCCGGGAGGCAGGACAGCTGGATCCTCTTCTAGGATAGTAGCCGCAGGAGGTGAAGGGCGGGAGGAGGCGTTTCTAGACAGCCAGCTTCCTCCTGTCTTCGGCTAGGCGCAGGATCCTTCCTGGACAAGCCTTCCTCTCCCGATCACTTCCACCAGCCTTTCCCACCCACCATCACCCTCACTGCCACCGTCACCACTGTCTCGCTTACCAGGTTCCAGATGGCGCTATGTCCCGGGCACTCCGCATACCCGATCAAAACCCCCGATGGAAACCTCCCGGGGCAGTGTCACTGGCCGCGGTTTGCAGACGAGGAAACCAAGGCTTACAGAGACAAGGCTCTGGCCAAGGTTCCCCGACGGGCGAGTCGGGGGAGAGCACTCAGCTAAAGAGAGCAGTACTCCCCTGGTAGTTAGAACATGGGCCTTGGCAGCCCGCAGACCTGTGTTCGAGTCCTGGCTCTACTGCTTACCTTGGGCCCCTTTCCTTAGCATCTCTGAGCACCAGTTTCCCCGCGGTGCCACCAGGGGGTGCTTCGACAGCGTGGCCATTTCGCAGATATAGAAACCGAGGCTCGGGGAAGGGGAGGGCTTTGTCCACATTTGCGCAGTCAGAATGCGGCGCTGGGGCCTGGCCGGGTCTGTCTGGTGCTGTTCTCTGCTGTGTCACAACCCAGGCAAGCTGTGATCAGTCTGCACCCTCGCCCGGAGCGCTGGACCCAGGGAAGCTGGAGGTGGCAGAAAGCCCACCTGGAAACGAGAGAGCCGGAGTCCTGCTCACTTGTGCCTTTGCTCTTTATTACAAGGGAGCGCTTCCTCCACGCTGGTGCTGAGCCACATGGCATTTACAGCACGTTATAGTCTTTGCCTCGCTCGAAACAACCCAGGCTGGCACGGCTATTCTCCCCGTGTTACATGTGGGGAAACTGAGGCCTTAGGCCCCAGGGCACCGCATCCAGGAAGTGCTGCTAACTCCCAAGCCCGGGCTCTAACCTCCTCCCGATGGGTGCTCGGCGGCACTAAGAACGAGCCAGCTCTTATCTCAGTCCCCCTGCACAGCCTCGAGCACCCGCAGGCATGCTCAGCCCCATTTCACCGATCAGAAACCTGAGATCAGAGGCAAAGCCAGGACATAGCTGGTCAGTGGGGAAGTCAGGCCCACCGAGGCCCCACGGACCACTCTCCGTCACCCGCTTCCAGGCTTTTCTTAACACTCCGCGTGCCCTCTTTCTCAGAGTGAGAGAGGGCAACGTGATGTGACACAGGCGTGGAAGGGTATGGGGGGCCTGTGGACATTAGCTTTGGGGGACGGGGAGAGGTGACGGTGGGGGATGTCACGCCCTAAAGGGTCACACAGAACGTGAGTGGGGATATCCAGACCCAGATCCAACCAGCCAGGCTGCTGCTAGAATGTCCATCTCCTGCAGAGGGGGTGGGGGACCATCCAGAGTTGTCCCCATCTGCTCCCCCATCCTCTCCCCTCGGGACCCTGCTGGAGAGAGGACGCAGGGAGACACTGTCAGTCACACCCACCTGGCTCCTAGAAGAGCCTCGGTGATGCCCCATCCCAGCAACAGCTCTTGGGGAAGACAAGCCTGCCCCCCCCCCCCCAAGAGGGGTCTCTGAGATGCCTTGTGGGAAATAGTGAGGGGAGGGGGCCAGAGAGAGCCCATCACAACCTGCAGACAAGATTGTCTGTTCTCTCCCTTCCCCCTCCCCGCCTTCCCCCTCTTCCTTTCTTCCCTCTCCCCCTCTGTCTCCGTCTCTTCCTCCCTCCCTTCCTCTCTTGCTTCTTTGTTTCAGAAAACACTAACTAATTTTTCTCTGTGTTTGACCCTGGGCTCGAGTGTGCAGTGCGGAGAACTGTCGGATGTGATGTCCAACGTCCGGAGCTTCCTGTCCAAGGGCACCCCCGCCCCAGCAGAGAACTGCAGCAGCACCTCACTCACTCTGTGGCCCTGGGCCAGCGGAGGACATGGACGTGATCTGCCCTGGGGGGCGGTGGGGGCAGGGCGGGAGCGGTTTCTGCACCAGACTCTCTGTTCCGGGCAATGTGCCAGGGCCCAAGAGCTCTTAAGGGCCTATGAAAACGTTTAAGGCCCAGGAAAACAATTTATTTGGCTTCAAATAAAAAAGGAAAGCTGCAAAGTTGAAATTGATAAATGTTTAATCAAATGTCTACAAAGCATAATATTATCAACTGCTCAACCATCCACTCCAACTCAGCTTTTGCATAGTTACATATAATTTGTATTTAGTGTGCGACGCTGGGACATTTTAATAGGTTTGATCTGATGGGGGAAAGGAGTTTCTAAAAGTGAGTGTCTGCGGCTGGAAAGGTCATAGAAGAAGGATGGCTGGGGGTGGGTGGCGAGAGCAGAGACTTCGCAGAGGAGGGGCACTTGGCTGGAAGGCTGCGGGGGCTTTTCCAGCAGAGAGAAGGGCACTCCCGGCAGGGAACAGCATGTGCAAAGCAGCAGTGCCTGGCCGGGCCTGGTTTGCCCCAAGAGCCTGGACTAACTCACTGTGTCGGCAGCAGAAAGTGGGATGGGGGCGGCTGGGGGGAGGGGGGGATGGCGGGAGCACAGCTGATCTTTCCCATCTTGAGCCTCTCTCCATTCCAGAACCTTCTTCCCCATCACCAAGGCCCGGCTCCACCTTCATCACAGAGCTGGGCCAGGTGGTGGCCCCCAAGCCCAGCTGGGTCTCCCCACGGACCACTCCAGCCTGGCTCCAGATGCCCCGTCCTGTGAACCCATGTCTGCTCAGGGGGCTGCATCCCTGGTTCAGAAACCACCCAGAGACCCAGACTCTACGCTCGCTTCTTGGTTCATTTCTGGGCATGAGTGCATTGTTTCTTCTCCCCAGCCCAGCATTTCAGCTCAAACACCCCTCGTGTCCGTTGAAGAGACGATCGTGCAATTACAAGCCCAGTTTGGGGAGGACACCCCCATTCTCTGCCCAGCTCAGAAAACCTCTAGGCTAGTGTCTTCGAAGTCCCTGTGTCCTTGGGCTATCAGAGCGAAAGCCCGGGTTTCCTGGGGCTGGAAGCTCCACCAAGCAGGGCCCCTGTCCCCTGTCAGTGCAGAACGGCCCCGGTCCTCCCCGGCGACAGCAGGGGCAGGTCACTTCCTCTCTTGCAGGAGTACCAGGCTGGCTGGACAGCGGTGGAAGGACAGGCCACTTGGCCCAGCCCAAGGGGGCTGACAGCAGGGGAAGGGGTCCCCTCAAACCTCCCCTCCAGCCAGCATGTCCGCAGCCGAGGCTTTAGGTTAGATGCTGCCTTCTCCCGCCCTTGGGTTTTTCTTCCAAAATGGAACTTCTCTCTGCCCTCTGGGGAGATGGGCGGCGGCTTTCTCCCCGGGGACGCAGCATGTCAGAGCAATGAGGTTGGGAGTTGAGAGGTGGGGTGGGCAGGGGGTGCTGTGGGGGTAGAAAGAGCAGATCCTGTAGACAGGATGCTCTGCCGTTTCGTCAGAGCAACATTAGACAGGTTCCCTCACTCTCTGTGCCTGTTTTCCCCAGCCTCGCTGGCCTCACTGACTGCCTTGAAAACAGCTCCATCGCTCGGTGAGAAGTATCTGAAACAGTCCCCCGCGGGGGCGGGGGGGGGGGGAGGGACACAGCTGTCAACAGGTGTCAGTGGCTCTAATAAGAATAGTAACCGTGTTTCTAGTAACTGTTATTGTTGTTAGTTCATGTTGTGTGAGTACTGCCTGTAGATTCAGGGCAAGCAGGAGGGCCTCTGAGGTCCTTCCTGGTCTGGCCCAAACCTCCTCCCTCCCTTCAGTCACAGAGGACCCCCCCTCCTCCTGCTTTTCCTGGCCTCTTTGGCTTCCGGCAGGCTGTTCCCCCAGCCTGGAAGCCCCTTCCATCATCTTCCCCTGGCAAACTCTTCACTCTGCCTGGAGGAGACAGCCCAGATGCCATCTCCCCTCTGAAGCCAGTTCAGACCTCCCTCCCCCACCCCTCCCAGAAGCCCCCTGGGTTGCCAGCACCTTCTCTGATACGTTCAGGTCAAATCCCCAATCACTACAACCTGCACTTACATACCCCCCCCACCCCCCCGGGGCAGGGGCTTCCTCCACTGCCTTTTCTTCTCTGCGTCCCTGGTCCCAGAGCTCCACCTGGCACAGCGTGGGTGATCGCGTGTGATTACTGAACAGGGCACGGTGCCGGGTTCTAGGTCCCGAGCCATCCGCCCCGACTGCCCGTGTCGGAGCCTCGGTCTCCGCATCTGCAGTATGGGTGCGCCGGCCCCTGTGGGGCCCACCTCCCAGGAGCGCAAGGAGCCCTGGCATCCCCAGGCTGGCGGCCCCACGCGGGAGGTGAAAGGGCAGGGACTGTCTTCAGTTCTGACGCCTGGTCTTCGGCGAGAGTTGCTGAGCTGGTCATGAGGGTCGTCAGGGGGGACGGAGACGGCACTGCTGTCCACGCCAGCATCACCCCGGAGCCGCGGAGCCCGGGCTGCGGGCGGAGGAGGGGCCCTGGGCCCGGCGGGCTGGCCGCACCTGCTCCCTGGGGCGGAGGAGGCGACCCGTGCCTTCCTCCGGGTGTGGCGACCCCGCGGCGCTGCCGGCTCCGGCCCCGAGGTGGCGCTGCAGGCTGTCGCAAGGGCCACTCAGCCCTGGGGCCGCTGGAGCCTGGGGCTGGGGAGGGGTCTGGAGGGAGCGGAGGGGCGGGGCAGGGGGAGGTGGGGAGGAGGGGCCTAAGGAATGGAGGAGAGGAGGGAGGGAGAAGCTGGGGGAACAGAGGAGGGAAGGAGAGAAAATTCTGGGGAGGGGAGGGGAGGGAAGAAAGGGAAGGGGGGGAGGGGAGGGGAGGGAGGCCGGGGCTTCTTCCTGTTCAGGGGCTTGAGGAACCGGGTCCTCCTAGAGCTCCCCACCCCTATGCCTACAGGGCGGGTGCTTTGTCCCTTAACTCCCCTCCGTCCCTGGAGGCTCCCAGGGCCCTCAGGATGAAGCCCGAAGGAACCTCACAGCCAGCTCACCAGTCCTCCGTGATCCGACCGCAGAGCACCCCCAGCCTCCTCTTCCTCCACCTCCCCGCCCCCCTACCTGCACCCTCACACCCCAGGCCCCAGCCCTGCGGAGCTACCCGCTGCTTGGAGGGGGGGGTGGGGGGGGGCTCTTCCTGTCTGCCAGACCTTCGCAGGTGCCAGGTTGCCTCTGCCTATACTGACTTCTCCCCATGGACCCCTCCCCCTGGCTCCCTGCTTCTCCCTCAGGCCTCAGCATGATCCCCTCCTCCCAGAGGTCCTCCCTGACACCCCTGTCCAGGGCTGGGTTCCCTCCCCCCACCCCAGGCTCCCCGGCCCTCCTGCATCTGCCCTGTCCCGGCACTGACCACTCTGGGTTGTGATGGATTCCTGTGTGTCCCCAGCCAGACTGGGGGCTCCCTGAGGGCAGGGACATGCCTCGTCCCCTTCGGTGTCCCCGGGGCCAGCCCCAGGGGCTGAACAGGCAGAGGTGGGCAACAGAAGGTGGGATGCGTTAATGATCTGATGAGGGGGCTGGGAGGGGGGAGCAAAGAAGAGAGGGAGCTGGGGGGAGGGGAAGAGCAGGATCCAGAGAGAGAGGCACTGAGGACACCGGGCCAGGTGTGCAGGGACCCTCAGGCCCTGGGTGCTGCCAGGCGGTGATCTCCCTCCTGAGGTCAGCTGGCTGCCTGGCTCTGGACCCCTGTGACCGTAGGGAGAGGGGGTTGGAGGGACTCCGGTATCTCCGATGCCAGAGTGCAAGAATGCAACCAAGCCAGAAGAACTACTGAGGCACCAGGACCTGGACAAGGGACAGGGGCCCCTCTGACCAGAATGCAGTCTCATTCTCTCTCTCTCTCTCTCTCTCTGGTTGACTCCCTCTTCCCATAGGACCCCCACTCCCAAGCCTTCTCACTACCCCACACGCTTCAATTTATTCACCATCAGCTCTAATGACCCGCGGACCCAGCTAGCCCTTTTCATTAGGCTCTCAAAGCACAAATGGGGCTGCTGGGGGAAACGGAGGCAGGGAGCATCCCCGGCAATCTCACCGTGACCTCTCTCTGGTGCCATCTGTGCAGGACCTGCTCTTTGCCAGACGCCATGTCACATCTTAGTCAAACAGCATCCACCAGCCGGTTCCTGGATTCCCATTTTACAGACGAGAGACCTGAGGCTCACTGCTTCCCATCCCCCATGCTCTCAGATGCTGTCTCCTCCTCTGCCAATATCCCTGCTGGGTTTCCTTGGTCGGGTCCTCTGTCGTCTCCGGGCCTCAGTTTCCCACTCTGTAAAATGGGGAAGGCAGAGAGAGCTACCAGGCCCCTTTCAGCTGTGACCCCTGGGAGTCACCTTGCCCCATTTGGCAACAGCCGGCTGCCTCAGCAACGCTTGTGATCTGTGCCCTTCCCTCCCCGTGATTCGTTTGCTGTGTGGGGCCCTTGGAGAAGCCCCTGAGTAAATATTAATAATGCAGAGTTGCCTTCATGTCTGAGAAAGCAGATGAATCATTTCCTGCTTCCCTCCCGGGCTCCGGATTGTAGCTGAGGGTTTGTTGGATCTTTGGAGCAGTTGCCAAGAGACCTGGGCTGATGGGGTCTCATTGCTGGGGCAGAGCCAGGAAACAGCTAACCCCCTCGCTGCCTCGTGGCCTGAATGCCACTGTCCCAAAGCCAAGTCTGCACCAGAGGCTCAGTGCACAGTCCTGACCCTGCCCAGGCCTGGCTCTGAGGCTCCCCCGGCCTCCCCTGGAAGATCCCGGGATCCACCCAGCAGGGACGGAGGAGCAGGGGTCAGGGTGTGGAGGGCCTGGTCCTCACCCCCCACTGAGCCCTGCCTGTACTCATCTTCCCAGAGCTCATGCTGGTCATCACGCCCTGTGTCACACCCTGGGACGCATCTGGGTCCCCACCCCGTGTGGATGCCCTGAGCGCAGGGCCCTTCTAGGCGTCAGCCAGCTTCTCCAGAGCGGACTGGTGCTTCTGAGAGCTTTTGTCCAACTCCTGGTGACCCCCTCCCAGCCCTCTTCCCCTACAGGGGACCTCCCAGAAGCCACACTTGTAGGTCCAGCTGGAGCCAGTGAAGCCAAAGAGGATAGAGGAGAACTGATCCAAGTTGGACCAGGTGGGTTCTCTCTCCCAGAAATGGGGGGGGGGGGGGGGGGGGGTTGGGACTGAGGGAATGTGGTTCCATCTGGGATGTTCTCTCCACTGGAGATGTGGAGGTAACAAAACCCACAGGGAGTGAGCTCAGATCACTAGCGTAGGGTCACCGGAGCAGCATGGGAGCTTCCCCACGGCCCCGGGAAAGTCTCGTCTCTGCAGACATACACGGAGCAAATGGGTTGGAACTAGAGGTCCAGGGGGACTCGCTGGGGCCGCTCCTGCCAGAACCCGCCAAACCCCCCCCGCCCCCCTCCCCCCGGGGAGAAGGGTCACCACACCAGCAGACAGTGGGAGCTGCCTGAGTCCCCAGGACAGCCCTGATCCGAGGGGGTGCCCCGCCCGTCACTATTGGAACAGGAGGGGACTCCGGCAGCCTGGCCCTCCCGCTGGAGATTTGGATGATCTGAGATCAAGGAAATCTCAGAGCCACCCGTTACTGCTGCTGTCAGGCCACAGATGATTGGCTGGTGGCTGTAGCCTGCGCCCAGTACAGTGACCTAAGTGACCTTCTGGTTTGGTCCCCTAGATGGGCCGGCGGATTATTTCCAGGGCCAGGGCTCCCTCTCAGACTTGACATCCATCCCCATTACCCTCTGCTGCCCTTGGGGAGAGTGACCCCAGGGCTCTGAGATAGAGCAACTTAAAACGAGGGCACAGGCTTCCCTCAGTGACACCGTCACACTGTGGGCAGCAGCTGTCTCCACAGGACTGAAGGCTACCTTCAAAGTCAAGGGCAGAAGCAATGGAGACCATCCTCCCCAAAGCCCTTTCCTTAAACTGCTGAGGGAACAATATTCCAGAAAGGGGGTAGAGACCGGCCCAGGTCTCGCAGTGTCATTAAGTGGCCCCACGTGTCATTAAGAGTCCACAGAAGCCACAGCGGGCGTTATGTGAAGCTCGGGGGTACAAGGGCAAGTCAAGCAGACGTGGCCTCTATCCCCACGGCATTCACAACTGAAGATGGGAGAGAGGCCACCAATTTTCCATGCACCGTGGAGCGCCACGGGGACTAGGCAGTCTGGAAGTCAGGGAGGGCTTCCCAGGGGAGGAAGAGGAGCAGGAGGAGAGAGCTTGGGTGTGCTCGAGTCTCCACACATGCAGGGGAGTGGCTGTTCCGGGCAGGAGAGGGTGCAGCGTGAGGGTATTTGGGGATGCTGGAGCACAGTGAGAAGGGCCAGGGGGGCACACGGGGCCAGGGGAGGGGCTTGACTCACATCCAGGACCCTGGACTCTAACTCCAGGTCACCTCCCTCCCCAGGGGTGGCCATTTCTGGAAGGTGGGCCCCCCCCAACCCAAAGGAGGTGACACAGGTTAGGCACTCAGGTTGCCAAAGGGACACAGAGCAAACGAGGAGGTGGTTGGCCACTTGTTTGCAAAGCTCTTCTCACACCTGCCCTTTCCCTGCGTCCCGAGCACTGTCCGCACTGCGCAGATAAGGAAACCGAGGCACTGTAGAGGGACTAACGCCTCCTAACTGGTGGGGGGAGAAGACAGATTTGAGTCTAAGTCTGTTTAATTCCCCATTCGCATCTCCCCACTCACCAGACCGCCAGGCAGGATTTTAAGTAGGGTGAACTGGGGAGGGTGTCCGAAGCATGTGAGTTTTAATCCGGTTTGGGGAAACAGAAAGGAACAGAGATCCCATGGCAGGGAAGGTGGGGGAGAGGAAAGGCCGGTTTAGGGCCTGAGGCAGGGGGGGTCTCTGCAGGTGCGGTCCTTAGCAAAAGGATCAACAGTACTCCATTTAGTTGGCAACCTAAAGGTGCCTGGACTTGGCTAATGCCTGAGATGTGTCACCTCACTGGCCCCACAGATGCCCTGTGACCTGGCACTATCACAGCCAGTTAGTGGTAGAGTCGGGATCACACCCAGGTCCCCCCGAACAGAACCCAAGGGCTCGCCACCACACCCCAGAAAGAGCTTCCGCTGCCCGAAAGTCTCCCTGGCTGTGTGATCCCGACAAGTTGCTTACCTTCTCTGGGCCTCTGTTTCTTCATCTGCAAAGCAGGGATGATAATGCCTATGAAGCACGAAGAAGACATTGTTGTGCGTCCAAATCCTTCTTAGGAAAAGTATACTTGGCTAAAAAGAGAAATCCGCGGAGTGACGAGAGCCAGTAACTCAAGAGTATGGAGCCGGCAGGTGCCGAGACTTTCTAGAGGGAAGCGGGTGAAAGTAGTCTGCAAGATAAGGAGGTCTGCCTCTTCCAGGGAAGGGGGGTGTGGACTCAGGGGAGAACAGCCAGTGAGGTGATAGTGTCTCCCCGCAAATATGCCATAAAGCTAATAAATTCAGAAACGCTTGGTGTGGGTGGATATTTTAGAAACCAGTGACGGAGCTGAGCTTTGCACTTGAAATAACCCAGAATGAAAGAGACTGAGCCGGGCGGACAGAGGAGCCCAAGCACGGGAGAAGTCCTGGGACTCAGGACCGCCGGTGGGCCCAGACTGTCTGGGACTAGTCGTACTCGGTTCTCGCAGGGATGAGGGCACCCTGGCTGGCACCTGCTTACCTTGACCTTGGTAGTCATGCCTGCCTGCTTGCCGCCCCCCCCAACCCTCCCAAAGTCATACATTCCTCCTTCTTCGCATGTCAAGCCTCCCGTTGCCCCTTGGGTTCCATCTTCGACTGCCCTTGTGGCCATTCTCGCTCCTTCCACCCTGTCATCTTCATCACGCTTCACGCTGCACCCGCCACAGCTTCCTGACTTGTCAAGGTCACTGGCAAGCCTCACGCTGCCTCGTCTCAGGACCACGTCTCTGCTGGGAGGTACATGCCACGGGGAACCACAGCCCCTCCTTCTGGAAACACTATGACTCTGTGACACCGGCCTGCCTGCCCTCCCATCTGTCCGGCTCACCTGCCTCAGTGTCCCTTGCTGAATTCCCGCCCTGGCCCCGAGGACTCAGGCCACTTCTTCTTGGATGGGAGACACCTCTTTCCTCTCCAGAGCTCATCAGCCGCCGTGGCTATTTTTAACAGTTTCATTGAGATATAATTGACATAGGATAAACTGAACATATTTCAAGCGACATATTTAAAGACATAATTAAAGTGATGATTTGAGAAGTTTTGACATATGTATGCATTCGTGAGACCGTCACCACAATCAGGATAATGAAAGTAGCCATCATCCCCCCAATTTCCCTCCTGCTTCTTTGTCATGTACCCCGAAAGCCCGCCCCCTCCTCCCCAGGCAACCACAGGTCTGCTTTCTGTCACTACAAAAGTTAACTTACATTTTCTAGAATGTTATGTCAATGGAATCAAAGGGGACATTCTCTCTCTCTCTCGTTTTTGCCTGGTTTCTTTCACTTAGCCCCGTTCTTTTTAGACTCATTCATTCTCACGTGTATATCAAGAGTTTATTCATTTTTAAAATGGAGTAGTATTCTATTGCATGGATCTACAATTCATCTGGCCATTTTTCTGTCGATGGACATTTCAGTGGCTTTGTTTTGAGCGATTACAAATAAAACAGCTATGAACATTCACATAGGGGTCTTTGTGTGGACATATGTTTTCACTTCTCTTCGGTAAATACCTAGGAAGGGCATGGCTGGGTCTTACGGTATGCATACGTCTTACTTTACAGGGAAAAAAGAACAAAAACCTGCCCACTTTTCCAAAGTGACTGTAACATTCTACACGCCAGGAGAATTCCATTTCTTCCACAGCCTCACCAACACTTGGTTTGGTCAGTTTTTTCTTATTTTTGGGTGAGTGGTGTTGGGATCTCCCTGTGGCTTTGACATACAGAGCCCTCATCATCAAGGACAGCAAAGCGTTTTGCAAGTAGTTGTTTCCCACCCATATAGGTCGTTTGGTGAAGGGTCTGTTCAAATCTTTTTCCATTTTTTAACATCAAGTTGCTCGTTTTTTGTTTTGTTTTGTTTTGTTTTACTATTGAGTTACCAGAGTCCTCTAAATACACGGCAGGCAACTGCTTATTGTATCAGGAAAGATTTTCTCTGGCTTGTCTTCTCATTCCCCTAACAGTGCCTTTTGAAGAGCAGAACTTCTAAATATTTATGAAGCCCCATGTATCAATTTGTTCTTTTCTGGATTGCGTTCTTGGCATGCTGTCTAAGAAATCTCTGCCTGACCCCGGGTCGCAGAGATACTCTCCTATGATTTCCCCCAGAAGTTTATAGTTTTATAGTTTTGTAGTTATAGTTTATGTTTGGATGTATAATTCACTTGACGTTCTGTATACGGATCGAATTTCAAAAATTCATCTCAAGATCAATGTGGAAAGAATTAACATCTCAACCATATTGAGGCTTCTGAGTCACGAACATGGTATATCCCTGTATTTCTTGGGTTTTTCATTTCTCTCAGCGATGTTTTATACAGGGGACAGGTTGTACACACCATTTGCCAGGTTTATCCCTGAGTACGTTATATTTCTTGATGGTATTGTAGAGGGTGTTGTTTCATTAATTTCAATTTTGATCGTTCGTTGCTAGTATATAGAAATACAATTGATTTTTGTACATTAATTTTGTATCACACAACCTTGCTGAACACACTATTTCTAGTAGCTATTTTTTTTTATAGATTCCATCAGATTTTCTAGGTAGGTGATCATGTCACCTGCAAGAAAAGTCAGTTTTACTTTTTTGTTAGCAACCTGAGTGCATCTTTCTTCCTTTCTTTCTCTTTTTCTTTCTTTCTTTCTTTCTTTCTTTCTTTCTTTCTTTCTTTCTTTCAAATAGTGCTGTGCCAGCTGGAACTTCCAGAACAATGTTGAATAGAAGTGGTGGGAGTAGGCATCCTACTCTTGTGCCTTGATCCTAATGTGACAGCATTCAATCTTTTGCCATAATGCACAACGTTAGGTCTAGGATTGTCATAGACACCCTGTCCCTGTGTCAGGCCGAGGAAGTTTCTTTCTGGTCCTACTTTGCCGACACTCATCACCAGGAATGGAGATTGGATTTTGTCAAATGCTTTTTTGGCATCTGTTCAGTTGGTCAGAGGATCTTTCCTTCTTCATTTGTCAATATAATGAACTTACTTTCTTCATTTTTTAATGTTAAACCAGTCTTGCATCCGTGGGATAACCCCACTGGGTCATGATCAACTTCTTTTCTTTTTTATGTATCATTGGATTTTATGTGATAAAATAATGTTTAGAATTTTTACATCGTGTTCTTGAGGGCTCTCGGCTTGTAGATGTCCATTCTCATAATGTCGTTGTCAGGTTTTGGTATCAGGATGATGCCAGCCTCGTAAAACAAGTTTGGGAGGCACCATTCGTAGAATCGTAGAGTTGATATTGTTCCTATAGAACTTGTATTATTTCTTCCTTACATGTTTGATCGAATTTACTAGGGAAGTTGTGTGGTCCTGGAGTTTTCTTTATAGGAAGGCTCGTGGTTAAAATTCAACCTCTTGACAAGATAAAGGGAGGGCTATGGAAGTGTATCTGTTTCTTCTTGAGTAAGCTTTGGTAGGTTGAGTCTTTCAAGGAATTTGACCATTCATATGATGTTGCCAAATGTACTGTGAAAACACTGTCACTACTATCCCCTTATTATCCTTTGAATATCCGTAGAAGAGTGATTTCACCCCTCTTATTATTGATGCAGTGATTTGTCTTTTCTCTCTTTTTCTTTTTTTTTTTTTTTAAATATTTTTTTTCAACGTTTTTTATTTATTTTTGGGACAGAGAGAGACAGAGCATGAACGGGGGAGGGTCAGAGAGAGAGGGAGACACAGAATCGGAAACAGGCTCCAGGCTCCGAGCCATCAGCCCAGAGCCTGACGCGGGGCTCGAACTCACGGACCGCGAGATCGTGACCTGGCTGAAGTCGGACGCTTAACCGACTGCGCCACCCAGGCGCCCCTTTTCTCTCTTTTTCTAACTGATCACTCTGGGTATATATATATATATATATATATCATGTGGTTGATCTCAGACCATCAGCTTTTGGTTTGATGATTTTCTCTATTTTCCTGTTTTCGGTTTCACTAATATCAGCTCTTAGCTTTATTATTTCCTTTGAATGTACTATTCTTTTTTTTTTTTTTTACATTTATTTATTTTTTTGAGAGACAGAGCATGAGCAGGGGAGGGGCAGAGAGAGAGGCAGACACAGAATCCGAAGCAGGCTCCAGGCTCCGAGCTGTCAGCACAGAGCCCGACGCGGGGCTCGAACTCACGGACCGTGAGATCATGACCTGAGCCGAAGTCGGACGCCCAACCGACTGAGCCACCCAGGTGCCGCTGAATTTGCTATTCTTTTTCTAGTTTCTTAAGGTGGGATGTGAGGTCTTTTATTTGAAACCTCCCTTCGTGTCTCACGTCGGCGTTCAGTGCTGTTCAGTTCCCTCTAGTTGTTTCCGTTGCATCCCATACATATTGACACGTTACATGTTCATCTTCATTTGGGTCAAAGTACTTTCTTGGGGCCTTGTCAGCTCCCATGGTCCCCGAGTCCAGGTGTGGAACTGAGACCAGAACTGGCCATGAGACTGTGGCCTGTCACTTACTAATGAGCGAGTCTGAAGATGTCAGTTTCCCCCACTGATCCCATGACTGACTCCCCATGGTCCTTCCACTGGGACAGCTCCGCTCTGTCTGGGCTCTGATTGGGCTCAATCTTATCCCCTGATTGCCTGGCTGAAAAACCAGACGCCACCCCCCACCCCCACCCCCAACCTTGCCCGAGAGCTAGGTATCTCACTCATGGTCAGGGCCAAGGCGGACCTAGAAGCCCCGCCTCCAGATGCCCGGTGGAGAGGCCTTTAGCACCCCAAGTGACAGTTTGTTCAACACAGCTGACCGGTCAGTTCCCTCACGCCAGGCCCAGTGAGAAATTCCCCAAGTGTATTTTCTCTTTGAATCCTGATAGCTGCCCTGTGAAGCGGTACAGTTCTTACCGTTATTTTGCATAGGTTCAAGTCAAGGCTCAGAGATTGGCTGTTTCCTGCTCTGGAGGACGCAGGAAAGCGTGAGCTCACGTCTGGATCTGTGTGACCCAGGCTGGCTCTCCACCGCGAAGCCGTTCTGCATCTTTCCCTTCATCGCCAGTGGCAACGTGCCCTTCCTGACCCGGGGCGTGGGGACAGAGCCGTGGTGAGTAGGACCAGAGCAGCAGGACGTGGAGGGGCGGGAGGACGGCTAAGAGGAGGGAGGAGAGCCAGCGAGAGGGAGATGCTTTCTGATTGTGAAAAAGTCTTCTGACCTTTCCGTGTTCATTCAACGAAGTCAAAAAGGGTTGAACTTTGGTGCACTGCCTTTAAGTATAAATGCAGATTAATGAGGAAAAATCGGCTTTGCTGAGCTTGGAAATCATGGAGATCAAATTGAGCATGATATTAAGTTTGATAATGCCAACCCACGGGGCTGTAGCCAGAACCCTCGCGTGAGTCCTGTGGGCTCCGGGCCACGTCCTCAGATCCCACAAAGGAACAGGAGGCTCCCTGCATTCAAGGTGAACCGTGGGGGCGGGGCGGGCGGGACCTGGTGAACTTGGGCAGCACTTATGATCCTGCCGAACTGAGACACACGCTGTGCAGGTGGCAGGTTAGTGGGGTCTCACCAAGGTGGGGGGCAGGACGAGGTGGCTCCACTTTGGCTCTGCGACCACAGCAACTTGTTCGAATCCCAGTGACTCCAAAACCTGGGTCTACGTGTCTGCTCTCTCTGAGCCACAGTTTCCATACCTCTGTCGTGGGCCTCACCTCTCCCACCATGAAGGGTAGTAAGGAGGGTTAAGTGAGAGAACGTACGTTAGTCAGTGAGTCTTTATGGATGGGAATCATGGAAACATCGGGCAGGAAGCAGGCTGGAAGGCCGCTGGCCCCTGACCCACCGTTCACGACTCACTAACACCCATGAGTGTGGCTAAAGCCAGGGAAAGCCGCCTAGGAAGTCATAGGTCAGTGGCCCGAAACTCTGGTGGGCAGGATGTGAGCGGGACTCTGTGCCTCACCCGCTGTGCAGCTTCAAGCAGTTCACTAGGCCTCTCTGAACTTCAGATTCTATATCTGTATACAGTTTTTTTTTAAGTTTATTTTTTTTGAAAGAGAGAGAGAAAGCAGAAGTCGGGGAGGGGCAGAGAGAGAGAGGGAGAGAATCCCAAGCAGGCTCAGCACTATCAGTGTGGAGCCTGACACGGGGCCTGAACCCATGAACCGTGAGATCACGATGTGTGCCGAAGTCGGATGCTTAACCAAATGCGCCACTGGATTCCAAGAGGTAGAAACCCAAAAGTCTGCCCCGTTCAGGCAGCCTTACAAAACCGGTTGGATCAAACCTGGACCGTGTGACTTCCGGCAGGTGACTTCCTTCTCTGAGCCTCTGTTTCCTCACCTGTAACATGGAACCAATTGTGCCTCGTGGAGCTGAGGAAGTGAGAAAACTCAGACTCTCGTCCCCCAGGCTTTGGTTATGCACGCGTGTCCTTCCTTAAGACACCGGGGGGACTAGCATTCGTCCCCACCTTGGGAGCCGAAGGCAGCATGTAGAGCAGAGACTTTCCTGGAGGCCTTTCTGATTTTGCCTTGGCCTGCCAGGGTAAAGAAACTCTCCCTTGACAACCTCTATTATCACCCCCCTGTTGCTAATCCCCAAACCCCTCATATCCCATGGATCTGCCTGCTGCCGAGCCCTCGAACCACGTGGACGCCTGCCCTGAGCTCCGGTGTTTTGCCGGTTTGTCACCGATGCTTCCGGCAGCCCTGCAAGGTGGGCCTGACCCCCACCCCCCACTTACAGATGGGAAGCTGGGGCCCAGCGAGGGGGACTAGAGCCCAGTCAGAGCCACTGGCATCTGGGCTCAGAGCCTGCGCCCTCCATGCACCTGCCATCATCCTACCCACCGCCTCTGGGCTCTGTCCCCTGGATCGCTAATGTCACCAAGCACTGGCTCCGGGCACCTGGAAGGGCACGTGGTGGGCTAACTCCCTCAGTCCCCACGCACCTTCTGGGCGGGGCCATCGCGGTCTACGGATGAGGTGTCACCCAGCACCGACCATCAGATGTCACCTCAACTGCTGACTCTGGCACCTGTGCTCCTGACCCTGAGCTTCAATGATGCACCTGCTGTGTCCTCTTCTCAGAGTGGCCTCCCCTGCCCCACAGTATTTCCATCAGGGAAAGTACGCTCTTGGTTCAAGGGCCACACCAAGTGTCACCTGCTCTGGGAAGCCTTCCCTGATCTCTGCTCCCAGAGCCCCATCCCGGGGCAGAGTCCCTCTGTGAAAGCATCAGTCTCCCCCTTGCTTAGGGTGCATCCATGTGTCCTTCTCCCCCTCTAGACAATGGTCCCCGGAGAGTGGTTCATGGTGACATCAATCAGCCCCGATGGGGGATCTCGTTGTGTAATAGACTCCGCACTGCCCCGGGGAGGGGGCTGGTTGGACATCCCCTCCTTCCCACAGTCTCTGGGTGCCGTGGGCTGAGTCGCTTGACTCCAGAAAGAAGACACATAAACCCTGAGTTAAAGTCAGGCAGCGTGGGGAGAGTCGGTCTCTTCAGATCCCTCCTAATGAAAATGCATGCTTGTCTTCAATCTGCAGACATCTCAGTGCCCTGACGCCCTTCTGCTCTCTGCCCCCTAACCCTGCTTTACTTTCGTCATGGCCCTTGGCGCCCCTGGTGCTCCACAGTCGGATGTTTGTTCCTTTTCCCTGCACCGGAATGCTAGTCCCACCTGCAGGGGACTGGGTCCATCCTGTTCACAGAGGTCCCCTTGCCCAGCAGAGTGCCTGCACAGGGTCGGTGTGCAAAAAGTCCCAGCTGAACACGTGAGTTGATTGATGAACGGCTGGCTAATGCCCCGGGGTCTGAAATCAGGCAGGTCTGGGTTCAAGCCTTGGCTCTCCTGGGCCCCTGAGCGGGTGGTTCCTCTGCAAGTCCCACCTGCACATCTCTAACTCAGAACCATCAGGAATAGCCCCTCCCTCCAGTGACGTGGCAGCGGTAGCCCGAGACAGGCTTCCCGAGGGCCGAGTGCAGCACCTGACACAGAGGGAGCTCCCAGGAAACATCCTCTCTATGCCTACGTGCAAGCTGTCCTCACGGGCTTCGAGAGGCGGGACTTGGAGCAAGGGGGTCCCCTCTGAGACTCAGTGTCCCCGTCCGTGAAATGGAAACATTAACACCTGTCCCGGCAGACAGGTGAAGGCTCAGTAAGATGACGATGATGGTGGTGGTGGCAGCTAAGCCCATTTCGTGCGTCCTGCGCACTTAGCCCTCGGGTTATCCAAATGGATGTATTTCCTCTTTATTGCGCCCCTAAGAGGTGGTGTCAATATTCTCTCTCCATTTCCCACCAGAGAAGCTAAGACACAGGAGGGGAAGGAATTGGCGAGGAGTGACGTGCGCACTGCAGGCCCAGGCTGGGTCCTCCGTGCTGTGAGGGTGCTGCCCGCCCACCGGCTCAGTCCTCCTGCTGCCCCACCGCCCGGCTGATCTGAGCTGCTCAGCGCCCCCTGCCCAGCTTGGGGGCAGGCGATGTTTTCTCCAGTGTTGGCTCTTCAGTCATTGCTCTGTTTTTTAAAGGAATTGAACACTCGGGTCCAGGAGGGAGGGCGGAAGGAGGAGATGGATGGGTGGAGATTTGAGATGATAGGAAAGAGGGAGTCGCGCGTCGATCGATAACAGAGAAACAGGAGGGACACGGGCCGTGTTTTCTCTGTGTGTTCATTTATCAGGACTCTAACGGATTCCCAGGTCTCTGTGAGACTCCTGCACGGTGAAATCGGGAGGTTTGTGGGTGGGACAAGCCAGCTGTGGGGAAGGAGGTGGGAGGGCCACAGCGAGGGCTCAGTGCCCACCAGCCCTGCTCAGCTCCCCGCTCTGGGCAGCACCGGGGACCCTGCAGGAGATGGGCACTCGCTGAGCAGACATCAGTGTGAGGGATGCACAGACAGCAGAGAGGCAGAGAGCTCAGCCCCGTCCTCACAAGGGGAAGAGGGGGCCATATCGTCTCAGAAGCACGAGCTAGAACGGGTTCATTGACCCGTTGCCATGCGAGCGCGAGTACGCAAGTGTCCTTGGGGTTACCGGTCACCTGGGTAACTTACTCCACTGGCCCTCGTAAGAGGGAGCCGTAAAGCGAGGAGGTCTGTTCACACCGACAGCCCCTGAGTCTTTGAGCTCAGTCAGCAAAGAGCTTCACCCAAGTTAACACATGCACACCCCCACACACACACATTCACACACTCGTGTGCCCATGCACAGACACAGATGCAGACCCATCACACTGCCCTTCTCCACGGAATGTGTCACATCCTGATTCCCAATTTGTTTCTGTGACTCTTAGATAGCTGTGTTCCCCCCACGAGACTCTAAGCTGCTTCGGGAAAGCACGATGGCCGGGGCGCGGGCGGATTACTCGCTATTGTATCCCCGGTGGCGAGTACCGCGCGGCCAACCCGAGGCAAGCCGAGCGACAGGTGGCAAGGAGGACAGGTGGCCAGACGGGGCCTGGCTTGCACATGGAAGGCAGGGACCTTGCACCTGCACTTGGCCAGGGGGTTTCTGAGTGACTCTGGGAGAGGCCTTTCCTTTCACTCATTGGGATCAGAGGCTCCGACTGACTTACACATCGCGTTCGTGCTGCTTTTCTCCAAGAAATTCGGCACAGGGGTTGGGACCTGGGGTTTGGAGAGCGAGGGCGGGAAGGAGCCGTCTCCCCACTGATCACTTACCGCACGGGTTCCAGTTCTCTCCGCGGGCCCTCTCGCCATCGTCCTCCAGCTGAGACGAGGAGTCTTAGCCCGCCTCCAGACAGCATAACGAGCACTAACTGTATACTCAGTGCCTAGTCCGACACCTGACCTGCGCTGACCTGTTTCCTCTGCACATCGGCCCCTCCAGGGAAGCACTAGCCTTTTTTTCCCGGATGGGAGGCTGAGGCACAGAGAGGTGTGGCCACCTGCTCCAAGCCTCACAGCTTCTGGGTAGAGGGTGGTGAAGCCTGGGCTCCGGAGCGGCTCCAGCCTGGTTTAAACACCTCGCCATCTGAGTGACGCTGGGTCTCTCCTCATCTGGAGTGGGGCTGGAGGGAGGGGGTCACAGGGACACCCCCTGGAAGGACTGTTGTGAGGACTGAAGAAGATGGTGAATTCCTGATGAACTGACTCCTTCTGCACACGGACCTCACGGTGACCCACGAAGGTGGCTGAGACCAGGTGGAACCAGAAGGAACCTTGATGTCTGCACCGGAAAGGGCTTTAGAGCCTTGACTCTACAAGTCCCATTTTACGGACAAGGAAACTGAGGCCCCAAGATGGAAATGATTGGTCCAGGTGGCTGGGGTTTGGGTCATTCGTGGGCGGGTGTTCCTTCTTCGCCCACAGCTATGGTTGCAATGTTCCTTCTGAATTTAAAAATAACAACCGTCATCCATAAGGATGAAGGGACAGACAAGAAAGCAGCTCCCAGCTGACCTGTGGGACATAGGCTAGCCCTCACCTGCTGGTCCCGAGAGCCCATGGAGAAGATCGGGGCTCTTCTCTCTGAGGGGGTGGAGACTGAGGGCAGGGTGCACGGGTGGCCTTTCTACAAGGTGGCCAACAGCACGCCCCCCTCCAAAACCCTTCAGTTGCTCCTCGAGGTTCCGCGCCCCCCCCCCCCCAACGCCTTCTCCCTCTGCTCAGACGCGGTCCTGCCCTCACCTCCAGAATCCTCTGCCTCTGCTTATCACACCTAAATTCAGGCCCCTCACCCAGTGCCTGCCCACATGCCCAGCTGCCCCCCCACCTGGAAAGGGGACAGTCTCCCTGAAGCCCCTCCCCACCCAGCAATTGTGGCCAGAGCGATGGGACGCCCCTTCTCCTGTCTTCCTCAGGAGAGAATGGCCCCATTCATAGAATCAAGGACCTCTGGCTACAGTCACTGGCTTTTACAGTCTCTCCCACTCTGTTGGGGAAAGAGTGCATCTGTTACTTTAAACAGATAAAAATAGACACAGCTGAAGCAAGCCGGAAAAGTCAAAAAGTAGCCGAAGCTGACATACAAGCAAATACATTACCTTCATCACAGAAGGTCCTGAGAGGGTGTCCAGAAACCTGCCCAGCTCTGGGTCCAGGAGCCTGAGGGTGCCAGAGGTGGGGCCTTCCCGGGGGTGGGGAAGGGTACAAGCTCAGGGGCTCCCCCCGCCTTGTCGGTGACCCAGCATTTCCCTGAAATCTTGAGGCAACAGAAGTAGAAGCTGGGCCAAGAGCCCGTGCGTCCTTGAGCAAGTCGTGCTGTGTTCGTCCACTACCCAACAACTATTTAGTGAGCACCCACTGCGTGCCGGGCAGCAGGGCACCCTGGTTAGGTGGGCACACGAGGAAATCTGACGGCCGGGGTTCACAGTCCATCTGTGCCACTGCCGGCTGTGTGTCCCGGGGCAAGCGACTTAACCTCTCTGTGCCTCCGTTTTCTCACCTCTATGATTCGGTAACAATGTTATTTATCTCACAGTGTGTTGGTAAGGATGGAAGTAAAGAGTCCATGCAAAGTGCTGTCGTTGATTCCTGGCACAGCTAAGTGAGTTCTTGATAAACGTCAGCAATTGTTAGTATTGTGCTGGTGCCACAACGAGCAAGACAGACACAATCCCTGCCTCATGGAACGTACAAGGTAGGGTCTGTTAACTCCACGGAATAAATGAAGAAAAACTACCGTTCGCATGTTAAGTGACTTGCCCAAGGCCACCCAGCTAGTCACCGACAGAACAGGGATCTGTTCTGGATCCATGCACAACTGTGTTTACATCCACAGGGCAGTTGCTGGTGCCGGGGGATGTGGGGGCACAAAGGGAGCCCCGAGCAGTGTGGGGAGGTCAGGGCAGGCCTCCCTGAAAGGAGGACACCCTGTGGAGCCCCAGGAGCCCCAGGGGCGGTGGTCTGTAAAGGAGGAGGGGCTCTTGGGGCAGAGCGAAGAGCTTCTGCAAAAGCCCAAGAGAGAACAAGTGACCCGACACACATTGGCGGGACGGCAGGTGGGTCCGTATGACCCAGGTAGGTCGTGCAGGATGGGGGGTGACCAAGAATTGAGAAGACAGAACAAGCAGTGGGGGCTGGATCCCCAGGGATCTTTAGGGTCACATGAAGGGATTCTACCTTGACCCTGAGTCCGGTGAGAGGCCTTAGGGATGGAAGGCCATGGAGAGTTTCTGCAGGTGGTCCATTTTAGAAAGATCATAATCCCGCTGCTTGTGGGGTGGGCTGGTGGGGAAGGGTGGGGGAGGAGGGTGAGCTGGGTGGAGAATTGATCTGGGAAGGTGGGGAGAGTGGTTTGGGGGAAGGGTGGCCAGGAGGGTAGGCTGGGGGAGGGGCGGTGAGGAGGGTGGGCTGGGGACCAGTTAGAAGGCTTTGGGTCACTCGAGGCAGGCATGGTGGTTCCTAGAAGCAGCAAGGTCTACAGAAACAGACGTTATTGGGGCAAACTTGGGGTGGAGGCGGATGAGGATGACTCAGATGGGTGAAGGGGCTGGGGTGGGTTGTCTGGCTGACAACCAGAGCTGCAGCCTGGGCACCAGCAGAAGCACAGAGAAGCTGTTCGAGCCCCCGCTATTCCGGTGCTGTTCACGTCCTAGAAGGGCCCCACCCGGTCCCGGCTGTTTCTCCATGGTCTCAGGATGGCCTTTCCACGGTGCCCCCTAGGACACACACTTCCTATCGCTGTCCCCAGTGCCTTGCCGTGGGGGACCACCGTCAGACCTCCCAAGGTCCCCTTGGCTGGCCCCGTGCATACCCCGGGGGTCCCCAGGCCACAGTGCTCCCACAGTCACAGCCGAGATGCCAATCTGGCCTCATTTCAGCCTCTTCCTGGGGTCGGATCACAAGTGGCCTGGCGGCCCTTTGCTTTCTGCCCTCTTCAGAGTAAGGAACCTCCCCAGGCTCACTGCCGGGATGTCTTCTGGGAGCCTCCTGGAGACAGAGTCTTTTGGGAGGGGTGGGGGCACAGACTTGACTCTCAAGGAAGATTCTGGGACCGTGGGGGTGCCAAGACCCTGAAGACAGGCTGTGCCAGTTTCTGCCACGGAATTTGGGGATGGCAGCACAAGGCGGGGAAGGGGGGGGGTCTCTCGGCTTTGTCGGGTGCTACATTCCACCCCGGGGGTGCGCCCTTCCTTCTCCCGGATGCTCAGAGACACTGTCACGTAGAGCCCTGGGCTGTGGGCCGTCCAAAGTGGGAGCAGAGGTAGGGGGTCCTGGACCCAACAGGTGGGGGCACAGAGTGAGACCAGGGAAAGACACAGTCACTGATTACTGCTATTTCAGCTCTACTATATCCCCGTGGGTTTCATACCGCTTCCTCCAAATCTTTTTATCCAGTTTTGACAACCATTTGAGAAACTAAAGGAGAGAAGCTGTCCTGGGGGAGGCACAGCAGCTGATATTTACATGACATGTACACGAACTGAGCGGGGCAGCAGGCTGACCTCTTCTCAGAGGTAATTTGCTCCCCAGGGGCGCAGAGAAGGCCCTCCACGATAATCCAGTCTTTTCCTTATTATGTAGAAGGGGAAACTGAGGCCCCGAGAGGGCAAGCAACTTAACGGCCACCCGGCACATTCGTAGTTGAGCCAGGCCTCCTGATTCCTGCCCAGGGTTCTTCTGTCTGCACGCGGATCTGGCCACTTCGTCCTTGGGTGCTGGCAGGGAGGTCACCCAGAAGCAGGAAGCAGCTGGACACGTGGAGACCCAGGTAGGGAGCCCTGGAGGGCACTGTGAAGGCGGGCAGTGCCCACCGCCAGGGGCAAACTGCTCCTCCCTCCCACCCACACGCCGGGGAGAACGACGTGCTTCGAAAGTGAAAGCCGGCTCGAAGTAAACAGATTAGTAGCGGTTATGTGCTAGCGCTTTATTAATTAAGTGTCCTAAATACACTGAAACCTGGGCATTTAATTTAGATTTATAGGGATAATTTAAATTTATAAGACCAGTTATTACGCATTAAGTACAGAAAATGCCAATTGATTTTCACAGGCAATATTTATTGAAGTATTAAAAAAGAAAACTATGTAAAATGTAATCACCCTTGCGGCGACTGCAGGCGCTGGCGGGAGCTTGGGGTGGAAGGAGCTATGCCTCACGTCAGGAGCCATTCTTATCGCCCGGATGGCGATGTCATCTTTCCCTTGTTAGTCATTGAAATCGAACTAGGCATCACACCGCACGGGAGATACACACGTTATGTATCACAATGCCAGACGCTGTCTGGGCTACGTCTGTGCCCGCCTGAGATGGACCGGTGTGTGGTGCCCAGGATAAGAGTCTGGAGCCCCAGGCTCTTGTCCCCAGCTGGCACTCCCTGGCCTGTGGCCTTGAAGAGCTCACCTAACGTCTATGGGCTTTGTCTTCAGAACTCAGAACTGGGACGGGCTAGGATGGGGGCGGGGGAGGTCTGGCTCTGGCATTCGATGAACTTGTGAATTCGATCCCGCGTCTGGATGGGGCATTGAACACTGTGTCATAATACCATCGCCCTCTGTCTCTGTCTCTCTCTCCTGTCCTGGGAGGTCCACTTTCATGATTTGGAAGGGGCCGTGTCTACAAGGTGGCAGGTGGGAACAGTGATGGGCCAGCCTTCCTCTGAGGTGGGGGGTGGGGGGTGGCCAGACAAGCCACAGGTGCTCTGCTGAAGCCATGAGGAAGCCCACCCCATGCAGTACAGGTCCCGAGACCCCTGAAGGCCAGGGCCACCGTTGGTCTCACAGACACCACAGCAGGTGTTTCACACAGAGGACTTTGATAAAAGGAACCAGTGTGGGACGCCTGGATGGCTCAGTCGGGTTGAGAGTCCAACTTCGGCTCAGGTGGTGATCTCACAGTTCGTGAGTTCGAGCCCCACATCGGGCTCACTGGTGTCAGCAGCTCAGAGGAAGCCCTCTTCGGATCTTCTGTCCCCACCCCCCGCCTCTGCCCCTCCCCTGCTTGCACGCTCTCAAAAATAAAATAAAACATTAAAAAAGAAAGAAGGAACCAGTTGCAAAAGCTTTGGAAGGGCCGCAGGCGCCAAAGGGAAGCAGAGACAACACAGAGGTTAGTTCCCGCAGGGGCTGCTGAGCCAAGTACAGTACAGGGAGGGGCCCTGGCTGGGGGAGACGCTGCTTCTGGGGTCGCCTCGGCCTCCACTGCCAGACCCACCCCATGTCCCCTAGAGCCTGTGCCCACGAGCCGCTGTGGCTGACGGCCCGTGGCTGCTGCAGGGGCCCCCAGAACCACTTCCTGTGCAGTCAGTGAGCATCCGTGCGGGTCCCTAACGTCCTCACCCTGTAGGCAATGCGGAGAGGCCCGTCCACACACTTCCTCGCCTTCCTGCCTGTCAGCAACCCTTCCAGCTGGTTCTCTCAAAGCCCTCTATCATTTAGCCAAACTTGTCACTGCCTGTGTATGGGGCGGATCTTTGCCTCTGGCCATTTCCGCATCCAGGTTAAGTGGACAAAGAGATGAACCGCTTGAAGGCCTGCCCCCGGGAAGGCTGCTCTTTCCTTCCTGTCATTGGGTCACTCTGGAGTGCCGCACGGGTCACTTGAGCCGGTGCCATCGCGTCAGCTGGGGCAATGGATTGAAGGGTCCCTTTCCTGTGGCCCCCCTCAAAGATATATCCACGCAGAACCTCAGAATGTGACCTTACCTGGAAAAGAGGTCTTTGCAGATGTAAGTAAGGATGTCAAGATGACATCACCTTGCATTAGGGTGGACCTTGAATCCAATGACAATGTCCCTGTGTGTCCCTATGAGAGACAGAAGAGAAGACCCAGAGACGGGTGCAGAGGGTCCTGTGGGGAGGGGGCGAAAGCTGGAGACTGGAAGGTTCCACAGGTCCCGGAAGCATCCATAACTGTAGGAGGCAGGGAAGGCTCTCCCCCAACGCCTTTAGTGAGAGCATGGCCACCAAATTTGTGAGGATCTGTTACAGCAGCCGCAGGGAACAAATACCTGGTTTTGTTGCTTTATTGAGCTTTGCAGATGATGAGTTTTTTTTTTTTTTACCAACTAAAGGTTTGTGGAAACCCGGCCCTGAACAAGTGTGTCGGCACCATTTTCCAACAGCATTTGCTCACTCTGGGTCACATTTTGGTAATTCTCACGATATTTCAAAGCTTCCCATTATTATAATATTTGTTATGGGGATCTGTGATCATTGATCTTTGATGTTATTATTGAAACGGTTTGGGGTGCCACAGACCACGCCCACAGAAGGCGGTGAACTTAACCGATAAACGTTGTGTGTGCTGACTGCTCCCAGGACCAGCCCTTCCCCCCTCTCCCCCCCCCCCCGCTCCCTCCCCCCACCGCCCCCATCTCCTCAGCCCTCCCTGCTCGCTGAGATACAATCATCTTGAAATTAGGCCAATTTATTACCCTACAGTGGCCTCTCAGTGTTCAAGTGTAGGGAAGAGCCCATCAATGAGATAAATTTCACTGTTGTCTTATTTTGAAGAACCGGCCCCCGCCGCCCCAGCCTTCAGCACCCACCACCCCCAGCTGTCAGCAGCCATCAGCATCGAGGCGAGACCTTCAAAAAGCAAGTCAGATTATGACTTACCGACAGCTCAGATGACGGTGGGCGTTTTTTAGCAATGACGTATTTTTTTAATTAAGGTAAATACATGGCGTTTCTAGATGTTAATGCTGTCACACACGCAGAGACTCGAGTATCATGTAAACATGACTCTCCTAATTCACTGAAACACCAAGAGAATCACTGAACTTGCTCTCTGGTGGCGGTCGGGGACAGAGCCCATGACGTCTCCAAGGTATGCCTGGACGGCGGGTGATGGGAAGTGTCACACAAGGCCAGTCGTGTGGGTTGAAGGCAAGGCGGTGATGCAAGTGGCCAGGGTGCTGGGAGAGTCGCCACCTGTTCCTGCAAGTCGCCTGCCTCCAGGACGTGCTGGAGCCCTAGTTTACAGATGCCCCTGCCGCCTGGCCCCGGCTGGACGCTGCACGGTACCGCCCCAGGGCTAGATGGGCCCCTCCGGGGTTCCCCGTCGTGTGGCAGCCCCAGGTCAGCCATCCCACCTCTACCAGGTCCCAGTGAAAAGCCAACAGCTCTTTGCAAAAGAGGCTGGTGCGCGAGGCTCCCGTCGGGGCCCGGGGCTGGCCCCACGCAGCGTCCCCACCTGCACGGAGTCGGGTGCCGCCGGACAGCCTGGGTCCTGAGGCCCAGGTGTCAGGGCAGCCGGCCCCGGAGACGGGAACCCCTTCTGGTTCGGAGCCCCGCTCAGCCGTGCCAGTCGCTAAAAAGCGGACGGCGTGAGGCACACGCGTGTCCTGAAGGCAGCTGCCAAAGTTCAGAGAGGCCTGCGAGCCTTGTACCTCATTCTTGGGCGGTGCCTCCTTTCCCCGTCAATGCCTTCACTTTCAAGTGCAGGACAGTTGAGTTCAACTCGAAGATGGCATTTTAGATACGGCCTTTTGTGTCCGCCTCCTGGCCACAAAACCAAAGCTTCCTTTAGGGTCACCAGAGAAGGAAGGCCTCTGGTTTTCTGGCGCGGGGAGTTGGAACACCGCACTTGTCATTGGCCTTCTGCAAAGGGTCCGGCCGTGTCCTAAGCAGCCACCACACTCCTCTGGCTGGTAACGGAGGCCACCAGTGCAGCAGCCGCTGGTCTGACAAAGCGGCCAGCCACAGGGGCATTTCAGGGGCGAATGCTGCGGTCCCCCCGCCCCCTGGCATCGAGGTCCTCGTCCTCGCCCACCGCGCTCCAGCCTCATCAGGCAGACAGCCCGGCCTCAAGCCCCGTCAGTGAAGGTTTTGTTCCCGACGTCACTGCTGATGCCAAAGGCTGCATGATTCAGGCTCATTTAGAGAACGCAGACACTACACGAGGAGCTGCAGGGGGGATTTGACGCAGGGAGCTGATTATAAATGTGTTCAAGGGCTGGAACGGTAAAAAGGGAATGATGAGAGGGCCTGGGGCCTGGTTGGCGGGGAGGCGCTGTGAGCCCGGCTTTGCACCCCACCTCCATCCCTTCCCTCCACCCCCCTCCCCGCCCCACCCCTCTCACCACAGACCCCCCTCCCAGAGCTGCCAAAGAGCCACAGAACTGGCGGCCACCGGATGCAGCCAGAACCTCTTCCAGGAGCAGAGAGGGGGACGCAAACAGCTTCTCCCCCCTCCTGCTTTTCGGTTCTCCACTCCACCCTCCCGCGTCCAGGGCTACCTGGAGGCTGGGGCACAAGGGGACCTGGGAAACGGGGCCAGCAGGGCCCCAGCATCACGCCGCGCTGTGACAGGGCAGAGCACACAGCCCACGGACGGAGGGCCCCGCACGATGGCCCACGGCTTGGACTTTGGTGCTAATTCCAAACAGTTGGAAACTCAGCTCTGTGTCCCTGAGCACGTCGTTTAATCTCTCAGAGCCTCGGAGAAAATGGGGATAATGACATCCACCCTGCAGGGCTGTCGTACCGGGATTAAACAAGTAATGTGCAAGCGTCCAGGCCCGGGCCTGGCGCACAGACACCCTCAGTCGATGGGAACGGATGCCTAACTTGCTCTTTGAGCTTGGGCACGGACCTGGGCCTCTTCTGGGCTCTGTTTTCTCATCTGTTAAGGGAACAAGTTGGGACCAGAGTCTCCTTCCAGCCCCAGCAAGCTGTATGGCCATTAATAGCCCCTTAGATGAAATGGGCAGGCCGGAAGCCCCCAACCCCACCCCCACCCCGGAAGAAGAGGAGGCTCGTCTGAGCGATCTGAGCACTGTGCTTCACTGGAGGGTACGTTCATATGTCAGACAGATCACCCTTCAGCCACCTTAATGCTCTCTCTATCTCCCCGCTAATGTCGCCTCTGGCAATATCAGTCTGGCCTCTCCTCTCTTTGATGTGCCCCCCTCAGCCCTGCTCCGTGGACAAGAAACTGCCAGGAGCGGTGTTTTTCCGCACGCTGTGATCCAGAAGGAAAGGGAGCCTCCAGTTAAATCCATCACAAGGATGAGATCTGTAAGTGCTGGGGCCTGCGAGGGGCCTGCATGCCTGAGCTTCGAGGATCTTCCTGTGTGGGTAGGAATTATGAGCTTAAACCGGTTGGAACTCAGGGGGTGGAGCTGATAGATGCCACAGAAGCCGGACTCGGACTCAGCGGGGAGCGCCGTCGCTGGGCTGTTAAAAGCACAGGGCATCTGTGTCCAGCGGAGAAGGGTTCAGGGTCCTGTTCTGCCCTCTGCTGATTTACAGCGATTGCTTCGTTTCTCTGAGACCTGGTCTCTTTCTCGATACAGGGGAACAAGGCTGTTTGCTGTAATTGGCACGCACACTGTTTCGGCCTGTTTCCCCCTCTATTCTCAGGACCATCTCTCCTACCAGCCTTCCTCCAGAAAACTAAGCCTTTTGTACCCCCCGGGGCCCTGAGAGTCTGGCCAGGTTATCAGTCAGTGACTCTATCGCACTCCTTTGACAAGGTACGAGCCTTGGCTGGACCAATCATAGCACTCCAGGGACCCAAGAACTAGTGATTGGTCCAAGAGAGCAGGAGAGCGAAATCAGGCCATCAGAATCCTTGACCGGGACTTTCTATGCGCCCCACCCCCACCCCCCGGGAGAGAGAGCATCTCTCTACACCGGGAGTCCCTAGAAGCGAGGTTGAAAGCTACGCCTCTCCTTCCCTTCCCCTCCCCTGCCTCATAAAAAGAGAGAGCAAAGAGAAAGGCGCGCCCATGCAGAAGTATAATAAGGAGATGTTGAGACAGAATGAGCGACCCAGGGGAATCATCGGAGCCCCCGAATCCAGCTGTGCCTCGCTCTTTCCCAGTGCTGCAGGCTAGGCAACTCCCTCTTTGGTGAAAGAGGCTTGAATCCTTTGGCTCAAAGTGCCGAAGACCCAACTCAAGCGGCCGTCACCAAGGACCGAGTTGAGTAGCTCAATAGAGGCTGGCGTCTCCTCCGGCAGGCCTCGCCGCGCGTCCTGCTCTGGAGCTTAGCCCTCGGATAGGCTTCCTGGGGACTTGTCTGTCTCCTTCCAGTTGCAGGAGAGCTCCTGGGGCAAGGACTGACGTGCCCAGCGTCGGCTCCGGTCTCAGAGCCCGGTACAAACGCGGCGTTGTGTGCGTCAGCGCTGGCCAGGTCTCCCTCCTCCTTCACGCCCTTGACTCCTTCTTAGACATCCCTGTAACCGTGGATACTTGAGCGTTTGCTCTCTCCCCTCCTCTGGACCAGGAGCTCCGCCTGTACACAGTCATTCACAGCGCAGACATCGCCGAGCACTTATTTGTTAAGCCTCTAGGGGCGCTGTTCCAGGCACAAGGGCTGTAAAGGCGCATTGCAGAGACTCCCTGCTGCCCTCGCACCTCTTCCATTCTAGGAGCCTGAGGAAAACGATATGTGCTCCATCAGGCCAGGTCCTATAGCGTGCCCTGAAAACGGCTCATGCAGGGAAAGGGCAGGGCGGCGGCAGGTTGGAGAGGAGCTGCTGGGTGGGGGAGACCCCGTCTTAGTCCCCTCCTCCCCACCATGACTACCCCACGTTGCACAAGCCTGGGAGGACGAGTGAAGTTGAGAAGTGAGCCGGAGGCAGGCGGGTCAGCTGATCTCGGAGGTCTGGCTATGGGAAGCAGGGCCCCCGAGGGAAGTGGAGGCAAGCGCAGAGGAGCTGGATGGGCAGCAAAAGCCCCACTTCTGGAGCTGCAGCCCAGGTGGGGTGGGCCCCCAAGACCCAAGTGAGGAAGCCGAAGGCCAGTCTGGGTGGCAGCCAGAGTCCAGGCCGTTTCCAGCGGGCAGTCAGGCCCAGACCACCTGTGGGCGCCTTTGTTAAGACCTGGCCTGGTCCCTGCCCTGGGGCGTCAGGAGCTGCAGACACAGAGTTGAATCCAGGAGGAGAGCAGGAAGGGATACCCCCAACTATTTCTGGCAGAGAGAGAGGGAGACACAGAATCTGAAACAGGCTCCAGGCTCTGAGCTGTCAGCACAGACTCAGATGCAGGGCTCGAACTCGGGAAGGGTGAGATCGTGACCTCCCTAAAGCCTTCTGGTTTCTTTCTGTTTTCGTATCCGTTGAATTTTCCTCCGAGGGTGAACCATTTGTTTTACGAAGCTATTTCAAAAGGAAATCAGATGACTTTGTGCTCGGTGACCTTGACATCATGACATCACCTGGAAACTGAATCTCAAGGTCACGCTCGAGGCTCGGCAAAGAGGCGGCGGTGACAGAGCAGGTGCAGGAGGCTAGAGATCCGAGTTCAGGTTCCGCTTCAGCTTCTACCCTGCAGGGTGACCTCAGGGAGCCCCTCCTCCTCTGGGCCTCAGTTTCCCCAATCTGCATCAGTGATCTCTAATGGGCTTCCCAACTCCAAAGGCCAGAAGCCCTCTGAGAAGGCAGCAGGCAGCAATATCAGAGGAGCCCGGTGTTCTCCAATTATGGGAGACTGATGACTCTTGAACCTGTTTATATGGAGGAAAATAATCGAGAAAAATGTCTGCTGGAAAACACCTGGGAGCATTTGCAAAATGATTAAAATACAATCATGAGCGCTCGTAATTAATGTCTGCTGGGACATGAGGGGATCAAGGGCCAGGTGCTGTCACAGAAGGTTGGGAGGGGCAGGAAAGGAACTGGGAGCAGCGGTGACGACCCCGGCAGCTGGAGGTGGGGAGAGACAACTGGGCTGGTGGCTGGGTCACAATCCCAGCTGGGCCCCTACTTTGGACTGTGACTTCAGTGAGCCCCTTTGCCTCTCTAGGCCACAGTTTCCCCAGATGTAAAATGAAAGGGTTGAACAGATCATCTCTACAGCCCCATCCAGTTACGTGTCCACGTTGACTGGGGAATCTGGCTGGGGAACAGAAGTTTCCAGAATCCTTAGGGCCAGGGGCATATTCCTTGTGACGTTATGAGCACGGGTCGACAGGCTGAATTGAAGGCTGGCCCTACTCCTTCCTGGCTCTGTAACTTAGGACGAGCTCCTTTCTGTCCCTGTGCCTCGGTTTACTTCCCTGAAAAAAAAAAAACAAAGGAGATGGTTATAGTGATATTGTTAGGTTCAACTCTATCTAATCTTTCCATCTGTTTTCTATAAGTCCAATCTGTTCTTTGGATGCCTTTCTCCTTTCTGTGCCTTCTTTTGGACTGAGTATCACTTAGAATTCTACTCGGTCTTCTGTGTTGGTTTATTAGCTATAACTCTTTGTTTTGTTATGTTAGTGGTTGCTTTAGTGTTTATAGTATAGATGGTGAGCCTAACACAGTCTACCTACATGATATTGTGCTGCTGCTGTAGAGTTTAGGAATCTTTCAGAAATCTGTCCCTCTACCCTCAACCAGGTAGTCTAACCCTCTCAACCTTAGCCTCCACAAGGCCTCAAGGTCGGTCAGAGGTGAGCATCAGGGCCTTCTCAGGTCTTTCCTGAAGACGCATACGTGTTCATGGTATCCTAGCTTCCCAGGGAGATTCTGGAGATTTTCAAAGCCTGTAGGGACATCCCATTCCCTGGTTTCGTCTTTTAAGCTTTTGGGTTTAATCTATTGCCTACACCCCAACTGATTGATGTGCACTGTCTCAGGCTGTCATGAAATTAAACAATTGCCTGTAATTGTTTTGACGAGCACCCCTCCTCCCACTGCCTCAAGCAGAAAGTTGTTGTTGTTGTTTTTAACACAGGGCAAATTCTGACTCCGGTAAAATGAAGACAGCCTTACAAGTAAGATCTTCTAGGGATGCTCCAGACAGGATCTTCCCACCAGACAGGTCAAATAATGAGAGTTATCTGAGAATGTGGCTTTGAAGATTCTCCAACGTCGTTCCTTCCCCCTCCGGTGGTTGCCAGGCTACCCTTTTCACCATCATTCTGGGCCATTAGATTTCAAGGTTACCATGGAGTTGGAGAGAGGAGAATAGGACTACAGCATGCTAAATGTCACAAAGCTCACTGTTGCTACTGACATCCAGCCGATTGTCTTGAATAAATGCACCCAGGATGATTGCAAGCCTTTGGTCAATTTCCAGAGTTCTGAAAAAGTTGATTCGGAGGATTTTTTTTTTTTTTTGCCACTTTTTTCATTACTTTATGGAAGAGATTTTTTTTTTTTTTTTTAGCAATCCTTACTATGCCATTTTCACTGATGTCACTCATTTACATCGTTTTAATTAGAAATCTGCTCTCATCTATTTTTGTTTCTGATATCCTTATTTGGTTCCTCGGTGGATAACACGTAATTTTTTTTTCTCTCTTGCAGCTCTTAATGTTTTCTGGTTTTTTTTTTTTTTAACATTTATTTATTTTTGAGGCAGAGAGAGGCAGAGCGTGAACGGGGGAGGGTCAGAGAAAGAGGGAGACACAGAATCTGAAACAGGCTCCAGGCTCCGAGCTGTCAGCACAGAGCCCGACGCCGACGTGGGGCTCGAACTCACGGACCGCGAGATCATGACCTGAGCCAAAGTCGGACGCTTAACCGACTGAGCCACCCAGGCGCCCCATTAATGTTTTCTCTTTTATACAAGTTTTGACCCATTTGATTGTGTGCCAGGCACTGGGCAGTGAAGTTGACACATACTATCACCTGTAACCCTGGCAAGAACAGAGGCGGGTCATACAACTCCCTTATCCTCCTCTGTAACGTAAGAGTGATTTCCTTTATCTGTACGGTTGGACTCTTCACCGTGTGTGTGCACGAGCACACAATACCTAAGAGAGAACATACTCGTGTACTCCTTGGCCACCACAAAAGTAAAGACACTGAAGGCATTCGATGAAGCAGTATACGCAATGGCTTCCAGCCCTGATTGTCCCCCGGATCTTTGATTCTGGACTTTCCAGGCATGGACCAAGTTGGATCTGAGGATGCCGAGAAGTCAGGCTACTGGGGGAGAGGGGGGGTGCCAGGGATAGGAGGTGAGAGTTCAGCCTGTCATTCATGGTCCTGTTGCCCAACTTCCGTCAGGCTTTGTGGCCCCCTGATCCCGATACACACACACTCATCTTGCCTCGGCCACCATGCTTCAGACTTCCGGCCATAGTTGTGCCGTCTTTGAATAGAGAGTGATTCTTTATCCTCAAGGCCTTCTCTGATGCCAAGATTGACTTTCACCGTTCGGGACACTTTTAGTTCCAGGGGCACAAGTCTGACTCCAGCAGGTTTAAGCAAAACGGAGAAAACAACAAAACACCTGTTGGCTGATCGATCCAGAAGTCCAAGGGTTAACAGCTTTGCGCACCGCTGAGTCTGGTGGCTCAAAGGACATCATTTTAGGATCCTGTCTTTCCACAGCGCCCCTCCTCCCCACCCTCCCTCTCTTCTCGGCCCCTCCCCTGACAACTTCTCTCTAGACTTCTCTTTCTCCGCCTCTCCATAATGTCACCTCCCTCTTCCCATCTCGCTCCCCACCCCCTCTCCCTCCCCCAGCTAATTAAATGATACTGTGCAGCGTGTTTCATTTGCATCTGGCTCAGGGGGCAGGGACAGCCAGCAGCCGCTGTTCATTAAATGGCTCCATGTAGAGGGAGGTAATAAAATGGTTTTATTACAACCAGAATCTCAGTCCATCCTGAGAGGCGATTATATATTCATTGGGAAGACAGAGTTGTTGCAGGGGGACAGCAGGGCACCTCCCATCTCTGGCTTAGGCATGGCTGGGCTGTGCAGGGCCTGGAGTTCTGGCTGGAAGGGGTCGGGGTGGGAAGGGAGGGGAGGCTGGGCCCAGGTGGCCCTGTTACTGCCCTGCCACCATGACTGCGGATGCTAGAAATCCCTTAGAGCTTTGACTAGAGCCACCTGTGAGATTCCTAACCTGGGGAACCAGAGCTCCTGGGGGTGCTGACCGTAGGGGCCCCTGAGTTTACCTGTGTGCCAAGCTCTGTCCGGGGACGGAACAATTGGCCTGGCACGTAACAGAGCTCCAGTTTATCACACGCGCATGCTACCGTGATCCCGGCCACAGAGCAAGTCACTGAGAAGCATTTCTGCGCTCCCGGTGGCCTCGGTCCGCGGCGCGCCTCCTCCGTCACTGGGATCTCCCCGTGGCGGTCGGGGCAGCGATCGAATACCAGCAGGCCACCCTCCCTGAGCACCTACTGCGCGCTGGGCACCGGGCTCAGCGGTTGATCTGGATTATCTCCCTCAATCCTCACCACACCTCTGGGGGGGTAGGTGCAGCTATGACCCCATTTTACAGGCGAGGAAACTGAGGCTCAGGGAATCGGGCGCCCTGTCCAAAGACATGGAGCCAGAACGCAGGGCAGTGAGGACCTGGTCACCACGGCCTCCCTGGTGCGCCCTGTCACCTCCCACTTAAACGGGCAGCTCACAGCATGTGCGCGGGTCCCCCTCTTTTTTAAAATGTTAAAAATAGTCCTCGTGCACAAAAAAAAAAGTGACAAATGAGGATTTCTGCAAAAGGCTTCCCTTCCCTTCCAGGGTTCACTTGGAACGGGCTGTCGGGGATCTGAGCTGACAGAGGCGATGGATGAACACGTGCGTGTGAATGGGGAAGGGGATGGGGTGGCATCCCTGTTATGGGGCCTGGCAGCTGTGGGATAAACAGCTGGGGATCAGGGGGCCCCTGGCCTGAGAGTCAGATGCGGGGCCGAGGCCTGGCTCTGCTTCTGACTTACTTCGCCAACGAATTCACCAGGCGACAAATGCTTACTGAGGACCCACGAGGCGCCAGGCAGTTTCCGGCACTAAGGATACAGCCATAAACGAGGCAGGGGCAGTCCTATCCTCAAAGTGGCATTTCAGGATGGGCTGGACAGATGGGTCCCTGCCCCGCCTTTTGCTCAGTTTACCCATGTGTACACAGAGCAGGCTGGGGTCTCTGGGACAGAGTCACAAGCCTCCAGTATCTTCACGGGTCTCGAGGCCGTAATGCTAATGACCCTCCTAGGCCAGTGGGGACGATGGCGCCCCCGGGCTGCATCTTCTGGCAGCTGTGGCTTTGAGAATACCCCCTTCTGTGGCATGCCTGCATTCTGATTTTTTTAATACAACAGATTTTCGTACGAAATCTTCGGAGTTCATACGTTAGCTCATTGACCCAATAAACAAACATACTGTGCAGCTAAAACTCCACCCGTTGTGGAAGGGTCTGGCCTGCAGGCCTCGGTTTTCCACGGACTATCCCTCCAACACAGGGGAGAGGCTCCCGCAGCCAGCGCAGTGCACATCGGGGGGCACCGTCCCGAGCCTTCTCTCTCGATGCAGGGCCACTCTTGGCTGTCAGAGTCCAGGTTCTAAGAAAACATGGGGTGGCACAGGGAGAGGTGGGAGGGAAGAGGAGGCCCCGCCAAGCCCCTGCTCTGTGCCCAGGCTGCTGTGAGGACGTGCCCGCCCTGGGCAGGGAAAGGCCTCCTTGTGCCTTGTCAACAGGAACAAACCTGAGGTGTCCTTGTGCCCCTTGGGTCAGGGGCTGGGGCTGGGGGAGACGTGTGTGTGTGTGTGTGTGTGTGTGTGAGATGGTGGTGATGGGTCAGGAGTTAGAGCAGAAGGGAGCAGAAGGGGGACAGAGACCCAGAGGAAGCCATGAGGTCTCTAACAGACCCCGGGGGACACCAAGGCAACATACAGAGGTCCGGAAGGAACAGGCTGGACTGTGGCCATTGAACAGCAACCTCAACCGCAACGAAGCTGACCGCCCGGGCCTCCTGAGCGCCTCTCTGTTCTCATGCTTGACACACATGATCTCAGGCAACCTTCACGGCCACCCTGTCAGGGAGCTACTGTTATTGCCCCATTTCACAGATAGGAAATCGAGGCACACTGAGGTTAATGTCTCAAGGTCACAGGGCTGGTGTGTGTGGCCAAGGAGCGCTCTGACTCCTGGAAGTCTGGCTTCACTAAAATTTGGTTCGTGGGACTTTAATAGAGTCACATGGACCTGTTGAAGACCTACTATGCGTCAGGCACCGAGTGCGGGGTTTGCTCACATTACGTCAACTGAACAACAGCTAAGCAAGACGGGCGGTCACGCCCACTTGCCAGGTGAGAAGTCCGAGGCTCAGGAGAGACAGGGCTGGTGCAGTTGCCGGGGATGGTGGCCCCTCTGGGTTCTGATGGGTCTGACGCCAGAGCCCCCTCCTCCAACAATGTGCGCTGCTGGCCACAAGAGTGCAGGACTGTTCTCAGACGCCGAGTCTCCCCGGGGCCTGGAGACGTCTTTGGGAGGCTGTGAATCGACCTGGGGTCTCTGGATCCATTCCCAACCCCTCCCCTGGGAGTTGTCCAAGTCTTCACGGACCCGGGTCATCGGAGCTGACTAAGTCAGCCAGCAACACCGCCCCCCACTCCTGGTCCCTCATTTCTTTATTAGAAATTAGATGCATGAAAGGATTCTGCTGACCCCTGGATCACAGCAGAACTTTGGGCCTCACAGGCTCCATTCTTTGCCAAGGGCCCTTTCCAGACAAGATTTGTTAGCTCATTAGCAGGGAAACGGCCGCTCCTCTAATAACCCCTGGACATATGAACCATCTGTGCTTGGCGTCCTGGTTTGGGCAGCCAGGCCAGCTTTGCCAACGGGGCCTTTTTGTTCACTCTCCTGAGCTGCAGGGGGTGGAACTCGAGGCGCAAAGAAAGCGTGTGCCTGGGCTCGGGCAGGGATTCAAACCCAGGCCCCTGGTGACCCCAAGTCCCTCTGCTTCCCCCAACCACCATCTAGGTCTGCTCTTCACTGCGTGGGGCTCCCCTTGGCTCCCCTACCTCTGTTGCCGCCCCAAAGCCACCGGGCCGCCCCTGGGAGAGGGAAGCCCCAGTAAATCCCAGCCTTCAGTGAGGAGGGGCCGAGAAGATCCTTCATGAGAAGCAAACACTTCCCGGCACAGTAAATCACCCGGCCCTGCAGCCACCCTCCCTCCCCAGGAAGTTTGTAAATCAAACCTTAGACCTGGATCTGCAGCCTGTGCTGCAGGGAAGTGAGGCAGGAAGCAGGGGGAGAAACGCAAGGAGAAGAGCAGAGCCCCTAGTCAGGCCCTCGGGGGCTTGTGGGATGGAGGGGGGCACAGGGTGGCCATTGAGGGACTACTTCCCCCACGTGTCCCCCAGGGGGATGGACCGGACCTTCCTGGGACCCCTGTCAGCCCCGACATTCTGCGGGTCCCTGACCCCATGTCGGGAGCCCCTGGAGCAAAGGGTCTGGGCTCAGGGATGAGGCTGGGCAGGGGGCTTGGGGTCGGCAGCATCTCTGAGCTAAGCCCTGGGTGGGGACGATTGGTGGGGAAGAGGGGGCTGGGGGCCACAGGGGACACGCCCGGGGTGGGGGTGTCCGGCCGGGGTCCTGGGCCAGGGCAGCAGGGACGAAGCCAGAGGGACAGGACGCCACCCTGGGCTGGGAGGCAGAGCCTGGGTCGGTTCTGGTTCTGCAGCTCACCGGCTGTGTGACCTTGGGGAAGTCACAGGGCCTCTCTGGTCTCTCTCAGCTGCCTCATCTGCACAGTGGAGATGATTATTCCTGCTCTGGATGGGGCGCTGCTGGGAGGACTGAAGGGGATCCAGGAGGGAAAAGCCAGTGGGGAAGGTCCCTCAGGAGCACAGGGGTCTGGCCTGGCCCTGCCCCACCTGCCTCTGCGCCCAGCCTCCTGGTGATTGGCCAGGCCCTGGCGTCCCCGCCCCTCAGAGCCCAGCTGATTGGAGGAGGCGGAGCCTCTATGCAGATGAGGCAGCTCTCTCCCTGCCCCCCCTTCTCCCCCAAGGCCACCTCTACTGGGTCTCAAGGGTACTGGCTTGTTTCCCCAGGAAAGGCTACAGCCTGGAAAACATGCGCTTTACTGTCTAAAGGCAGGACCTCTCTGCCTGTGTGTCCCCAGGATCCATGCTGCTCCCCCAGCCCCACCACCGTCCCTCCCTTCCTAATCCCTGTCCCCTTACCAGTCAGGTGACTTCAGGCAAGACCTTCAAGTCTCTGAGCCTCTGTCCCCTCTGTTGAAGGGGATACGAATGCCCACCTCATGGATTTGTCCCGTGAGTTTACACATCCCTGTGTCCTTAAACAAACGTTTTCTGGGAGCCTCCTGGGTGCCAGGCCCTGATCTGGGAGCTGAGGACACAGAGAGGGGCCGTGGGGACGAGGCTCTGCTTTCTGGAAGCTTCTATCTCCTCACCTGTCCCAAGCCCCAGAGCTTCCTGCAGGATTACTGGGACCCAGGGGAGGCAAGAGAGTCTTTGGACTGGGATCTCATCTTTTGACCACCGCCGCCTCCTTCCCTTCGCGTTCTTCCTTCCAGAACCTCTCTCCCCATCGCTGATAAGAGATTTTTCAATTATTAAAAGTATCATTTGAGAAATGGGGTTCCTGCCATACCTCACCTTTGAACGTGATGGTAAATTTCATAGCACACCTGACACAAGAGCTGTGAGGGAAGCTTTAGGATGTTTGTCACAAGGATTACGTGTGATGAGCTGTGCATCAGGTGAGCACTCAGGGAGGGTTAGTTATTAGTATCCGTCCGCCCCAGGGTGCCAGGGATGGGGAGGGCAGCCACCCCTCCAAGTTTGCCTGGGTCTGGAGGGTTCGCTGGACTTGGGACTTCCTGAGCCAAAACCCACACACTTGGCCGTCCCCTAGCGAGGGGCAGTGTGACCTCCCAGGTGACGGGACGGGTAAGAGGCCAGGCTGTGCTGTCCAGGGGGCAGGGCTCACCTTGGCTGGGGGCCCATGGCCCACAGGGTAAGCTGCCATCTGCAGCCTTTATAGGTATTTCCGATCTGACCTGGTGGTGCCACATGGGTTCCTGTGCCTGTGCAGTTTGTGGACTGTGGCCCATTCAGATGGACCCCATTTGTCGCCAGCCGCACTGTCCGATGCTAGTGGGAATTCACTGGGAAGCGCCCACAAGGCTGCTGGACCCCAGGCACCGGAGTCAGTCCTGAGCCAGCCACAGGGCCACCCTCTCCTGCAGCGGATGGGAGTTGATGGAGCCCTCCCGAGGCCCAGGGACGCTCCGTGCCAAGACCAGCCCAGCCTCTTCTCCTGCCCCCAGGGTCTCCCAGTGGGAGCTTAGGATCCACAGGGGGGACCATGAGGCCCCAAGGCCGGGCCCCTGCCGGAGCCCCAACCCCAAGGGGGTGATGGCACCTCGTGTGTGCTAAACACCTGTGCCTGCCTTGGCTCCCATCCTCCCAACAAGCTGCTTCTGCCCCATTTTACAGAGGAGGAAACTGAGGCTCAGAGCAGCTGAGTGACTGGCCCCGAGTCACAGGCCACTAAATAGCAGGGTGGGGTCTGTCGTAAAACAGGGGCCTGCTCCTCTCCCAGGGCCCCTCCACTGATCACTCCCTCAGGGTCCCGGGGTGAGCCGCCTCTCTCGCTAAAGGGTCAGGGTGGCGGAGAGATCGTGAGGAGGTCAGGGACTCCCTCCCCGTCGGGGGGCAAATTCCACTGCAGGATTGTCCGGTATGACCTTGGGTGGGTCCCTCCCCTCCTCTTGGCCTCGGTCTCCTCACCTGTCCCGTGAGGACGAGGACCCCCCCTTTCCTGGGGGGCAGTGGGTCTACACAGGGAGCGTGTGGTGCAGTGTCTACACCTGGGACACGGAGCCCAGGGGCCTGGGTTCAGACCCGGCCCTCAGCACGAGTGGTGGCCTTGAGCTGGTTGCTTCACCTCCAGCTGTCAAATCGGGAGGAGCGTGATCATGTCGTCCCTGACACCAAAGTGTGCCGGGGGTCGGCTGTGGGCGGACTCAAAGCACTTAGGGCAGGACCAGGGTGAACGCTCAGTGCAGAGGCTAGCGATGACGGTGGTGACTGTGACCCTGAGCCTAGTGATGGGACGGCACCCTGAGTGAGCACGTGCAAACCAGAGGGAGCCGCCGTGAGCGCTTTGTTCAGGGCCTGGGGCACAGAGTGTCCCTGTCGCTCCCCACCCCCGAGCCGGCCTCTTCTCAGGCCCGGGGCGCTCACTGACGTCACCCCCTGCACAGCGCCCCTCCCCCGGTGCTCAACCGTCCAGGCCACCACCCGGAATCCGGGGAACAAAGACGACCATCTCATCCACAGACCCCGGCCTGAAGCCAAAGCCTTCCCAGATCCCATGGTGAAAGGACGTCAGCCCGGGGACCCTTCGCCCCATCACCCCACTTTATCCCCATCACGGCATCTACCGCTTTCGGAAATTGTTCATTCCTTGGTGTGTTATCATTCGTCTCCCCCACAGGCTGCAAGCTCCCTGGGGCCTTGTCTGCATTGTGCCCTGCTGCATCCCCGGGGCCCTGCACGGGGCCAGGCACTTGGTGCTCACGAGACACTTGATGAATGAATGAATGAATGAATGAGTGGATGGATGCATGGATGAGTAAAGCCGGCTCTCCCTGTGCCACAGTTATTAGTGGGGACTTAGGGTCAGGGCCTGATCCTGGCCCTGCTTGGTCCCTCCCCGGCTGGAAGACATAGTGGGGGGCCTGTCCACATCAGCCCAACCCCGATGTTCCCTTGTACCCAAGGTTCGGCATTCTGCTCTTTCCAGCTCCTTCTTGTCTTGCCCTCAGTCTCCTCGCACGGACAGGGCTGGCTGAGCCATGGGATTTCCACAGGCTCTACCCCTCCCCCCGCCCCAGAACCCCGGTCTCACAAAGATTGTGGGAGGATGTCCAGTATGGGAGGCTTGTTCAGAGAAGGCCTCGGGCTGCAGAAGGGACACAGTCATGCCCTTGGAAGCCTCACGAAAAGCATCGCTTAAAGCCCTGAATCTGAAGAGAGAGACCGTCCTGTCCCCCTGGATCCCCCAGTATGATTTGGGAGACACTGTCCTGCCCTTAGGAGCCCCTAGTCTGGGTGGAAAAATAGCCTTGCTTTATATACCTCCAGTCTGATGGGGAGTTATGGGGTGGGGACAGTCCTCCCTGTAGAAACTTGCAGTCTGCTGGTAGAGTCCTGGTCCTCACCGGGGTCAGGAGCCCTCCTGGAGGGACCAGGAACGGGGTGAGGGGATCCCGGTCCCTGCGGACTCCCAGAGGCACGGGCTCACATTGTCCTGACAGAGACCATCAGGGAGGTGGCCCTTCTCATAGGGGGCCACCCCCTCCCTGAACTCTGTGCAGGAGACAGAGGGCTAGCTGCCCTCCCCAGGTCCTCGGACCCTAAAGCCGAGCTCCCTCCGTAGGCATGGACCCACTCTGACCCCGTCCCTGCTGTTCCCTGGGAGATGGGAGACCTGGGTCCCAGTCTCCCTTACCAGAAGCTTCCTGTATCACTGTGGACTTGCTCTGTCCGTCTCTAGGCCCAGGGGTGGCTGGGTGACGTGTGATGGCTGTCCCTCCCTCCGCCCACGGTGCACGGGGGCATCCCCTGCCTTCTGATCTTGCCCTATGCTTTTCCCCACACTCAGTGGTGGGCCGGTGAATGTTTAGCAACTGGCTCTCCAGGAGAAACAACAACAAATCCCGGTTTGTGGTATTTGCCGGTCCCTGGGGTAAAGCCACCATTTCAAGGCACCAATGAGACGTCACTGCAGGCGAGTTTGGAGGCGATGGGGAATAACAGCCCCGTGTATAGGATTTCCGTGCAACAGATGGAAATAACCTCAAAAGCAAATACGACGGCACGGAATCATAAAGCAATTAGGAAGACATGGGCTTTGAGTGTTTCCCACCCTTTTAAAATGTAATTTTCTTCATGGTAAGCTAATACAACTTAATTTTAAGTTGCGGTCGTGTTTAACAACTGGCTGACAAAATTCCTGCAAATTTAACCGTCACCTCTGTGAGTCGGTTTGCACCGCTCTGGCATCCCGCTGCCCCCCTCCCTTCCGTTCCCCCCCCCCCCCCCCGCCCCCCAGCCAGCCTCCCTGGTTCTTGATCCTACAAACTCTTGTCTAATTTGTCCTCTCTGTGAAAGAGCCCAAAATGCGGAGGCCCAAGCCCAGGAAGCCTGACCCCCCACCTCACTTGGTCCTTGACACTTTCCGTTTATTTCTCAGTGCCTTTATCATCAGAAATGACGGTTAAATCCAGCGCAAATACTGCTTTACGGGACTGAATTAATCACAGGGTGGGTGAGCCTTGGAGGCTTTATCTGAGCCTTAGGAGCAGTTAACCCTTCAGTCCTCACGGAGGCCACCACAGGGACGACCTTGGGCCCCAGGGGCCTCCCTGGAAGACCCTGTTTGGAACCTCATTGGTGGTCACCTGACGCCAGGCCCCTTGGCCCTCCTGCAAGGGTTGGGGAGTCTGAGAGGAGCAAACAGGTAAAGCTTGAAGCTGGAAGGAAACTCCTCCTTTTGCAGATGGAGAAACTGAGGCCCAGAGAGTGGCAGGGTCTTGCTCAAGGTCACCTACCCCATCGGGGAAGATCCAGAGGGAGGCACGGGGCTCCCCAGCCTGGATTCCCCACCAGGGATTAGCATTTGTCCACTGAGAGTCATGGCAATAACTGGCTCTGGGAACAGAACCCCCGCAGGCAGGGCTAGGAGGCCCCTGGTCGTCACAGAACCCGGGCCACCAGGTCCTGGGTGGTCTAAGGGACAGGTTCTCCCAGCTGCTCCCCACCAACCCCCATCAGCACCTCGCTCAAAAGGCTTCTTATTCTTTGATCCAACCTCAAGTCCCCCATTGTCCCTCTCCTGGTCTCTGATCACAGCCAGGCCCCCACGTGTCTGCATGGCTCCCCCACTAACTGGCCACCCAGTCTGTTCCCCATCAGTTAACAGGGTCGTGGGCTCAAAGAGCAAATCCCATCGTGTCATTTTCCTGCTCAAAACCCTTCAGGGCCTCCCTCTGTTCTTAGAGGGGTCACAGGGACCGGGGTGACCTGGCCCCCGCCGGCCACTCAGACCTCATGGTCCCTGCCTGGGGTATTTGTTCACCTGCTCCCTCCCCTGGGGGCCTTTCCCCCGCCCCCAGGCCAGGTACTTCATTACCCTTCAGAATTTCCCAATTGTGTGAGGTCTCCTCCAGGAAACTCATCAGACCCCCAGCTCCGCCTTGATCCAAAGGAGCGTCTCCCTCCAAACATCTCAGTGTCCATTTATCCTCCTCTGAGCACCAAACCTCAGGTCTTCCCTGTGGTCTCCACCCTCCTCGAAGCCTCTTCCAACAGCCCCCTTCCCCCGTGGCCCCTTCTCCCCCACGGCCCCTTCTCCCCCACTGCCCGGTCCTCATGCCTGAGCCCGTGGGGGCTGTTCGCCCAGCTGTCACCCAGGGGAGACTGTCAGGGCTGTGAGGACTGCAGCCGCATCCAGCTGGTGGCTCCAGCTCCAGGGCCTGGCCTGGCGTAGTGTTCGCCAGGAGGGGGCTGTCACTCATGCACTCTACTCATTCATTCACAAGTCCGCACTGAGCACCCACCGCTAAGCCCAGCTGGGTCCTGGGAGCCTGGGCTGCAACATGACTGAGCCCAAGGAGCCTCACCCCCAGGAAGCAACCTGCTGAGCAAACCACGCAACCACGGCCATTTGCTGCCTCTCCGGGGGGCATGGGGACAACGGGGACAAAGGTTCAGGCAGGGGTGGGGGCTTAGAGTCCCAGTCTGAGCTCGAAGGCCCCGTCCAGCACAGGGGGTCCTCCCTGTCCCCACCGCTGCCTCTCCAGGCCGGTGGCCCCGCGGCCCTGTGCGACCCAGGCCTTCTTTCAGCGCACGACATGATCTAAGGGTGGCTGACATCCACCAAGTACTGGCAGGATGCGGTGGTGGCCGGAGAGAGAGGATGAGGGTATTGAAGAAGCTGAGCACACGTGGGCCCGAGGACAAGGAGGGGATGCTCGAAAGGGCCGTGAGGACAGGTCACTGGGTGGCCAGCAAGAGGGACCTCAGAGGGCCAAGTTCCGAGGGAAGGGGGTGATGTGGCTGCTTTGAAGCATCTCCCAGCACCTCAGTCCCCGCCAAGCTGCCATTGCCCTATTTTAGAGGTGAGGAAATGAAAGCTCAGAGTGGTTAAGGAACTGGTCTAAGGACACACAGCTAGGAAGGGGCCAGGAGCAACTTCACTGCCAAGCCCCTACTCAGCCCAGGGACCAAGATGTTAAACACTAAAGGGTTCTCTAAATGTGCAGGGGATGCTGGGAGTACAACGGAGACTGGCCACATATCCCCAAGTCTGGGGCGAGTTCCATCCTCTGCCACCTCTGAGGCCACCAGCCGCTGCAGTCTCCCCGCTGTCCTGTCTGAGGACTTTATCCAGCACTGCGGGACCTTGCTCTGCCCTCCGTGGGGCCACCCGGAACTCCGACCCCCTCAAGGGTGTAGCTTCCATCCTGAAGCACGTTGGGCATGAGTGCCTCCGAGGGTCCCTCGCAAGACCGAGCCCCAGTTACTCACACCCTTCCCTGTCTCAGCCCCTCTCACTTGTGTTCCTGAGAACCCTTCCCTAGCCCTTGCTTTGGGCTCTGCTTTCAGAGCCCGATCTAGGACACAGGACCAAGTCCCTCCAGAGGAGCTGGGTTCCACGCTTACCTCTTGAACACACCTGTGGGAGCCCAGGTAGGGAGATCCAGGTGCCTGGGGAGGGACAGGACTGGCTTGTGGGCACCAGAGCCAGAGTCTCTGGAAACACGGCAGAGAGCGTCCACAAGGGAGGCGGGAAGAAAGGCCAAGCAGTCAGCCAGGCTGCCCTAAAAGTCAGCCTGAAAGGACTGGCTGGTGGAGGAGGAAATGGGCTGAGTCACTGGGGGCGGCTGAATGTGCCAGAAGACGGGGAGCAGGGAGGCCGGGGCTGCCGGCAGGGGTGGAGGCTGAGGGCAGAGAGCAGCCTCACTTGTGAATAAGGAACAGTGACGCCGAATGGTCTCAGAACTCTTGTACCCTATACCGTGGGTTTATTTCTCAGCTGCCTATTCTATTTCACTGATCCTTGATGTTTGTCTTTATGCCAATGCCACACTGTTTTGATTCCTGTCGCTTTGTAATAAGCTTTAAATCAGGAAGCGTGAGACCTCCAAATTCTTCCTCAAGGTTGTTTTGACTATTAGGATCCCTTCAGATTCCCTGTGGATTTTAAGGTAGATTTTTCTATTCCTGCCAAAAAAAAATCATTGGGATGACACTGAATGTATCAATTGTTTTGGGGGGCATGGACTTCTTGACATTAACATAAGATTAACATGCAGTGTAGGGATGCCTGGCTGGCTCAGTCGGTAGAGTGTGCGACTCTCAATCTTAGGGTTTTAAGTTCAAGCTCCAGGTTGGGTGTAGAGATCACTTAAAAAGAAAGTCGTGGAAAAAATTAACATGAAGTGCGTAATATTGAATCTTTTAATCCATGAACATGAGATGTGTTTCCATTTATTTACATCTTCCTTAATTTCTTTCAGCAATGTTTTATAGTTTTCAATGTGAAAGTCTTTTACTTCGGTGATTAACTTAATTCCTAAATATTTCATTCTTTGTGACGTGCTTGCAAGTGGAATCATTTTCCTTTCTTACATTTTTTTTAATGTTTATTTATTTTTGAGAGCGAGACAGAGCGTGAGCAGGAGGGGCAGAGACAGAGAGGGAGACACAGAATCCGAAGCAGGCTCCAGGCTGTCAGCACAGAGCCCGGCGCAGGGCTTGAACTCACAAACTGTGAGATCATGACCTGAGCCGAAGTCACACACGTAACCCACTGAGCCATGCAGACGCCCCTGGAATCATTTTCTTAACTTCCTTTTCAGATAGTTCAGTGTTAACACACAGAAATGCAATGGATTTCTGTCAGTTGGTTTTGTATCCTGCAACTTTATTATGTATATTAGTTCTAATAGGTGTGTGGGAAGGTGGCAGGGATTGTGGGGGGCTGCGTGGGGGTGGGGTATAATCTTTAGGATTTTTCACATATAAGACCATGTCATATGTGAACAAAGATCATCTTACCTCTTCCTTTCCAATTTGGATGCCTTTTGTTGTTTTTTCTTGCCTGATTGCTCCCTCTAGAACTTTCAGTACTATGTTGAATAGAAGTGGTGAAAATAGATCTTTTTCATTTTCCTGATTTCAGAGAAAAAGCTTTCACAATTTCAGCATTGAGTAGAACGTGAGTGATAAATTTGCGGGGTTTTTTAAAGTTTAACTTTTATGTTGAGAGAGAGAGACAGAGAGAGAATTCATAAGAGAGCAGGGAAGGGGCAGAGAGAGAGGGAGAGAGAGCATCCCAATCAGACCCCACCATGTCAGTGTGGATCGCGATGTGGGACTTGAGCTCACAAACCGTGAGATCATGACCTGAGCTGAAATGAAGAGTTGGATGCTTAATGGATTCAGCTACCTAGGCGCCCAATAAATTTGTGCTTTAAAGAAAGACCTCAAATCTCTCCACTTCTGGGTTTCCTAAATAAATCCTAGATGTTCACTGTTAGTCCCCATGGAGTTAATGGGCCTGGACCAGCCTCTTAATTTCATGCAAATCCCAGCTCGTCTTATTTTGGGGGAGCAGTTCATTTGTAGTTTCTTCCCATCCCCAGCCAAGACTCTAATCCCTCCAATGTTCATGGTTCTAGTAATTATGGGGAAAAAATCCAAAGGACAAAACTTTTGCATCCTGTCTATGAGATTACAGACTATAGTGGAGTTCATTAAATTTATTTTTGTAATTTCTGAGGAGATTAGATTCACTCTGTGTGGCTCTGGAGGACCAAACAGAAACTGTTTGGCAGAATCTTCCTGGAGGCAGATAGGAATTCAGGCGAAGAAGCTGATGGTCAGAGCCAGTCAGCACCAAAAGAGCCATCCCAGGTCCAAGGGTGAAGCGAGTAAGGTCCAGAATCTGGTGTGGTTACCGAATGGAGACAGTTCAGAGCAAGGGCTGTGTGGATCATACATGGGTTCACTCTCCAGCTCCCCCTCTCCCAGGGGCTCAGGCAAGGAGGTTGATTTTTCTAAACTTCATTGTGGTCTCTATAAGATAGTGATAGCTGTACCTAGCACAGAGCAATGCTCGCTGAGTGGTCTCTTGTCTTTGTTATTTAGAGTTGGGGGTGGGGCTTTCTTTCACTCCTGGTTTCTTGTACAGCCTCTATGTCCGTCAGGGGTCAGCCATGGTCTTGCTCTCCCTGTTCTTCATTCAGGATATTGGAACTGATGAAGTATCTGGAAAGTCTCCTGTCACTAGGGCAGACGGTAACAGATCGGGGTGAGGGGAGTGTCTCACATTGGCATTTAAGTGCCCTGACACTTCCACTCACAATGGATGGGCCAGAGCTAGGAACCTAACAAGCCTTGTTGAGCCATGAGGATGAGGAGCTTAGTCCTACCATGTGCCGAGAAAGGTGAAGTCCTGAGATACTCGGTGGACAGAACCAAGGAATCCTCTACCAAACACTCTTGTCTGGGCGCCTCAGTGGATGAAGTCACCTTTCAGCAGGAACTTGGGAGGAGAGCGTGTTTGAGGAGAAAAGTTAAAAAAAAATAATAAGGACTTTCTTCTTTTGGCATGACAGCATGTAGAGTTCCACAGACCCATATTCCTATGAAATTGGTGAAAAATACTAAAAAACAAAAACAAACATTTAAGGTCTCTAGAAATGGCCCTGTGGGCATAAAATAAAAGAAGAAACATTTACTCAAGAAAATGTACTAAAAATTGAAAAGACCTGTGAAAAGTCAGTGATATTTGGGCCAGGACGCATGCCCTTACCATTCCTTCCCATCTCCCAGATGGAAACTTTACTCAAAATTTGGTGGTGGGGTTGGGGGGGGGGTGCCTGGGTGGCTCAGTAGGTTAAATGTCCTACTTTAGCTCAGGTCATGATCTTGCAGTTCATGGGTTCAAGCCCCACATCAGGCTCTGTGCTGACAGCCTGGAGCCTGCTTCGGATTCTGTGTCTCCCTCTCTCTCTGTCCCTCCCCATCTTGAGCTCTGTCTGTCTGTCTCTCCCTCTCAAGAATAAACAAACATTTAAAAAATGTTTGTTTTTAAAAAGATGGTACAGCCAAGTACATGGGGCTCCCTCTCACTGCAGCTTCCAGCTAGAGATTCATCTTCCCAGGAAGAGCAGGACATAAGCTTTTCTCATCCTGCCCCCAGATGCCTGTTGCTATGGTTAAGTTCAAGGCAACTTCAGCTGAGAGGTGGAGGTTCCCTCCTTCTGTCCAATACCCACCTGCTCATGGAGTTGAATGCACCATCACTGAGAATCATGGAACCCTGATATCCCTTGCCCTGGGTCACAGAGTGGGAGTTCCAGACTGAAAGAAGCAAGCCCAAGAGACCTGGGGTATGGTTTCCCCATCCCCGAAACACTCAGATCCTGAAATGGGGAGGTCACACAGAGAGAAGTGCCATTGTCCCCACTCCCAGAACCAGAACTGAGGCAGAGAGATTTATTTTGCTCAGAGGGGAAGCTGGGCATGGAATAAAGAGCATCAAATCAACCTCTCCCCACCCCCAATGAGCCGATTTATTTACCACAGAATGTGGGGAAGTTCAAACCTATGGGAATTGTCAAAATCAGTGGAAGTTTTGGTAAAAGGCAATTGGAAAGAGATTAATAGATTTATTGGATTAATCCAGTGGATCAATTTGGAGGCCAGCAATTTTGCCAGAGAGAATAGGAAAACATATAGGTATAAGAGTCCTCCTTGGGTCAGAATAAATCTCAAATACTGAGCTCTGGAACTATCCCTTCAAAGGAGCCCAAATTTGCTTAAATTTCTCTGTGAGGTAAAGTCAAAAGCATTGTTGAAACAATAGAGCAATTAGCAGGCCGTTGGTGGAGCTTAACAGTTGGGTATTGTCACAGACTATGAGTCTGGAGTTCTCTCTTGTCCAGCAAGAGAGTGGAGGCAGAATTGAATACTAGAGAGGCTAATGTCTGGAAGGAGACAAGAGTGCCGAACAAGGGTTTCAGCACCGTGTTTATTGAGTTCACAAGATATTACCCACGTGGTGAATGTGAAGAAAACAAGAGCTTACACATGTTAATGTGGAGAAAACAATCAGACAATAATCATTAACTTGTGTGTGTAAGAAGCAAAGGGTCAGGGGGGCAAGTGGAGTTTGTGATCAAGTAAAATAGTGTATTGGCATCAAATGGAAAGTAATCATGATCCCATTCTGACCCATTTATGTAAATAGAACCTATGTCCCCACAGGGTGTGGTCACTCTAGGGTGACTGTGGGCATACCCACTTCTACTCAGTATTGTACCAGAGGTTCTTGCCAAGGAAATTCGGCAAGAAAAAGAAATAAAAGAGAATCGGATTTGAGAAGAAGAAGTTAAAGTATCTTTAGCTGCAGATGCCATGATCTTATGTTTAAAAAGTTCTATGTAATCCACAAAACCTATCACAACTAATAAAAAACTAAATATTTTAAAATAGTAAACATATTAAATATTAAAAATATATTAGAACTAATAAATAAGTTCAGCAAGGTTGAAGGATATAAGATCAATACACAAAAATTAATTATATTTCTATATACTTGCAATGAACAATCCAAAAATGAAATCAAGAAAACAATTACATTTACAGCGACATCAAAAAGAATAAACCATTAGGAATAGATTTAACAAAGGAAATATAAAACTTACTTATACTCTGAAAACTACAAAACATTTTGAATAAATTTAAGAAGATCTAATAAATGGAAAAACAGTCTACGTTCAGGTATTGGAAGGCCCAATATCATTAAAGATAACAATAGTTCCCAAATTGATCTACATATTCAATACAATCCCTACTAGCATCTCAGTTGATTTCTTTGTAGAAATCACCAAGCTGGGGGCACCCAGCTGGCTCAGGTGGTATAGCATGTGACTCTTGACCTTAGAGTCATGAATTCAAGCCCCACATTGTGTGTGAAGCCAACTGAAAGAAGTGGTAAAAAAAATCAACAAGCTGATTCTAAATACATGTGCCATTTCAAATGACCCAGAATAGCCAAAACAATTTTGGAAAGGAGGAATTTTGTCAGGTTTTCTGATTTCAAAACTGACCACAATGCAATGGAAATAAAGACAGCATAGAACTGGCATAAAAACAGACATATAAGTCAATGAGATAGAACTTAGGGCCTAGAAATAAACTCAGATGTCTGCTTCTCTTCAAAGGTTCCAAACAATTTGGGTGTGTGGGGGGTAGGGAGGGGAAGAATAGTCCTTTCAATAAATGATGTTGCAACATCTGAATAGCCACATTAAAAAAAAAATAAGTTAGACGCTTACCTTACACTATATGCAAAAAAATACAAGACATGGTTCAGACATAAATGTCGGAGCCAAATCTACAAAACTCAGAATAAGACACAAGAGCAAATCTTCATGACCTTGGATTTAGCAATAAATTCTTAGGTAGGACACCTAAAGCATGAGTAACAAAAGAAAAATAGGTAAATTTGATTTCATCAAAATTAAAAAACAAACAACCAACCTCTGCTCCTCAGAGGAAACTGTCAAGAAAGTGAAAAGGCAAAACAAATATTGGGAGAATGTACTTGCAAATCATATATCTAATAAGGATAGAGTAAGTTTTTTTTTAAAAAAAACCTCTTATAACTCAACAACAAAAAAGACAAATAATCCAATTAGAAATGGGCAAAGGAGGGTGCCTGGGTGGTTCAGTTGGTTAAGCATCCCACTTCTGCTCAGGTCATGATCTCGTGGTTTGTTAGTTCAAGCCCAGCATCAGGCTCTGCACTGACAGCTCAGAGCCTGGAGCCTGCTTTGGATTCTGTGTCTCCCTCTCTCTCTGCCCTTCCCCTGCTCCTGCTCCATCTCTCTCTGTCTCTCAAAAATAAATAAACATAAAAAAAAGAAAATCTCTTATCACTACCTGACCACTAAGTTATCTGAGCAGAGACTTCAATGGCAACACACCCCAAGAAATACAGACTTTACTGAACTAGTTTAGGAACTTCAACTAATCAAAGAAGCGGCAGCAGAAACAACAACAAAAACAGCAACGACAAACTTCAAAGAGGGCAGTGGGACTCTGATTTCCTGAGGTGCCCCATTAGATTATTTAAAATGTCCAAATTCCAATAAAAATTACAAGACATGCAAAGAGACAAACAAGTATGGCCCATACACAGGCAGAAAAAACAGTCAATAGTGAATGTCCTTGAGGAAGCCCAGAAGTTGAACTTACTAGACAAAGACTTTAAATTAACTGTTATATAAATATGAATATATTCAAATAACTAAAGGAAACCACATCTGAAGAATTAGAGAAGTGCATGCACCTGATATCTTCCCAAATAGTGAATACCGATGGAGACGGAAACTATATTTTACAAGAATCAGGTAGAAATTCTTAAGTTGAAAAACCATAAAACTAAAAGAAAAAACTCAATAGTGACTCAACAGCAATTTGAATTGGCAGAAAAAAAATCAGTGAAGGTGAAGCTAGGTCGATTGGTAATAGAACAAGAAATGAAGAAAAATGAGCAGTCTCAGAGACTCATGGGATACTATCATGCGCACCAATATACACATAAAGGAGAGGACAGTGAAAGATCAGAAAGAATATTTGAAGTAGTGGCTGAACATTCCCAAGCTTTATGGAAAACATTAATCTAACACATCCAAGAAACTCAACGCACTCCAAGTGGAATAAATTCAAGAGATACACACTAAACACACAGTAGTCAGACTGTCAAGAAGTCGAAGACAAAGAGAATATCTTGAAAGCAGTAAGAGAAAAATGACTCATTACATACAAGGAACTCTCAATGATATTAACAGCTGATTGTTCATCAGAAACCATGGGGGCCAGAAGGCAGTGAGATAACATATTCCAAGTGCTTAAAGAAAAAGTTGTCAACCAAGAGTTCTGTATCCAGGGAAACTATCCTTCAAAATGAAAGGAGAAATTAAGCTATTACCAGATAGGCAAAAACTGGGAATCTGTCACTAGCAGACCTGTCCTACAAGGAATATCGAAAGGATTGCTTCAGGCTGCAAGGACATTAGATGATAATCTTAGTCCATGAGAAGAAATAAAGAGCATTGGTCCAGGTATCTGCATAGGTGGATGTAAAAAAAAAAAAAAAAAAAAAAAAGAAAAAACAAAAAACAGCAGGAATGTAATCTTTGGTAATTATTTTCTTCTCTAGGGTTTAAAAAACAACTTCACAAAGCAATAATTATAAATCTATTGTTGGGCTCATATACAGATAATTTCCAAGACAATCATAGCACAAAGGAGGGAAGAGACAATGGGGCTTTAATGGGAGCAAAGATGTTTTTATACTATTAGAGTTAATCTGATATTAACTAATATGGTATTAATCTGAACTGGATTGTTTTAAATTAATACGTTAGTTGTAAACCCAGAGGCAACCACTTAGAAAATAATTGTAAAATATAGTCAAAGAAACAAGGAAACAAAGAAACAAGAAACAAGGAAATTCACTGCCAGAGCTGAGATTCCAGCTTGGGCCAATGTGACTCTGTGCCTGCTCACCCTGTCATGGGCAGTCTCTGCAGCCACTTGTCACCTCCATGCTCACATGTGTTCATGAAGTGGGCGGTGTGGGGAGCAGGCTCTGTAGAAATGTGCCAGAAAACGAAGGCAGGAAATGTGGGGGGGGGCCTGTCCATGGTGCTGAAGCTTATTTGGTGGCGGCTGTGGGGGTGGGGCAGGGGCTTGCTCCAAAACACAAGACTCTAGATTTTTCATCATAAAACTTGTGAAATCAACTCATAGCTGCTTTCATGGCACACTTAGTCCCTGATGCTAATTCTTTAAGGAGCTTAAGAATCACCTGGTTAAGGCTGGATATGTCTGCTCAAAATGCTGATTCCCCAGGCCTCAGCAGTTCTGATTTGGTGGTTATCAGATGAACACATGGAATCTGTCATTCACACAGGCGCCCCCACCACCCCCTGGCCTCTTCTTCCCAGCCTAAGGTGACCCTGACACATGAATGTATCCTGGTTTTTACGATATCCCAGGCCCTGTTCTAAAGACTTTGCATTCATTTTTCACAGTTTTTCAGAACACAGATTCTGGATCCAGCCTACCTGCGTGGGAATCCAGACTGCCTGGCACAAAGTACACATTTTATAATATCAGCTCTCTCTGTTATTTTCTTATTTACCGATTGAAGAAATCCAGAAACACAGGTATCCTCAACTTCATTTCATGGGTGAGGACAGGTGGGCACAGAGAGGGAAAGCAACTTGTTTAAGGACACACAGCGAGTGAGTCACAGAGCTGAGCTCAAACTCCACGCCACATGCCCCTGAAGCCGGTGCTCTAACCACTGCCCCACTGGCACATGGGGACCGTGGCCAGACCCTGCCCTTTGCACCTGCCCCTGCCTGCTGAGACCACCTCAGGTGCTGAGTCAGGCTACCTCCCCCTTTGAGATGGGGGCAGGGTTCCTGGGGGCTGGGGGGAGAATGCGGGGTGGACCCCTGGCATCTTCATGCCCTCCTGGACCTACCTCAGATCATGTCAGGAAGCTCACCAGGAAACAGGTGTTCTCTCTGGGGGGCTCTAGTGCCCATTTATTGGTACTTACCTGGAGGGAGTTCAACCTGGCATCTCTCATACTGGATGGGAAGGTGAGAAGGTGATGACAGGTAGCTTCCAGATGATAGGCCCGGTCTTCAATCCCGGCCTTCCCATCTTTGAGACCTTGGTCCGGCCTCAGCTTCCTCATCCGGAAACTGGGTATAAGAGTAGAGCCCACCTCTGCAGGCTGTAACGGCAGGGTAGGATGTGCAGCACAGTGGCGGGCACACCGGGCAAGGGCTCAATAGCAGTGAGCAGCTCCATCAGCCGAGAAGAGGCTGTAAAGCAACCACAGAAGTTTGCTGGGGGGGGGGGGGGGGGGGGG
>NW_026057585.1:82487378-82550395 GCF_023721935.1 Panthera uncia
GGGGGGGGGGGGGCGTCTCAGAGATTGCAATCCAGGAGACACCATTGACCTACACGCTGAAAGCGTGCTCCAAATCGCAAGCCAAGCAGGGAGAGCAGCTTATAAAAGCAAGTTCCCCAAAGTCACATAACTTGTTTTGGAGGAATTATGATAGGCAGTGACGGAATTAACCTGGCTATCCGATCCACAATTGGCTATTAAGCTAACATATGCTACATTATCTCTCTTTCAGTCTGAAATAGAAAGATGTGTTCCAGAAGGTGGCCAAGGTGCAACTGACCAGTGATAATTGACAAAAGTCAAGGGTCCACCGTGTTCTAAGAGTTGAAACAGAAGACGTGCCCTGGCCCTGTTTCCTCAATATCCCTCTGACCCTATCTTGAATGACTCTTTGCTTACTTCACTCGGGAATCTTCTTTCACAGCTAATGATACTAGAACTCCCTGCGCACAGGCAGAGTCAAATGGGCTTTCCCTGGCATGGTTTCTTCTCGGTCTTAGCTTAGAAGTTTATCTGGAGCCTGAGGTCATCCTAGCCATCTCTGCCCCAGAAGGCTCTCCCTAGAATTGTGTTAAGCTTCCGGGGCAGATGTGGGAGACAGACCAGGGCTGGCTCTCAGCCCAGAGTCCTTGGAGGCTCCAAAAGCCGACTGGAGCCCCTGGGCCTCATCCAAGCCCAGCTCCCTCGCGGGCTGGGGTTGGCGCCCCTGCTGTAATGGAGCCGGCCCCCGCCTGCAAGCTTCCCCTTCTGGTGTGTGACTTCAGAGGACATTTGACAAATGCCACTCTAGAAGAATATGCAGAGAACTACTGAGGGCTGGCAGCCTTTCTCAGCAGGGGCAGACAACTAAAGGCAGGTGGGACGCGTCTGCCGGGGGTAGAAATTCAGCCTTCTGCTGTAAAATTGTGTGTGGCCTTGGGCAAGTTCCTTCTCTGTTCTGAGCCTTGGATTCCTCATCTGTCAACTGGGGTGTTACCATCTGCCCGGAGCTCAGAACATTGTGGAAGAACATCATGGGGTAAGATTGCAGGCGCCAGCGCACTTAGAACAATGATGAGCATTTATCAAGTGCCAGGGGAAGGACTTCCTGGTCATTATCTCTGGATCCCAACAGCAACCATGTGGTGTAGGTGCTATATAAACCCCCAAGGCCCCCAGCAGGTGAGGCAGCAGGCTCAGAGAGGTCGAATGCTGTTTACCTGAAAAATGAAACTGGAATGCCTGGGTGGCTCAGTCTGTTAAGCGTCCGACTTTGGCTCAGGTCATGATCTCATGGCTCGTGAGTCCGAGTCCCGCGTGGGGCTCTGTGCTGACAGCTGGGAGCCTGGAGCCTGCTTCGGATTCTGGCTCCCTCTCTCTCTCTCTGTCCCTTCCCCACTCATGCTCTGCCTCTGTCTTTCAAAAATAAATAAATGTAAAAAAAATTTTTTTTAAAAAAAATAACGTTAAAAAATAAAATAAAAACTAACAGTGATTTTACCAGCAAAAGTGAGTTGATTTGGGAATGACCGAGTTGCAAGGTGGAACAAGCAATCTGTAGCAATGCCGTAGCAAGTCGAGCCCACAGAGGAGAGGAATGTTGCTTTATGGAGGAGGTAGTGGGAGGGGTTGTTGGGAAGGACAGTCCCGTGGGGAAAAGCTGGGGTGGAGGGTGATGACAGTGTCTCATTGCCTGACTTGCTGGGATAGTGATTTCCTGTAAGAGATGCGCACTTTCCCCTCTGGGGTCTGTAATTGATGACTCTTTCCTGCTGACCATTCTTCTGCTGGGGTCTGTCACGGACAATTCTTGCTGTAATTGATGTTGGGTGGTGCCCGCTTCCCCTTCTAGCCTCCTCCTCTAGTGATGTTTCCCTTTATTCATGTGCACCATGTCTTAGCCAAGGTCACAAAGCTGCTCAGAGGAAAAGTGGCCTTGGACCGGGGCGGGAGGGAGGGTGGGGGGATGGGAGGGGCAATGGAATCCCATCCAGGACCCTCCTCAAGCCTCTGTCTCCCTCAACGCAGTGTGGGCATCCCCGGCCGGGACACCGTCCCCACGCTTCACCCTCCCATGCCCCAAAGTGGCATCCTGCATGGGGGAGTCTAATGGGTGCTTGGTGTACAAGTGCGGACTGCATCAGGTAGGGCTGGATCAAGAGCAGCTTAAAGATGCCGTGACCCCGAGAAGGAAAGTCACAGAGCCTCTAAATGCCTGCTGTGTATGTTAGTAAAGGTGGCCAGTTAAAAGCATAAAGGTTTGGGGCTCCTGAGTGATACAGTGGGTTAAGCGTCCGACTTCAGCTCAGGTCGTGATCTCACCATTCGTGGGTTCAAGCCCCACATGGGGCTCTGTGCTGACATCTCAGAGCCTGGAGCCTGTTTCAGATTCTCTGTCTCCCTCTCTTTCTGCCCCTCCTCTGCTCATGCTCTGTCTCTCTCTCTCAAAAATAAATAAATAGATATTAAAAAAAAAAAAAGCTGAAAGGCTTATCATGGCAGGGGCTTGGCCAGCACCTGTTTGAGACCCTCTAATGTCATTCGCTCCCCTGACCCTGCCTGGTCAGTGATGGGAAAGCTCAGAGATCTACCGCTTTTTATTTCTTTTTCTTTTTCTTTTTCTATTTCTTCTTTTCCTTTTTTTTTTTTTTTTTTTCTGTTTTTAGATTTACTGCTCTTAATAAAGCAAGTGGTGGCCAGGGCTTCCTTCATAAGAGAAAGGTCCAGCTGGATTGCACTCCAGGCAGGTGAGCCCAGGGCACCCACATGCTGGGACTGGCTTCCTTCCTTCTGCCCACTCAGGGACCTCCCTGACTTCCCTCATGGATTATTGTCTGCAAAAATCAAAAACAGCTGATTTCAGAGCCGTCACGGGCTGGGAGGGAAGCGGAAGAAAGAGCTGGGGCTCGGTCTCATGTGCTGTGGTGTGCCGTGAATCCCGGTGGGGTGAACCTGTGACCCCCAGGTGTCCCACCCCCATCTCTGAACTTGACAGTTACGGATGTCCAGGCTGAGCCGGTCATGTTTGCAGCGCATTCGGACTTGAGACTGTGCAGTTTAGCTTCTGTGCGTGGCTGTTTGCGGACCTGCTTGGGAGTTCCAAAGTCAGGGCCAGGTCACCCATGGTCTCCTGTGTCCCCGGCCCCAAAGCTGGGAGATGCCAGGCGCTCCTGCCTCCACAGCCGCTTCCAGTCTCTGAGCCAGCTGGTGTTCAGGGCTCTGAACACCGCAGGGCTCTCCTCCACTCTCCCCTCCTCCGGTGTGTGAGCCACTACTGACACCATTTTAATGGCGGGATTTGGGATTCAGAAGGAGTCCGATGTGATAAGGCCAAGACAAAACTGACACAGGATGAGATACTAGAGCGACATGGGCCGGGAAAGAATGCTGCTTTAGTTCCAGTTGGGCAGGGAGGGCTTCTTGGAGGCGGAAGCATTTGGGTTGAGGCCTGAGTGCGGAAAAAGGATCGAGCACACGGAGATCTAGGGGGGTGGGCAGAGGAGGGAGTGGCGACCTGAGACCCTGGGCAAGCTTAGGAAGGGAATCAGAACACCGGGGTCTAGATCTCAGCTCTGCCCCGAATCATCGAGGGTTTTATGGCAAGTTGTTCCTCTTTCTGGGCTGGGGTTTCTCCCTCTGCAGAATATGGTGTGGTCCACACCTGCTTGCTTCGCTCTGCAGAGTCGGGAGGATGCAGTGAAATAGCATATCTGGATGTGGGAGAATCCTGGGGTGCAGAGGCATCCTCAGCCCCTCTCTGCCTGGTCTACCCAGAGAAAGTCCCTGGGAGCAGCCGGGGTTAGAGGGGCTGGATATGATCCGGGTAGCTGAGCGGAGGCCCCCTTCCCTCCTTTCTCCCACCTACTTGAAGCCCTGCCCTCAGCCGGTGTGGTGGGAGAGAGACAGAGACAGAGATAAAAAGAGACAGAGATGCACACAGGGACACCCAGAGAAGGGAGACAAGCAGCCACCTACATACGCAGCACAGAGTCAGAGAGAGATGGGGAGACCCAGGCAAAGCCTGAGATGGAGACAGAGAGGCGAAGAGAGAGGGGCTGGAGTTCGGGACGGGTCATCAGAGATGCTGTCAGATCCTTAGAGTGGCCGAGAGTGGAAAAGTAAAGAGCGAGAGTCCAGAAACTGGGGGTGGGGTGGAAACACAGAAAAACGGGGGGTGGGGAGACAGAGACGCCCACGGGGAGGGCCCGAGAGCCCAGAAGTGGAGCAATGCAGAGGCACAGAACCTCCTGAGCCTCGAGGTCCTCTCCTGTAAGCAGGGTGGTAACTGCACCCCAAGAGCTCTCCACCTCCGTGGAGCCCTCGGGTGGCTTTCCCTGGGGCGATGGCTGGGGGGACTGGGCTGTGGCGGTTTAATCTTTACAACAGTCCCGTTTTACTGAGGAAAAGGAGGGTCAGAGAGGTTGAGTGGCTCACCCAAAGCCACGCAGGAAGTTGAAGAGGCAGGACTGGGCCTCGATCCTCTGGTTCTGGGTGCAGTGTTTCTCCCACGACACGCGGTGAGGTGACTCAGGGTTCGCAACACGTCCGATCCCTGAAGATCTGCTGGGAGCTTCCTGCCTGCCAGAAAACTGGTTCATCCTTCCTAGGAACCTGAGGCCCTCAGATCTGAGTCTCCCAGATCCCCGGATTGGTAACAGCAGCAAATACGGGGTGGGGGCGGGGGGAGTGAGCAAGGAAGAGAGGGAGAGAAAGCCATTGGTTGATTGAGAAATAGAGGCGGAGCTACCAAGGTGGGCAGGGTGCGCTCTCCGAGAAGGCCGTGCATCGACTCGCGGGCATGCGCACACTAAGCTCCGCTGCCAGGGCCACCAGGGTGGGGTGGGGGTTGTCCCCATCAGGCCTCAGGTTTCGAAGCTTGGGCTCTGTCTAACTGAAGTCGTCTCGCTACCCTGCCCCGAACAGGAATGAGGTCCTGGAGAATCTACATGAGCTTTAACGAGCTGACGTTCTGAGTTGGATGAGCTTCAGGGACGCCAAATTCTCCGCCTTAAACTTTGGTCAATTTAACAATTCCTGCATCCCTGCTCGTGGGCTTAGGCCCATCCCGTTGGGGGGAGGGGGAGCTGTAGGAGCTGAGGCCCGGATTGCCCCCAAGAAGCAGAGAGGGTGCAGGGAGGAGGAGCAGAGATGGGAGGGAAGGCCAGCTTTGCCCCATAAACCAGGTTGCGAGGTGGGAAACCAGCCGGGGCTTAGGCCAACGATTTGCAGCTCTCCGGGATTATACACCCAGGGAGGGTGTACAGGCGGGAGGGCATTTTCCTGGGAGGAAGGTCTAAAGCATTTATCAGAGTCTCAAAGGAGTCTGTATTAGTTAAAATAGGCTAGGCTTTTGCTTCCGTGACCGACAAACCCCAAATCTCAGTAGATTAACATCTAAGTGGTTGACTTCCTCTTCTGATAAACACCTGCGTGTCAGGTGACACTCAGGGGCTGCTGTCCCTGGTGACCGGTGATGGGATGAGTCACATCCATCTCAACGTGCAGCCCCCATTCCCTTCAACAAGGGGAGCGAGCTGGGGCGGGGGGCGGGGGGTCCTCAGCCCACAAGTGACACACGTCACTCCCATTGGCTGGAACTAGTAGTTCATGGCCCAACCAGCCGCAGAGGAAGCTGGGGGCGGAGTCTTCTGTTCACTCGGGAAGGAGCGGACCGCCTGATATCGGTGGGCAATAGAATGTCAACATTATTTGGAGATTTTAGAAACTGAATATTCCCAGGCCGCAGTTTTGGGGAGTTCTGTTCTGTGGTCCAGGAAACTGTGTTTTAACACGTCTCACAGCTGAATGTGTGCACAGGTCTGGCCACCGCTGGAGCGGAGCCTTGTCCAATCGGAGGGCTGCATGCCTGCTCTCTTCTATTTATAGCCTCCATACTGCCATCTTGGGGGCTCACTGATGTCCTAGCATCACATCAGAAGCCGCCCTTATTTAAAATCTGAGACCCCCCAGGCTTACACACTAATACCACCCCAGGGCCCATTTCACTGGTGGGACAGCTGACGCACAGAATGCACGTGTTGCTGGGAAGGTACCACTGGATCTGACACTGTGGACCGCTCTCCTCCTCTGGGATAAGGAAAAGGGGCGCGTCTGCCTCAGTGCCCCAAGCCACATCCCCAGGGGGTGCCCCTGTCCCCCCTCAGTGCCCCAAGCCACATCCCCAGGGGGTGCACCTGCCTGGCAGCTTTCGGGGTCGTGAAACCTGAAGACACTGGAAACAGAGGTCATTGGCATACGAATCACTCTCATTATGGCCGGTCCACTCCTGGCTACTGCTCTCCACTTCTGCCGGCAGAACGAGACTGGAAGGACAATGCTGGTTTCCTCTGCCAGAATGAATAAATATAAGACAAATAAGACAGTACTAAGGGTAATGAAGCTCCTGGGGCAGATAATTCACATCTCCCGAAACCTGGGCCTAGTTCCATCGCCACGGCCGGCCCTGTGTTTGGAGCTGATTAAGCCAAAACAATTAACAAGTTATTGTCTTTCTGTTGCTATAGCAAGGCTGGCTTCCCCGGCTGGGCAGTGGGCAGGCGTCGGAGTTGGCTTGGACTGGTTCATGAGGGCCTGTCGAGAGCCAAATGTTAAATAGTCAGGAATTTTGTGAGCCAGTTGTTAAACCATGGGTTGATTGAAATTGGCCATGGTGGGAATAGTTACACCACAGAAATTGTCGATTCAGGGCTTTTCTTTTTTCTTTTTCTTTTTAGCGGGCACACCACTGTATTAGGGTCTTTGTAAATGGCTAACTCAGATTATGAGGAGAAAGGGGCAAAACTTGTGTCCCTCTGGTGCCTACAAAGCCCCACAACGGTGGGGGGTGACTTAGAGAATGTAGCCATTAGTGAGTATATCGCTGGCCCTTCTGTACTTGGAATGGGTCCCCGAGAAGGGGGTTTCTGGGTTTACTGAGGATGGATTTACCACCGAGCCCAGGGCCAGGAGGGCCTGCCAGGCTGGATGTGGAGCACACGTGGGGGCTGGGGTCAGCTGTGGGCAGGGGAGGGTATCGCTGGGGTCCACGGTGCCATGTGCGTGGACACGAAGGCCTTCTGTCAGCGCACACAGGACAGGTGCAACAGGCATGTGTCTGCCGTGCCCGCGGGGGATGCTCTTGATGAGCACTGACACGAACTGCCACTGGTTCACCAGTGCCTGTGATGTGACTAGGAGCACAAGAAGGTACCAGAATCGTTATGAGCTTCCTATTGTTGCTGTAACAGATTACGCCACAAGCTCCACGGCTTGAAACAGCACAAATCGGCTCTACATATAAGGAGCAGAGAAGTCCCCACTCCATCCTGACACCAAGTGAAAAGCTGAACAGACTGAAAAATCAACAACTTTTCTTGGAAGCATGAAAGAAGGGAGGATCCAGGGCAAACTGGTGGCCCTCAGACCGGAGAGCCGGTGAATTCAGGAGGCACTGCTTACCGAGGTGGAGGTTCCCAAGTGGAAACCAGAGCAGGAAATCAGTGCTGGGGCAGGAAACCCTGAACCTTAATTGACGAGTTGAAGGATGCTCAGTGTGGACAGCTCAGAGGTCAAATCTCCGGGGGACCCAGTGACGAGGTGGCCCCCACAAAATTCTGCAGGAACGCAGCCAGATTTCCACAGTAAATATTGGAGAAAAATTCCCCCAGGCTTCCAGCAGGCACACTGGAAAAGACAGCATTCTGAAACAGGCCAGAGCACCCTGTGCTTCTTAATCAAGCCTGCCCTCTGGGGAACTAATTAACCAGAGCACAACCTGCTGGGCCATCAGAGACCAACTGACCTGGCGAAGGGAAATACACAACTCCAGCCTATTCAAACCATCCTGTCCCACCGAGAGGGGGAGAAAAAAACTGAGAAGCCCTTGTGAGCTTGGAGGTCTGGAGGCACGGGGTTCACTAAAAGACGGAGCCCTAACCATAGGACTACAGAACACCCCCCTCCCCCAACACCTCATGATATTACCAAAAGCCTATTTGGAGCCATTCTTTTCACCCAGCACATCATACCCAGCTCTCAAGAAAAAACTACAAAGCATATCAAAAGTCAACACAATGTAAAGAGAAAGAGCAGACATCAGAGACATACATGGCAGGGACACTAAAGTTATAACACTGGAATTTATTTATTTTTTTCCAGACTGGGGGGGCGCCTGGGTGGCTCAGTCAGTTGAGCATCTGACTTCCGGCTCAGGTCATGATCTCACAGTTCATGAGTTCGGGCTCTGTGCTGACACCTCGGAGCTGGAACCTCCTTCAGATTCTGTGTCTCCCTCCCTCTCTGCCCCTCCCCCACTTGCGCTCTGTCTCTGCGTCTCAAAAATAAAGAAAAATAATTTTTTTCCAGACTAGGAATTTAAAACAACTATGATGAATCTGCCATGGGCTCTAGCAGATAAAGTAGACAGCATCCCAGAACAGATGAGCAATACAAGTAGAGCTGGAAATCCTAGGAACCAAAAAGAAATGCTAGTGATAAAAAGCACTGTGACCAAAATGAAGAATTCTTTGATGGGCTTGTTAGTAGACAGGACACAGATGAAGGAAGAATCTCTGGGCTAGAGGATGTATCAGTAGAATCCCCAAAAGCCAAAAAGAAAAGAGAACAAAGACACAGAACATAATCAAATTATCCAAGGACCGTGGGACAATTACAAAAGGGGTAACATACATATAATGGGAAGACCAGAAGGAGAAGAAAAAGGAACAGAAAAAATACCTGAAACAACAATGCCCAAGAATTTCTCCAAATTAATGTCAGGCAACAAGCTGCCAATATCAGATCCAGGAGTGCAGGAAACACCAAGCAGGATAAGTTCCACCCCTTCCAAAATAGGGAATACACACACACACACACACACACACACACACACACACACACCAAAAACGAAACTACTCTTGGGTATATCATCTTCAAACTACAGAAATTCAAAGAGAAACAAAACATTCTGAAGAAAGCCAGAAGCTGAATATGACTTTCCTATAGAGAAGTAAAGGTAAGAATGACATCCAACCTCTTCTTAGAAACCAGAAAAGCTGGGCATTTGGGTGGCTCAGTCAGTTGGGCGTCCGACATCATCTCATGGTTTGTGAGTTTGAGCCCCACCTTGGGCTCTGTACTGACAGCTCGGAGCCTAGAGCCTGCTTTGGATTCTGTGTCTCCCTCTCTCTCTGCCCCTCCCCTGGCTTGTGCTCTGTCTCTCTCTCTTTCAAAAATAAATAAACACTAAAAAAAGAAAGAAAGAAACCAAAGAAGCAAAGAGAGAGTGGAGTCAGATATTTGAAGGGTGGAGAGAAAACAACAACAACAACAACAACAACAACAACAACAATTTACTGACCTAGAATTTCATACCTAGCTAAGTTATCCTTCAAAAGTGAAGAAATCAAAACGTTTTCAGACAAACAAAAAATTCAGGGAATGTGTTGTCATAGACCTGCCTTGAAAGAATTGCTAGAGAGAAGGAATATGCTACAGGTCTGAAATTAGGATCTACGTAAAGAAAGGAAAAGGATCAAAGAAGGAATAAGGGAAGGTAACAGCAAAACATTTGTTTTTCTTACTCTTAATAGATTTAAGAGATTATAGTTTGTTCAAAATATTAATAGCAACAATGTATTTGATTAGGTATGTTTCTGTATATATCTATTTTATGTATGTGTGTGCGAGTACATATAATATGCTTATGTATGCTTACAGGTAAGTGAAATGAAAGGCAGCAATGATACAAGGGACAAGAGGAAGGAATTAGGATTATTTCATCATTATAAGTTAGTCATACTACCCATGAAGTGGTGTAGCCTTATGTGAAAGTGGACTTACATTAGTTGCAAATGTATATTGCAAAAGTTTAAAAAGTACTGAAAGACATATAGCTGATATGCTAAGAAAGGTAGAAATTAAATCCTATAAGATGTTCAATTAAAACCACAAAAGGCAGAAAAGTCTTTACTGATTTCTTTTTCCCCAATTACATGACATTCTAGAAGAGACACAACTATAGAGACAAAAGAAGGATTCGTAGTTGCCAGTGATGGAGGTGTAAATAGAGCACAGAGGATTTTTAGGGCAGTGAAAATACTCCATATGATGTTATAATGATGGATGCATGTCCTTACACATTTTCTCAAACCCAGAGAACATATGCCAGCAAAAGTGAGCCCTAAGGTGAAGGAGGGACTGTGGATGACTATGATATGTCAGTATAAACTCATGCTTGGGAACAAGTACACGATTCTACTGAGTGACGATGATGGGGGAGCTGTGTGTGAACGAGGTCGGGGGTATGCCAGAAATCTCTGTACCTCCCTCTTAATTTCGTTGTAAGTATAAAACTACTCCTAAAGAAATAAAGTCTTCAAGGGTCAGTTAAGCCTCCGACTCTGGCTCAGGTCATGATTTCATGGTCCAGGAGCTCAAGCCCCAAATCAGGCTCTGAGCTGTCTCAGGCTGTCCCAGCCTGCTTGGGATTCTGTGTCTCCCTCTCTCTCTCTCTGCCCCTCACCTCTCTCTCTCTCTCTCTCTCTCTCTCTCTCTCTCTCTCAAAAATAAACATAAAAAAGAGAAAGAAAGAAAAAAACATTAAACATAAATAAAGTCTTCAAAACTCCACGCATTTATTATCTTAAGTCTTGAAGTTAAGAAATCTAAAAAGGGCTGGCGGAGCTCCATTTCTTCTAGAAGTCCTAGGAGAACATTCCTTTCCTTCCTTGTTTCCTCTTCTTTCCTTGCCTTTTTCATCTACAGGCTCCCACTTCCCTTGACTTGTGCCTCTGCATCGCTCGGTCTGATTCTGCCACCCCACTTCCTTCTGACTGTCTTGCCTCTCCCGTTCCCTTACAAGGACCCTTGTGAGTACATTGGACCCACACGGAAACTCCAGAACAAACTCCCCATTTCTAGATCCTCAATTTAGTCATGTGTGCAAAGTCCCTTTCAACATGCAGGGTAACATATATGCAGGTGCCGGGGACAAAGACGTATCCTTGGACAGCCACTGTCCTGCCTACGGCAGCCTGCCCTCTGCCCTCCAAAGATTCATACCTATCCTCCGTGCAAAACTCATTCGCCCCATCCCAACATCCTCCAAAACCTCAATCCATGGATAGCATCAACCCAGAGAGCAAAGGTTCATCTCAATCTCGTCAGCTCAAAAGCCCCAAATCTAAGCATCTAAATAATCCAAATCAGGTATCTGGTGAGCTTCTGGGTGTGAGACACCCTGGGGCAAAATTCCTCTCCCATCTGTGGACCCGTGAAACTGGAATTCTGCACTTTGATGCCGTCATCTGGAGAATAAGGGTGTTAACGGTTTCCACGTGTATCACGGTGTCAGTCAGGTTTCATCCAGGAGCGGCAGAACCAGTAGGAGATGATCTGTATGCATATAGCCGTGCACGTGTGCATGTGTGTGTATGAGTGTGTGCGCGCGTGCACGGTAAGGATTCATCAGGGGGACTCAGCTTCTGCCGAATGGTGTGGCTGACCAGGCCGTCTCCGCAAGGCTGCTCCCACATCTAGCGCTGCAGCCCAGTGCCCACGGCCAGGCAGTCGGGGAGGGAAGAGCATGAAGGAAGGCAGCCCATGAGGACTAGCAGAAACCCCTGTCTATTCTTGTAGAATAGCTTGGTGACAAGCATACCTTGGGTGCCGGGTTCCTTCGTCATGGAGCTCAACACACACACACACACACACACACACACACACACACACACCTGACCCAGGAGTCAGAGAAACTCAAGGAAGATGGGAAGAGGGGGATGAAAAGCCAACTGTAGGCTCAACGTGCTTCCCCCTGACGGGTGGGTCAGCAGATCAGCACCAACAAGTTGTCTCTCGAGGACCTCCTTTGCCCCCAGCCTTGCGGGAAACACAGGAGAAAGGAATCCCGGGAGCCAAGGTGCGGCCAGCCAGGCTGGCATGTTGGAAGCCATCAGATCCCTCCTCGAGCGGCTGGAGGAAACCATGTCTGGGGAGAGCTCAGCTCAGTGGCCAACCCAGTGAACGCCCCAGTGATGTCAACACTCCCCGACCATAGCAGGACGGTTGTCACATGAGCCCGTCCTATTAGTCCACTCGGGAGTATGTTTATGGCCAGTGGGCCCCCTTTCGTGGGGAGCCTCCTTAATGAGCAGGGAGAGAGAACTTTCTCTCACAGAAAACGCCCTATTCCATCTTCCTTTGGAGATTAGGAAACTGGGGAGTCAGCGTGGGGCTGGAGGAGGCTGAGGGAAGGTGGGGAGCCATCCTTCAGGCCCGGGGAGGATGAACTTCCTGCAAAGCTGGTGACTCGCTTCACTGAGACAAAAGCGATGTGTTGGAATATAGAAGGATCCTTAGAAGGAGGGAACCAGGAGGCCCCAGTGATGGGAGCCTGGCAGCTGGAAAAGATTTGGATGAAACTGGCTGGGGGGAGGTGGGGAGGGAGAGCCGTTGAAATGCAGCCAAAGCAGGAACCCATCTGGGTTTCCGTCCGTGTGAAATGAACGGTCCCCGATCCAGATGTGTTGGTGACTGGGGAGGAAGAAAGAACAGGTGTCCCAGAGATGCTAAGAATGAGAGGGCTGGCCTGGCTCCACATTACCTTTGTTGTGGAGTCTACCTTGAAGATGTCTGGAATTTTCCATGAAGCCTGGTGTTCAGGGCGGGGAGGGAGCAGCTGTTTTCTGGGCAATGGGGGACAAGGTGGAGCTGAGTGTCCGCCAAGGGCGGGAGGGGCTGGAAAGGAGTGCTGACCTCGGGTGGATGGGAGGGGAGGGGGGTCAGGGGCTGGGAGGTATCAGTTGGGGACTTCAGAGATCAATCTTGGAAATTGGCAGGGGGACAGATATGAAGTGTCCCCTGCGTGTGTGGAGTGGGGGGAGGGGGGCGTGGCAGAGGGGTGGTGGCTCAGAGACAGCTCAGGCCTCTCTCGGGCGGAGCCATGGGCTCCTTGACCTTGCCGGGTCCAGGCCACCCTGGATGGTGCAAATGTGACAGAACCTCTTGTCAAGGGCTCAGGGGCCCCCAGAGACTTGGGGCTCAGGAAGCCCCTGCACAGAAGCCGGCCCCACAGCCTGGCAGGCAGAGATACTGCGGTCTAGACGGGCCGGGGCCTGTCCCAATTCGCACCGTGAGCCAGGGCTGAGCTGGACCAAACCCCAGGCCACCCGCAGAGAGCGAGGGACACCCTCTGGTGCCTCGGTCCCACCAGGGCATCAGCCTCTGACAACATCACAGCTCAGGTCTCCCTCTGAGGAGTTGCTCCCACTGGGTGTGCCTTCTCAGGAGGCCCCTGCCAGCGGCTCCCTGCTCCCCGGAAGGGCTGTGCCGGCCCCTCCCCATCAGCCCCCAGCGGGTCCATCTGGGACCAGGCAGTGACTCTGCGTGACGGGGGCGGGGTCAGCAGGCAGCGCGAGGCCCAGCGAGCCCGGGAGGAGGGGGGACCCGAGGGAGACAGGTGCAGGTGCCAGGTGGACGCCGCACCCCAGGGACCGCTCTTCCGCGGGGACGAGCCAAGTGTGGGGCGAGTGGTCTGCCCCACGCACACTCCTCTGTGCCCCCGGCCGGCTGCCTCATTGCTCTGAGCCAGGGAAGGGGATACCGACACCGCCCCCGATGACCGCAGTCCCAGGACCAGGTGATGTGCCCTGAAATACGCACCATGCCCGTCCCAGAGCCTCGCATGTGAAGGTCCCAGAAAGACGGGGCTCCCTCCTGCCCTCCCCGGGGCCCAGACACCCCAGCGCAGGAACGTGGGCTCCACAGTCACACTTCTGGGACTTGTGTCCTGCTCCACTGCCTCCTGGCTGTGGGACCTCCAGGCAAGCCCCTCCCCTTCCCCGGGCCTCAGTTTCCTCATCTGCAAAAAGGGAATCATGACAGCACCTCCCTCCTCCAAGTCATGGTGAGGACTCAGTGAGATAATCCTCGCAGGGTGCCCAGCACAGGGCTGGGCACAGAAGACGCATGGATCAAAGGCAGCAGGTGTCCCCTCGAACTGGGGCTCTGCGGGGCCCTTTTACTCGGTGAACTCCTAGACCCAGAGGATGGTTGCTATTCCCACAACCACCGTTCACCCCGGGGGTCCCCTCCAGAATTTCACATAGGAGGTTTGTGGCTGTCCGTCTCCTGACCCCATGCCATCCTGTGCCTCTCTGTCCCGCTTTGACAAGGCACGTGTGAACTCAGTCTGCAGCGGTGGTTTCTCTGTGCTCGTGAGACCAGTTACCTCGAATATCCCGCCGAAAGCCCTATTTTCCTCTGCCTCGCTATGCTGGGAGCACAGACCTGTCAGTGTCCCCACTTTGCACCTCTCTGAACAATTCAGGCTGCGCACACCCTCCCCCACCACCAGCGAGGGGCTCCTGGCTGACAATTTGGGAAAATGAGGCTAATCCTTTAGGACACAATATATAAAAGGCAGAATTTACACACTATGAGCCATTCCTTTTTTTCTTTTTTTTTCCCCCTCTAAACGACAGCATCTCTTGCTCATGCTTTTGTCTCACGAAAGAGCTTGAAAGAATGAGCCCAGGAAATTCATGAACTCCTAGGACGCTCTGGCTCCTGAAAACGTGCTCGTCTGCCGCGTGAAATAGGGCTCAGCGCGTGTGGAAATGCGGGCAATTTCGCGGGGCCATAAAGGTGCCGACTCGCGCGGTCTTGCTGTGGACCCGTCTATAATCACCGGCTCCTAACTGAGGTTCGTGGCTTCGGTTTCTGAGGGGGACACTCGGGAAAGTGGTGCAGCAGACGCGGGCCCTGCCTCCACCCCGCAAGGCAGCCAGGCGAGGCCCCAGCCGCACCTCTCACCTGGACAGCACCCTTGAGCCCAGGCCGCTTCGCTGGCGGACTTCACCTCGTGGGCTCCAGGCCCTCGTTGTGGATCTTTGACTGTGGCCTTGGCGCCAGGCTGTGAGCCTTACTCTCCCCGCACCTGTTCCAGCCTCTGGGATCCTTCCCACAGCAGAACCGGGCAGACAGCCTGGCAGGTGGAGAGAGAGCTGAGCAAGAGTCCAGGTCGTGGGTCCCACGCTGGAGGGGAGCCTGCTCTGCCTGTCCCCTCCCCACGGCACAAGGAGTCTGCGGGCCAACGGGTGATGTGGGTCCAGCCCGGTCTGCCTGGTGCCTCTGCATTCTAGACTCCCGTTTGGTCCCCGGGGCCCCAGAATTCCCCGTCTGAACGGCTCGAGGCCCACTTCCTGTGCCTGGTGGGCCCCTTCCCTGGGTCTGTCTGCTGCGGGTGGACTCCCCGTGGGGTGAGCGCCCCGGGCCTGCCGGGGGCAGCTGTTTGTGGGGTCCTGGAAGCGTTTGAACGCATGCGCTGGGATGTCCGCGGCAGGTGCGGTCCTGGAGGCGTGGGGCAGATCTGGGGATGGGCGGAGACGGGGGTGGGTCCAGGAGGGACCACGTCTGGCTCCTCCAAGTCTGGGCTGGAGTTCCAGGGGCCCTAAGGACATGAGAATCAAACCTGGTCGCCCAGGCTGTTACAAAGTTGCATTGGTCAGGGTGGATTCTGTTTACCAGTTTGCAGCCTTAGTTTACCATTTTAGATATTTAGGAATGTGGACCTCGGCCTGGGCTACTGCCCTGGGTGCCTCAGGTGTCAGGGACAGCCCAGAGCACCTACTGTGTGCAGGCAACACGCTCTGCCCTTGGGGCTTGTGGGGAGGAAGCCGGTCTCCGGCAGGTGAGGCACAAAAGCTGGGCTGCCCCCTCCTTCTGTTGTTATGAGCGGAGGGGCCTGGGTCACCATCTAGGGACAGGGGGACCGGGAGGGCAGTTGGAGTCCTCCCCCGGGGGCAACGCCCACCCTGTGGGACCAGCATGGATCTCAGCCAGTTGCGGGGATCTTTTTATCACCCTGGGGGGATGGGGTGCTCTGCTTCAGTGAACATTCCATGCTGTTCTGGAGAAAAGAGGGGCCCCAGGAGGTGTGGCTGCACAGGGCGGAAGGAGCCTTGTAGCTGTGTTTAGGGGGCTCCGTCCTCTTCCCACACTGTCTCTTTTATTCCTCACACCCACCGTCCATACTGTCGCTTTCCCATTTTCAGGTCAGCACACGGGCCCCCATTCTCTGTCAGACCAAGGCCCCTTCTCGGGTCAGTCGGAGGTCAAGAGCAAGTACCCAAAGCAGAGTCAGAGACAGGGGGGTGAAGGGTGGGATCAGTGGGGTAAGGTCTCGGTCAGTCCCAGAATCCCACTTACCTGGCACAGAGCATGACTCTGAGAAGGCGTCGCCTGGTGTGTGGGGTAGGGAAGTGATGGCCCAGCCATGGGCCAGGGGAATGGAAGGTTCACCAATGGGCAACTCAGCCTGACCCCTCCTCCTTCCCCACTTTCCATCAGGCCAGGCTTCCCCAAACTGTACTCTCTGCCCTCCAGCATTTAGAGCCTTCGCTCAGCCTCCCAGAATGCACCAGGCTCCCACCCACCACAAGACCTTTACGCGTGCTCTTCTCTGCCGAGATTACCCTCCCGGTCCCTGTGTCTCTTCCCTACCTCCTCGCGGCAGGTCAAGTCTATATTATTGTGTCTCTTCCATTTTTTTTTTTTTTTAATTTTTATTTTATTTATTTATTTTTTTTTAATTTTTTTTTTAAAGTTTTATTTATTTTTGAGACAGAGAGAGACAGAGCATGAATGGGGGAGGGGCAGACAGAGAGGGAGACACAGAATCAGAAGCAGGCTCCAGGCTCTGAGCGGTCAGCACAGAGCCCGACGCAGGGCTCCAACTCATGGACTGCGAGATCGTGACCTGAGCCGAAGTCGGACGCTCAACCGACTGAGCCACCCAGGCGCCCCTATTTTATTTATTTTGAGAGAGAGCTCCTGCACATTCACGCACGAGCGGGGGAGGGGCAAAGAGCGAGAGAAGCCCAAACAGGCTCCATGCCAACAGCACAGAACCCGACACAGGGCTCGATCCCACGAACTGCGAGATCGTGACTTGAGCCGAAATCGGGAGTCAGACGCTCAACTGACTGAGCCACCCAGGCACCCCTATAGTGTCTCTCTCAGAGCATCAAAGCCTGGGTGACATTTGCCCCAGGAGAGATGAATTAACGATGTGGGCGGTGATCCGACCAGGACATCTCTCCTCTGCTGGCCGCAAGGTCCGAGAGGGCAGCCCCTGTGTCCTAGTCACCTGTCCCTCCAACATCATGGTCTAGACAAGAAATATGGAACAGGTGCCTGAGAGAGAGAAAGAGGAGGGAGGGAGTGAGGGGGAGGAGGAGAGAGAAGGGGGAGGTTAACTAAGTCCTATGGCTCTGACTGACCTATGAGGCCTGGGACTCCCGACCCCGGCAAACTTCTCTGACCCCAGACTCAATTCCCGGGCATATTCCTCTGGGTTCCTGTCCCTGAAGCCTGCAGCGCCCTGCTTCATCGATGGCGTGTCCCCGCCTGCCTCCCCAGCCAGACTGGGGACACTTTGAAGGCCAGGCTATATCCAGAGCGGGGCACAGAGCAGGCACGCGGAGCGGGGTGTTTCTGATGTCGTGAGGAAGGGGCATTCGCGAGAAGGAAAGCACTTGGCTGTCCACAGGGGTCGAAAGCCCTTCGCTCTGCCCGCTGAGACCCACACCATCCCGCCTGCCCCAGCTGTGACCCGGATGATGTGACAACCCTCGGAGATTCTGGGAAAATCCGTCTCCTTCACCGGGGCTCCACAGCCTGTGGTGTGTGGGGTCCGGCCGCCAGAGGCAGAGTCACAGAGAGGCAGGGCCCACATGACTCCTCCGAGAAGAGGGTTCGCTGGCGTCGTAAGAAGGCTCCTTGCCGGCGGGTTTCTGCCATGGTAGGACCGGACCTGCCCAGAGGCCGTTGGGGGCATCAGGGAACTGAGAGTCACCGGGGGGAGACCGTCCCTGATCCCTCGGGGTTTGACCACTGTCACGTTCTCAGTTTCAAAATTCATACACTCAAGGGGCCTGGGGCTGCAGGGAGTTTTGTCTGGGCGTTGATGGAGAAACTGCACGACCAGGAGGAGATGTGTCCCCGTGCTGTGCCCTCCGCTCTGCCCACTCCACCTCTCCTCTCTCCTGCCCTCGAAGGAAGACACTGTCTCTGTGGGACACTTTTTAAAGGTCGGGGTGCAGAGAAGTGATAGGGGAGTGAAAGACAGCAGAGAGCCAGCAGCGTGAGTTAACCTACAGGACGGGGAAGGGGTCAGGGGAGCAGAGAGGCAAAGCCGTGCGCGTGCTTCTGGGGACACTGGGGGAGGGGGGCTTCGGCCACTGCTCCAGGGGAGGGATGGGCCTTTGTGAAGTGTCATGGGTGGGGAGGGGATAAATTGAATCCTTCTATTTTCATTAAGGGATTGGAATAAGAATGGAAATCCCTTTTAAGATTATTTTCGTCGCTACACAGTTTTTCGAAGTCGAACTGAGTTCAGACAGGGCCTGGAGTCCAACGTGGACTTGATCGAGACTTTCGAGGGTGCTGAGGACTTTGTTAAGTTATTTATGGCGACGGGGGCTGGGGAGTGAGGGAGGGGTGACGTGGCCCGGAGCTGAGGCAGCCGTGGTGCAGTGGGGACAGGAATCCCCACGGAATAGAGGGAGAAGAGACCAATGCGGACCTCTGACCAGGTCCCCAAGAAAGGCTTTCCATGAGAAGCAGCACTAGGGTTAAACCCGGTATATCTTTGTCTGTTCCCAAGTCAGTGCTCGCCCCGCCTCTAGGGCCATCTGTCCCCACTGGCAGCATGCAGGATCGCAGGGCCTTCCTGCCTTACAGACAAGGAGACAGAGACCCGGGGAAGGGAAATGACTTGCCTAGGGTGACACACTAGGCTAGTGCAGGGTCAGGACAGGAACCTGAGACCTCGGCCCCGTAGGGCTGTGTTAAAGAACAGTTTATTTACCCTAGATCCCAGGACCCCTGCGTCCGCCACACAGAATGATCATGGCGGTCACTCCTCCAGAAACGCTCAGGCCTGGCCGACCTCTGCCAGGGATGTTAGGAACCCCCCACCTGAGGCTCACTGGACCCCCGGAGTTTGCAGAAAAATGAGAGCTGCTGAGGGGGGGGGGCAGGGACCCTGTGTGCCCACCATGACCTCCCCCATTCCCTTAGGCTAAAAGACACCGCGGGGCACCCCTTCCATAAGGCAGAGTCCATTCTGGCTCCTCGGCCCCCTGCTCTCCTCTTCGGCCTGCAAATCAGACAAAATCCCAGAGCTTCTCCAAGTGTGGGCCCTTTGATGCCCGGATTAGAATCAGCCAACACAGCACTAAGATCACTGAGCCCAAATCTTCCCTGGGGTGCTGGCCTTCAGGACATCCACTGGGGAGGGCGGATCGGGGGCTGCCTGGGGGACCCGGCACCGGGTGCCCGATCGGTGCCCAGGTCAGTATGGGAGCACCTCTGTGGGGCTTGGGGGTGCCACACTCAGTATCTCTGGGAGAAGGAGGACGGTCTGTGGCTGGACGGCCCACCAGCACCTGCCGGACGCTCGGGTTTCCCCCAGGAGCATGCTCAGCCGTGGGGTAAGCGGTGCCCCGGGCAGAGCGGTCCTTCTGGAATGGGCATCCCCGGGGAAGGAAGCATGTCATGCTTCCAACGTCCTCCAGTTTCCCCCCCAGTCAGCTGGGGGTGCTGAGCCCTCGACTCAGGCCTCGTCACGGAGCTCAGGGGCTGATGTCACACACTGCACAGGGGCGGGATTCAGATGGGCTTGAGTTCAAATTCTGTCTCTGCCACTCACACCCTGCGCGACCTGGAGCACGTCCTCGATCACGCTGGGCCTCGGCCTCCCGTCTGTTCCTGGGGCCAAAGACACGAGAAAAAAGAGCAAAACACGGTCACCTTGGAGGGAGGAGAGGATTCAGTGAGCTGAGGCCGTGAGCGCTTGGCCCCGCCTGCAGGTAGGAGGACTTCAGTCCATGCTGCCTACTGTCACTGTTAAGGCAGCATCAGGGCAGGGTGGTGAGGGGCTCGGCCTCCAGACTCAGCGGGCTCTACTGAACTGTGCCGAGCCTCTGTTTCTGCATCTGTAAAATGGGGGTGAGGGTAGTGCCTTCCTTGTGGTGTCGTTATGAAGATTGAGTTCATGTCCATAAAACACTGGGCTCGGGTGCCTCCCCACCTGAGCAGCCCCAGAGCACCCAGGGGGACGTCAGAGCTGGGACGGAACCCAGAACTTTCTAATTCATTTCCTGGACACACTCCCGTGATTCCCGTGGCCCCGGGGATGGTCTCCCAGCCTCTGTTCCGTGCCTTCCGCCTCCCCAGCCAGCCCACACATCGTAGGGTGCTGTGCGTGGACAGGAGCAAGGCAACACGCCCAGCCAAGTTCTCCAGGCCACGGGGCAGGCTCTGCCCATCCTCCGAGCCCCCGCCCTGCGCACCCCGAGCCCCCTCAACAAGGCTTCATCCACCTTTCCCAGCCTAAGGTTCATTTTTTTCTATCTGTTATTCAAGTTAGAACATGGGCGGGTTAGTGCAGTGCCCAGCTGGTGGGGAGGTCTGGGGTCGAAGCAGGAGGCCCCCAACTGCCCTCATATCAGAGCCAGGGGGCAGGCAGCGGGGCCCATTGGAGGCCGGCGGGAGGCTGAGGTCTCCATCCTGGCCTCTAACTTTGACCTGCTGTGTGACTTAAGGCGGGCCACTGCCTCTCTCTGAACCTGGGATTTTCCTCTTCAGTAAAGTGGGGCGGGACCATGCCCTTGGCCACCTTCCAGGGCGGGAGAGGTTTGTAAGAGACAAATGGAATAGAGGTTTGTAAGAAACAAACGCCCTGCTTATTGGAGTGTTCGGTCTGTTGACATTAATGTTAAGTATGATGTGGTCGGAGTGAGATTTAGTGTTTTACTCTTGATTTTCTGTTCATCACTTCTAGGTTATTTGTTGTAGTTAGTTTGTTTCTCTAATTCCCCTGTTCTGCCTCGTTTTGAATTAATCGAATCTATTTTGAGGAATTTCATTTGTATTTCTCTATTGGCATTTCAGCCGTACTTATTTGCATTAGTTTTTCAAACTTGTTGATCTAAAGATTACAAAAGACGCCCTTAAGCGTTGACCTTGGATCTGTATAGGTCCGATCCTTTGCCCTTTTGTGATATGCTAGTTATGGGTATTGAAGCTACATAGTTATAAATTCCTCAACGCCATATCGTATTTTTTGCTGTAAGGAATCGAACATGTCTTAAGAAATAAAATAAAAATATAGTCTCATCCTCACACATTTATAATTCCTAGTGTTCTTCTTTACCTCTTTGAATATTTGCATTTCCATATGGTAGCATTTTCTTTCAGCCTAAAGAACTTTGGTCTTTAGTATTTCCTTTTATTATTGTTATTTACTATTTATTATTATTATTATTTTATTTTTGACAGAGAGACAAAGAGAGAGCAAGGAAGGGAGGGGAAGAGAGAGCGGGAGACAGAATCCCAAGCAGGCTCCAAGCCGACAGCACAGAGCCCGACTCCAACTCATGAGCCGTGAGATCATGACCTGAGCTGAAACCAAAGGTCAGACGCTTAACCGACTGAGCCACCCAGGCGCCCCTGGTCTTTAGTATTTCTTATAATTCATTTCTACTGGTAACAGATTCCCTTCGTTGTCTTTTTTGTTTGTTTGTTTGTTTTTAGTGTTTATTTATTTTTGAGAGAGAGAGAGAGAGCACAAGCAGGGGAGGAGCAGAGAGAGATTGAGACACAGAATCCGAAGCAGGCTCCAGGCTCTGAGCTGTCAGCACAGAGCCCGACGCGGGGCTCGAACTCCCAAACCATGAGATCATGACCTGAGCCGAAGCCCGACGCTCAACCGACTGAGCCACCCAGGCGCCCCTCATTGTCTTTTATCTGACAATGTTTTGATTTCATTCTGGCCTTTGTAGGATACAGGCTTCTGGATTGATGATGCTTTAAAGATATAAGGCCACTGCCCTGTTGCCTCCATCGTTTCTCGGTAGAACCGGGCAAGTCAGCTGTGTTATCGTGTGCTACGTGCTATTTACTACGGCTGCAAATGCACAGTGATGTGACACCCCATGTTTCTCTAACTGCTTTCAAAATGCTCTCAACGGTTTGACTTGGGTACACCGAAGTGTAATTTTCTTTAAATGCATTCTGCTCGGGGTTTGCCGGGATCCGTCAATCCGTATGTATGTGTCTCTCATCAAATCTGGGGAATTGTCAGCCGATATGCCTTTAACTAGTTTTTTCCACTCCCCTACACGCCCACGCCCACATATGCACCCACGCACCCTCTCACGCAACACACACACCTTTCTGAAGCTGCAATCCGTGTATGTCAGGTTTTTCTTGTTGTTCTATACGTCCCTGAGACTCTGGTTTTTTTGTTTTCTTTTTCTTTTTCTGTTTTTATTTCTGTGCCCTTCAGATTGGAAATCTCTATTGGAGCTCTTTACTTTCTTGATTCTTTCTTCCACCTCCAATTTGCTATCAATCCATCCCATGCTTTTTTTTTTTTTTTTTAAATACTGGTTGTTTTTTGTTTTTTTTTTTTCAGTTCGACAATTTCCAGTTGGTTCATTTTGACAGATTGACCTCACTGCTGGGATTGTCTCTCTTTCCCTTCATTGTCTTGAGCATCTTTTTCTTTACCACCTTGGGTTTACTTAGAACACCTGCTGTGAAGTCTGTGTTGGTTACCTCTGACATCTGGATCATCCTGAGATGCTCTCCGTGACTGCCACTCTCCTGATTGTAGTTCACGTTGTCATATTTCTAGTCCTTTGGGGTCTTATCTTGGACGTCATAAAAGTCATGTGGTAGACATTTTGGATTCTTCCAGAAGAGGGAGGCTCCCGTCTGCTGGTTCTGGGGCCAGATGCAGCCAGGGCGGGCAGGAGGCCGTCAGTTAGTGTGGGTGACTGTTCAGCAGCAGCGGCTTGCCAGCAGGACGCCCAGGCTCCGTTTTGACTTCCCCACTGGCATCTCCTCCTCGTGTGGCAGGCAAGAAATCTTCCTGGAGTACGAAACTAGTCCTTCGTGTCCCTTCTTCGGGCCCTCCTTGCCTGCTCCACGACTCCCTCTTTCTTAGGATACAGATCAGACCCACTAAGTTGGCCTGAGAGGTCCTGCACAATCAGACCCATCCCTTGTCCCTTCCTGAGAAGATACCTAACATGCTTCCCACCACTCTCCACTCTTGAGATCATTGGGAATCTTCAGTCCTCTGTGAATGGCACCATTCTTCCTGACACAGGGCCTTTGCACAGACCGTTCCTTCTGCCTATAGTGCTTTCTTGACCTCAGTTTCCCCACTCTGCCCCTAAACTTTTAATTCCTGCCCAACCATCACCCCCTCAAGGATATCCTCTTTGACCTTCTGTGCCAAGAAATCCCCTATACCTATGCCTCCACGGTACTTCACCCCCTCCCTTACAGTATTTATTATGGCTACAAATTCACGTTAATTTAGGATATTCTTTTTTTTAATTTTTTAAATGTTTATTTACTTTTGAGAGACAGAGAGAACAGGCGAGGGACAGAGAGAGGGAGATACAGAATCCAAAGCAGGCTCCAGGCTCTGAGCTGCCAGCACAGAGCCCGACGCGGGGCTCGAACCCACGAACTGCGAGATCACGACCTGAGTCGAAGTGGGACGCTTCACAGACTGAGCCACCCGGGAGGCCCTAATTTATGCTATTCTTAACATCTGTCTGCTGCACTAGACTGTCAGCTCCATACGATCAGAGACTGCTCATCTTGGCTCATATTGTGGTCCCCGAGGCCTGGTGCAAAATGAGAGCTTTACAAATATTTGTTTTGAGGCTGGGTGGTTAGGGCTTAACCTTGGCAAACACACGGCACTTCTCAGTTCTAGGACTCATTTCCCTTTGGGAATATGGTTTTGACCCTTGAGTGTGTCTTATTTTAAGCAGAACTGTTCATAGCGGGGGACAGAAGCCAAATCACTTAAGCCATCTTCTCCGCAGTGTGAAGAAAGCCTTCCTGAGAATGAGGTCAGCACGGAAGAGAGCAGAGAGAGGAAACCAAAGGAAGGAGCTGGAACCCCAGATCCAGCCACAGATGAAGTGAGTTCTACCCCCTGTGTTTTCTGGTTACGTGGGCCAATAAATAGTAATCACCGTTACCCTCAAACTTGTAATCTTATTTTTAGAGAAATAAATGTATGAGCCCATTACCTGAAATTTCCAAGGTAACCAAAACTAAAAATATAATGATGTTGGCAGAAGAGGGGACCGGCTGGCGTAGAAATGAGCCGAAGCCTCACTTGTCCTAGCAGGAAGCTGGGAGATGGTGGGGCAAAAGTATTGTTTAGTTTTATGAAGACACTGGTGGAAGAAACAGCTAAACAAGTTGGAAGAGTTTCCCTCTGCTGAGCAGAACTCACGGTGAGAAGTTCAAGGGGCCACTGCTTTTCATTGTCAGTTTCTCTGCCCTGTTTTGTTGACTTGGCTGAAAAAGCCCATTTCCTTTTCTGGTTTAGAAAAGTAAAATCTCACACTTAAAACTAAGAGGGGTAAACATTAAAAGCCACATCGCTTATTTTGTTGATGTGATTATGTACTTAAAAATAGAACCTGGGATGATGTTCTCTCTAGTGTTTCAGGAAAAAAATGGCTTGGCCGGATGTGGACTGGGGTCATGGAAACCATCGTGCCTGGGAGCGTCTTCTTGTTGGGGGAGGGGGGCAGTTGGGGGGGAGCAGTTTGAGTGGCAAGGGCTGGACTGGCCCCTCGGATGGGTCCCTGCAGCACTCTGCAGCCTGAGGGCTCTTTCCACGACCCGCACAGCCCTGAACCCACAGGTGAGTGTTCCCAAAGTTGGTGGAGGCAGTGATGGGGAACCTTGAGGCATGAGAGGGACAGGGCAGGTGGCCAGGCTCCTCACTGCCCCTGGGAGGCCTGGTCCCAGTCCCCCCTGACAGTGTTCACTCCATCCCTGCCTTCCTCCCCAGTGGGCTTCCAGCAGCCGCACCCCTGAGGCAGCCACACCAGAGAGGCTGCAATATGGCAGCCGTAAGGTCCCCATGGGGAGAAGACCCCTCCGTGTGGACAAGGGCCCCTGCCCTGCAGCTGCTTCCTTCTGATTCCTTTCCAGTTCACCCTTCTTGTAACCTTCCCTCCCTTCCCAGCCCTTCCACAAGCCTGATCTTTCCTTCCTCTTCTGGGGGAGGTGAGAAAGTGAAGCTGAGACGGTCCCCCGACCCCCCTTTATTCTGAGTTTCCATGATTCTAGAACGGACCACCCATGAGGGTAGAAACTATACACGTCCTGTTCAGCCCTGGCCTTCCCAGCACCCAGCTCAGCGCCTAGCGCAAACGGGGCATTTGGAAAAATATTTATTGTGGTAACGAATTCTGAGATTCTGCAATCCTAAGTGTCTTAGATTCTGATGGATTCTCGGATTCTAGAATTCTAAATTGCTATTACGTTTACCAAGGATCCCCACCCCGAATGCCCACGGGGGCCGGGCAGGGAACACGCATGAGTGAAACAGCCAGACAGAGTGCAGACACAGTTCCTTAGGCCCTGGGTGGGGGGGCAGGGCCTCTGCAGATGGCACGCTGGGGCCTCTGACCCTAGCCCTGCCTGCAGGTGGCGCCATCACCAGTGCGACAATGCCTATTGTTACTGGCAGCTCAGCTCCCAGACACCTCTGCTTCTCTGTTCGGGGGCCTGGCTTCCCTTCTCGAGTTTGGTTCTGCACCTTGCTTGCAGCTTGTGGTAGGCAGAAATTTTTGCTGCAAGGGGCTAGAACACAAAAGTTGGAGCCAAAGGTGTCACAATTTCTTGGCGCATGTGATGGAAACATGGAGGTGGCACTGCTTTCTTCCTCCCTTCTCCTAGCTCTGCTTCCCTCTGTTGATGCCCTTCTCAGGCAGGCTTTCTGCGCAGCCGTGGGAAGAGGCAGCAGCCCTAGGCCGCCAAGGCTCTCCCAGCTGTGATCCTAGACCCGTCTGGCGTCTCCCGCCGCGCGCCCACGTGTCAAATCTCAGGGAAGACTCTGATTGGCTGACGTGTGGCCATGTGCCCCAGCGAGCAGTGCCAGCTGGACTGCACAGAATCGTTTCCTCTTTGCAGAGGGGATTCTCTCCCCCGCAGTGCAGAGCTGGAGTTGGGGGAGCTAGAAAGTCAGATGCTCAGACGCCTTCCACATAATAGAGAGGAAACAAGGGTCTTCCTGGTGTGACCGCAGTCCCCCCCCCCCCCCCCTCCAGCCACAGAGGGTGAGAGCGACACTCCTGAGCCAGTGGCCCAGGTCTGCTCTGCCCAAACGGCTGGGAGATAAGGCGGGGTTAGGTTACATGAAAGGGCTGGGAGGCCAGCCTTGCAGAGAGAGAAGAGAAGTCCTCATCAGCTCCTCGGGCTCCCTGCATGGTGGCAGGAAGAGAAGAAAAGACTGGAGGGACTGGGAGCCAGCAATGGAGCACCCAGAACAGACCCCAAGGCCCCAGGAAGGGGTAAATTCCCAGGCACTCTCCACAGCTCTGGGCCTCTGCTAGGCTGCCTTGTGGATGGACTGCAAACGGGACGGTGGGTACCCTAGAATAATAATCTAGGGTTAGGGGTGTGGCTAGCGATCTCAGCCAACCAATAAGGCAGCTGTCTATGGTCATGAGAGGCAACAGTCATGATTGGCTCATTGGCAACAGTCATGAGCCAATCAGCAGCTGCCAATGTATCAGCTGGACCAATCAAACGCACGGGTGGGTTCAGCCAATCCTGTTCTGAGCACTGATAAGCACTCTTATTTAAGAAGAGGACTGTGGGTGGAATTGGTAGTGTTTCCAGGTTCTCCATGACTTCCCGGGCTCTCCCCACTTCTCCCTCCATGGGCAACAGCCTCTCTGATAAGCTCAGGACAAAAATGGCCTCATCAGGGTACCCCCCCCCCCCCCCCCCCCCCCCCCAGCCCAAGGCACACAGGTGGAATACTGCCTGACATTTCAGTGGCACTTTTATATGTACTTGAGTCATCAAGCTTGCCAGAAGTGTCAAAATGTTATGATCTTCCTGGGAGAAGCGATCAGAGGAATGAAGCAGAGTTAAATATTTGTCAGGTCCCTGAGCTTGTCACCATGGAGACATCCGACCTTCAGAGAACAGGGTCATCAATGGGTCTCACGTGAGTTGGGGAAAAGGACCCAGTCCCGTGTGTCAACGTCATTCAGGATCTCTGGGGATATTTAACTCTTTAAAAAAAAAATAGCTTTATTGCCATAACATTGATGTACATCATTCTGCATATATTGAAAGTGTCTGGTTTGAGGAGCTTTGACAAATGTCTACACCCATGTAGGTCATCACCACAGTCAAGATAACGAACATATTCATCTGGTCCTAAATTTGCTGCTACCTCTTTGCCAGCCTCCTACGTCACCTTCAAGCAGCCACCGAGCTGTTTTCTCTCACAACAGATTAGCGAACATCTAGAATCATAAATTGAATCACAGAGTCACTCATGATTTTGCAATTCATCCATGTTGGTGCTTGAATCAAGAGTTTGTTCCTTTTTATGGCTGAGTAATAGTCCATAGTATAGATACACCTGAATTTGTTTGGATAAACAAATTCTCCTGTTGGTGGATATATGGGACTATTAACAACAAAGGTATGGGGCGTCGGGGTAGCTCAGTTGGTTGAGCATCTGACTTCAGCTCAGGTCATGATCTCACAGTCCCGAGAGTTCGAGCCCCATGTCGGGCTCTGTGCTGACAGCCCAGAGGCTGGAGCCTGCTTCGAATTCTGTGTCTCCCTCTCTCTCTGCCCCTCCCCCACTCATGCTCACACTCTCCCCCCCCCCACTGTCAAAAATAAATAAACGTTAAAAAAAAACAACAAAAAAACCCAACAAAGTTGTAACGAACACTCACGAACACATCTTTGTATGAACAGATGCCTCCTTCCATTGCAGGGAGGAGCCTAGTAGCAGATGGCTGGGTTATCTGAGAGGTGTAGGTTTGATTTCTTTTTTTTTTTTTAAATATATTTATTTTGAGACAGAGCATGCATGTGAGAGAGCTGGGGAAGGGCAGAGAGAGGTGGAGGCAGAGAATCCCCAAGCAGGTTCCATACTGTTAGGACAGAGCCCGATGCAGGGCCGGATCCCATCAACCACGAGATCATGACCTGAGCAGAGATCGCGAGTTGGACACTTAACCGACTGAGCCACCCGGACGCCACACATAGGTTTGATTTCTTAAAAGAAGCTGTCAGCCTGGATTCCACAGCGATTGTACAGATTTACATTCTAGCAACAGTGCTGACCGGCCCTACCCTTGTGCAGCCCTCCCAAAACACGTCCATGGCGGTGGCCATCTCGGTTTTAGCCATTCGAGCGGGCTTGTAGCTTCAACTTGTATTTCCCTAATGACTCTTGGTCTGGAGAATCTTCTCATGCACTTATTTGCTATTCATGTGTCATGTCTTTTTAAATGTTTTGTGAGAGGCGTCTGGGTGGCTCGGTCAGGTAAGTGACCAACTCCTGATTTGGGCTCAGGTCACAGTCTCCCGGTTTGTGAGTTCGAGGCCCACATCAAGCTCTTTGAAGACAGCATCGAGCCTGCTTGGGAATTTCTGTCTCCTGCCATCATGCTCTCTCTCTCTCTCTCTCTCTCTCTCTCAAAAATGAGTAAATAAACTTTAAAAAAAAAATAAACGTTTTTGTGAGATGTTTGCTTTATGTTATCAAGTTTGAAGAGTTCCCTATTTATTTTAGATAAAAATCATTAACCAGATATGCGTTTTGGCCATAGGTACTCAGTCTATGGTCTACCTTTTCAATTTTGTGTGTCTTTGGTCAGGTCAAGTTTTTCATTTTGATGAAGTCTGATTTATTGATTTTTTTCTTTTGTAATTTGTGTCATATATAACACCTTCAAATTGGCTTACTTGTTCATTCACCAGATGTTTACTTAGCGCCTATTATGTGCTCGCTACAAAGAATGCGGCAGGAAGTGCCCAGTGCCCACAGGGTGTATAGTCCAGGCAAGAGGCAGACATAAATAGATAATCAAACAAATGCAAATCATTTGAAACTGAAATGTTCCTCAGGAGAGAGAGAATGGGAGAAGGAGAGAGGAAGGAACCAGAGCCTCACTTGGGTGAGGGTCCAGGGAAGGACTCACTTAGGAAACTCAGTGTAAACTGAGTCCAGGACAGGCAAAAGGAAGGGGAAGAGCTTTCCTGATGGCAGGAACTGCCTATGCAAAGGCCCTGAGGCAGGAAGGAGTTTGTGGCATGGAGGGAAGCTGGAATCTGACAAGGACCAGGTCAGTTGGGACCATGTGGCCATGTCAAGGTCTAGTGGCTTCTCCCAGGGCAGCAGGGGCCGTGGGAGACACTTAAGCTGGGTTGTCAGGTCACTGGATACGTGTAGTTAAAGTTCTTTTGTCTGTGGTGTAGAGAGTACAGTGGGGATGGGAGCCTGGTGAGGCAGGGAGGGAGAAGAACATTCCAGGTCTGACCTGAAGGAGCAGGACTTGTTCTAGGACCGCCCAGGAGCAGGGGTAGAGAGCAGGGAGGGAGAGCAAGGAACTAGAGATGAGGGAGGAGATCTGGGCAGGGCCAGGCCACAAAGGACTTCAGAGGGGTTGGTTCAGAGTGTGAAGGGGGGAAGTGACAAGATCCAATTTGTTTTTTAAATTCTCCTTAAGCTCACCCTTACTTTGTCCTACAGCCACCCTGACCAAGATGTCAGGAGCTGCAACTCCTCTAGGACTGGGAGGGAGGTGCAGGGGTGGGGAGGGGGGCAGTCTCAGACAGATCAGGTGTTAGGGCCCCCGCTCTTCTCCTGAGCTCCGTGGCAGGTGAATGAGCTCCGGAGCGTCTCTGAGCCTCAGTTCCTTCCTCGGGAATGGAAGCCGAGACTCCCCACTCCTGAGGACTTGCCTGAGAGCTTGATGAGCTCGTGTGTGTGTGACTCAGTACTCAGTGCTGTCATTTGTGTCCTCGTGAGTCCACTTTCCTCCTGGAGAGGGGGCATCACAGTATCCCGGAGAGGCAGAAAGGCCAGCCCTGTTCTGTTCCCTGCTGCATCCCCAGACCACGGGACAGTGCCTGGCACATGGTAGGTCCGCAGTAGATGAAGAAGTTAGAGCGCATCTGCTTGCAGGTGCCGGGGACACAGCGAGGCCTGAGAAAGATCACAGTTTAGTAGGGGGACGGACAAGGGGATAGGTAATGAGGTGTCACATGTGGGGACAAAAACAGTGATGGAGATGCAAGGCCGGGGAGAATCAGCATTACAGTGAGATGGGATGCTGGAGCTGGGTTTTGAAGGGTGAGTAAGAGCTCACCAGGCCAACAGGGGGACATCTAGGCAGGGGGAAGAACAGGGGCACAAACAAGGGTGGCTGCTTGCCCAGTACGCACTTGGCTAATGTCCCTCCCTCTGTATGGCCGGTTGCAGGGCCTAAGGAGTGTGGACCGTGACCCAGGGATACTGTGCAGCCTGGGGAGCGTTTCCAACAGGAAGGGACCCAGTCAGCTTTGTGCTCCTTAAGGATCGCTCTGGGGCAGAGTGGAGGCTGGTCTGGAGGGGATGGGCTCAAGTGCAGAAAGGATGCTGGTGCCTAGAGCTGGGGCACCAGTGGGGCCAGGGACCGGCTCAGTGATCAGAACTGGCCAAGATCAACTCACGAGAAGGAGCCAAGCCTGTGGGTTCCACGTGGAAATGTCTGAGCTGTGGACCGTGGCTCTTTCAACTCCCAGATAACATTAGGCTCCTGGCCCCCAGGAAAGGCACGGATGACAGGTGGCTGTGAGGTCAGAGAGCTGAGATGACCTAAGTCCACCCTTGAGGCCCACAGGGAAGTCGGAGAGGAGTGTTGTGGACTGGAACCACCTCAGGCAAACCTGACAGGACTAGAGAAGGGTTCTCTTCCAGAAAGCCAGAGGGAAACACATTTATTTCCTTGACACATTCATGTTTTTCAAGAGACAATGTGATTGTTTTCCTAATTTTGCACTGGAAGCAATGAATGGAAGATTCTACCTGCTGTGACAGCCACTTCCTCCCCCCCACCCCCACCCCAGGCACTAAACAATTGAAGACGCTTCCAGGCCCAGCCCGCTGGTGCCTGAAATTTCACCACTGGAGGTTCATCCCTCTGGCTTGCCGTTTTGTCCTTTGTAAAACTGCAAACACCTACAAGAGCAAACAGGTATTCAACCGAAATAGCATGCGCATTCATTCACCAGATCTTTTCGGAGTCCCTTCTTTATTGGAGTCAGTGGGGCTAGAGGCTGGGAATAGAGTGATTAATTAACACTCAGTCTGTACTTTATAGGAACTCACAAGCTCCGTGTGTGTGTGTGTGTGTGTGTGTTTGGGGGGCAGGGCACACCCCTACTTGGGGAGGGTAGACATGGAAACCTAACCATGAGTGTTGCAAGTGATGTGATGGGGGTGGGGTACAAAATGTCATGGGCACCCCCAGCAGACTTCAGGCAGGACAGGAGAGGTGGGACCGGAGCCACAGGGAGGGCTTCTCATTAATTGGACGCTACTAGTCATCCCAGGAGGTGGCCTCTGTCACAAAGCTTTGCTGCCTCCCCAGCTTCCCCCCGCACCTCCTCCCACCAAGCTCATTCGACTCTCCTTTGGGGACTGCTCTGCACCCCTCTCAATCAAGGGGTCTGAATGACCCACCTTCAGCTCCAGGGGTGGGCCCTGGTTGGTTTAAGTAGTCTGGCCCCGCCCATCCTGCTGGTAACTGGCTCAGGACCCAGCTCAGGCCAATGAAAGGCCAGATGTTTGCCAGGGTTCTGGGAAAGGGCACCTCCCCTCTCCTCCAAGGGAGCTCCCAGATACGCCTGCCCTTTCCTTCTGGCTCCAGGGAGGGAGGGTGGCGGGGGCCAGGGGTGAAGACGACATGGGGAGGAGGCAGAGAGGAGAGAATGTTGGAGAAATGGGGTCTGGATAGACCTACCCCTGCTGTTTCTCAGCTGAGCCCGCAAATTCCTGTCTGCTTAGCTTGTTTGTTGTTACTTTCAGGTGAAAGTTTCCTCGCTGGGGCCGGGCATTTCTGGAGGACAGCATTGGGTGGAGCTGGAAAAGGAACGGTCCAAGGGTGCCTGGACCTGGATGGGGCGGGGTTGGCCAAATCCCTTCCTTTGGATTCCACCTCCAGGTACAGTTCTTATCATGAGTGAAGCTCTTTCCCCAGGAAACATCTCCTGACCCCTAACACTGGCAGGACACTTGGATGGCAAGTCCTGGTCGGACAGGCCAGCATCAGCAGTCCTGGGTTCTGTTCTAACCCATCCTCTGTCGGACTGTAAGGCCCAGTGGAACCGCACACCCTCTCTGGGCCTCCATTGGTGATTCATCCGCCAGCCCCCAGACGGAGCTCCCCAAGGGCAGGGTGAAGGCTCCCCAAGCCAGCCCTGCAGCCCTAAGAGCAGGTGTCGGTGGGGCTGTTGACCAGTCGGTGTGGGAGTTGCATTTTCCCGCTCTAACCTCCCACGGTCAGGACCGTGTGTGACGCTGAGAGGGACCAGCTGCTCTTCCTGTGTCCACCCCCAAGAGCCTCCTGGAGACCTGAGCCCCATGTTAGTGCAGCGGGAAGAGATTTAGGAAGAACTATAACATGGAGGCTGCATGGCGGAGGCCTCAGCTCACACAGAATCTCTAGCGATCTTTGAGCCATAATTATATGGCAGGGTGAGAAAAAAATCCACCAAAAGCTCAACTCATTACTTGCCGGCGGCAACTGATATGGGCAGTCAAGCTCTGTGACCTTCTCAGTCTGCTCGTTGATGTGTGCTGGAGACAGGGGAGAGGACAATGACCGAATGTCCCCTCCAGAGAACAGACTCAAAGAGTGAAGTCAATAGGTGGGGGCCAGCCCAGAGCCCCCTGCTTCGCTCTGCTTGGCAGTGTGGACCGCTTTTCAGGAGGCTGGGAAGGAGAGGACACATGTGTGCATTCACAGGCTGGAGCCCAGAGAAGGCAGGGGTGGAGAGACCATGGGAGGGGGGTCTGGACGGAGGTGCCGGTGGGCCTTCTCAGACCTGTTTCCGGCCTCTCTAAGACTCAGGTTCCTCCCTTGAGAACAGCAAGGGGCAGGCAGAGTGCAGGAGGGAGGCTCTGGGGTGGGGTACAGTGGCTTTGGGAGGGTCATAAGGTTATAAAGAGTTATCATGGAACCTGCTATCACTCACAAACAGAAATCATATGAAAGTATACATCATATTATATTTATTATATTACCTTGTATTGTATATTATATTATTCTATTTTATTACATTGCACTATATTATATATTGTAATAAGGGCCATGAAGAGGACCATGATGGAGAGTCAAGTATAAATGATTAAAAGATGAGCAACAGAGATGGCTGAGGAGGTGTAGAGGGTCAGTTAATAGATATTTATCTTTGAATATACTGATGCTCACAATAACCCAGCATGTTAACCATCCAAACATGTCAATTAAAAGACAGAGGTTGTCAGATTTAGTAAAAAAGAAAGACCCGGCTATGTACCATCTGCAAAAGAAAACACTTTAAATACAAAAACACATACAGATTAAAAGCAAAATGTTGGGAAAAGATACACTCTGCAAACATCAATCCAAAGAAAGCTAGAATGGCTATGTTAGTATCAAAGTATATCAGAAAATAATATTACCAGAGACAAAGAAGATAATTTCATCATGATAAAAAAGTCACTTCGTTAGGAGAATATACAATCTTGAATGTTTATGCAACTAATAGCAACCATAAAACTGAAATAAAAACTGATAGAATGGCAAGGAAAGACAGGTGAATTCAAAATTATAGAAAAAGATTTCAACAACATAGCCAGCTGGACCTAATTACAATAACCAAATACTCCCCATAACAGCAGAATACACATTTTTTTTACAAATGTACGTAGATAATTTCCTGAGATAAATCATAGTCTAGACCATAAAAAGGTGTCAGTGAATTTAAAAGCATTCAAGCGATACAAATATGTTAACTAAATTGGAGTTGGATTGGACGTTAATAACTGAAAGACCCCTGGAAAATCACCAACTATTTGGAAACTAAACACACTTCTAAATAGCCCATGGGTCAAAGAAGAAATCAAAGGGAAAGTAGAAAGTATTTTGAACTGAATGAAAATTCAAAACAACATATCAGGGGGGCCTGGGTGGCTCAGTCGGTTAAGCGTCCAACTTCAGCACAGGTCATGATCTCACGGTTCGTGGGTTTGAGCCCTGAGTCTGTGCTGTCAGCACAGAGCCTGGACCCTGCTTCAGATTCTGTGTCTCCCCCCCTCTCTCTGCCCCTCCCCATTGTGCTCTGTCTCTCTCTCAAAAATAAACATTAAAAAAAAATAAATCAAAATCTGTGAGATGCCCCTAAATCAGTACTTAGGACCTTTATTGCAGCACTAATGGCCTATAGTAGAAAAGAAAAGAGATCTCAAATCAATGATCTCGGATTCATTTCTAGTTCTTTTGAATTAGAAAAATAAAAGCAAAGGAAACCCAAAGTAAAGAGAAGAAAGAAGTTAATTAATATGAGAGTAGAAATCAATTAAATAAATCACAACAACAACAACAAACAGAAAACCAATAAAACAAAAGCTCTTCTTGGAAGAGATCAGAAAAACTCGTAAACCTCTAGCCAAACTGATCAGGAAAAAAAGAAAAAAGACAAATTGAGAGAAGTGACATCAGGTACAGACTTCCCCAATGTTAAAAAAATATATTAAGGAAATATCATGAACAAGTTTATGCCTGTAAGTTGCACAACTTAGAAGAAATGGGCTAATTTCCTTGAAAGGTATAAACTAATAAAGCTCACTCAGGAAGAAACATATATGTGAATAGTCATACTTCTATTCAATATATTTTGAAACTAAAAATCTTTTCCTGAAGAAAAATCCAGCTTCAGATGGCCTCACTGGTGAATTCTGCTAATCATTTAAGGAAAAAAATAATACCAATTCCCCACCAGGTTTTTTTCCCCCAACGGAGAAGAGTGCACACTTTCCACCTCATTCTTTGTGGCCAGCATTGCCCTTATACTAAAACCTGGCAAAGAAAAGAAAACTACAACCGATATTTGTCATGGAGGTAAATGTAAAATTTCTGAGAAAAATTATAATAAGTCAAATCCGGCAGTATATGAAGAGGATAATAGATCGTGACTAAGTGGGACTCATGCCAGGAATGAAGAGCTGCTTTAATATTTGAAAATTGATCAGTGTAATTCATCATACTAATAAACTGAAAAATAAAAGTAAAAGCTATATGATTATTTTAAAGAGCCAGAAAAAGCATGTGACAAAATCTCACATTCATTCCTAATAAAAGCGCGGTAAACAAGGAGTAGAAGTGAACTTTCTCAGCCTATAAAGGGCATCTACAAAAGCTGCATAGCTCACATCATACACATGGTGAAAGACTTAATGCTTTGCCCCTAAAGTCAGGAAGAAGGCAGATTTCTACTCTTACATGCAACACGATCATTTATGTAGAAAACCTGACAGGATTTATAATTTAAAAAAAAGTAACTAATAGAACTAGTAGGTGAGTGCAGCAAGGGTGTAAGATATGGGATCAACATGCAAATACCAGGTGTATTTCTGTATGCTAACAACACATAATCGGAAATAGAGATTATAAAAACAATGCCATTTACAATAGCATAAAAAGAAGAAATTCTTAAGGACAGATCTGATGAAATACGTACAAGTTCTCTATACTGAAAACTACAAAACGCCATCAGTTTCTTCGTCAAATTGTTTTGTAGATTTGATCAATCCTAACTGGAAACCCAGTAGTCGTTTTTTGATTCCAATGACTATAGATAAATGCAAATGAACTAAAATATTCCAAAAAACTTTTGAAGAGAAAAACAAAGTTGGAGGACTGACAGTACCTGATTCTGAGATCTATTATAAAGCTACAGTAATCAAGACAGAGTGATACTGGCTTCGAGAATGACAAATAGATCGGGAATAGAATAGAGGCCAGAAACAGACCCTCACATATACAGAACCCTGATTTTTGTTTACAATGGCATGAAACAATTCAGCTGAAAAGCAGTAGATTTTTTTCAACAAATAATTCTGGGACAAATGTATATCCATATGGAGGGGGGGGGGAGAGAGAGCTTTCATCCATACGAAATGTAAAACATAAAACTATAAAACTTCAGAAGAAAGTATAGGAAAAAATGTTATGATGTTGGCTTAGGCAAAGATTTCTTAGATATAACATCAAAAACCCAATTCAAACAGGAAAAAACTGATAAATCAGACTTCATCAAGGTTAAAAATTCTGCTCTTTGAAAGACGCCTTTAAAGAGAATGAAAAGATAAACCACAGACTGAAAAAATATATTTGCAAGTCAGGTCTAAAAGACATGGATCCATAATATATAAAGACCTCTCAAAACTCAATATAAGAAAACAAACAACTCATTCTTAAAAGGTCAAAATATTTAAACAAATATCTCATCAAAGCAGATATAGCAAAGTCAAGGCAAGTAAGCATGTGAAAATATACTCAGCAGTAGTATTCAGTAGGAAAATGAATATTTAAAAAAAGTTTTTACATTTATTTGTTTTTGAGAGACAGGGTGAGACAAAGCGTGAGTGGGAGAGGGGCAGGGAGAGAGAAGGAGACACAGAATCTGAAGCAGGCTCCAGGCTCTGAGCAAGCGGTCAGCACAGAGCCTGATGTGGGGCTTGCACCCATGAACTGTGAGATCATGACCTGAGCCAAAGTCAGACGCTCAACCGACTGAGGCACCCAGGCGCCCCAAGAAAAATGAATATTAAAACCACAACGAAATATGAAAATTCACCTACTAGAATGGCTAAGGTTAAAAATACTGACCATACCTTGCACTATACCTAACACTTCACATGCAATCCTTTACCAGCTAAGGAAGATTCTATCGTTATCCTCCTTTTACAGGTGAAGTCCTAACCCCTGCAAAGTGAAAGCGGGAAAGTCCTTAAGGAATCAATCAAGCCCCAATCCCTACCCTCACCCACTCCTACTTCTACTTCTATTTTATGGAAGAGGCATCTAAAGGGCTCAAATTAGAAGTGACTGCCCAAACTCATAATTAGTGACTTTATTGAATTAGTGATTGGTTCACTCCTACCTGGAGCCAACAGTTTATGGAGTTGAGGGAGCAGGATCACATCATGAAATGCTCCATGTGTTCAGTCACTTGGTGTGACATGAAGGGGGCCCAAACACGTATGCATCTGTGTGTGTATGGCTATGTGGGAATGTGGGAATATTACATCTGCTTATGAGTAAGCATGTCAACGTGCTTCTATGTGTACATTCTGATGCCAGCATATATGTACTTATGTATCTTAAACCTCATCAGATTTCTCAGGAACCACTTTGGGTCCGTTTTTCCAAAAGTCTTTTAGGGTCTATGGTGGCAGATTACTCTAATTTTCAGCAGACCAGCTCAATCTCCCTCTCCCCAGGTGGAAGGTTGATGGGTTGTTTTTGTCCCTACCCTCATGGTGTAGCCAGTGAAGAATAAAATTATGGCCCTTGGGAAGAAGGGTTGGTTGTGTATTTTCATAAACAAAGCTGTGAGCTTGGATGGCTTGAAGATAACAGCATCTAAGTGAAATGTGGTTCCTGAGAGTTAAAGAAGTTTTCTTCTCATTCAAAACTACAGAGCTAAAAATAGTTAGATGCACGAGTAACATCAAACCAAAATACAGTCCTGGAGTTCTCTTCCTTACCAGGTCTTTGACTGGCTAACACCTACTCACATTAGATTAAGTTTACTTTCCCCAGGAAGACTTTTCTGACCATCATGTCCCTCTACCATGGTCTTACTGTCCCTTATGCCTGTTCTTCCCCATTGTGTCTTACCATACTGGATGGGGAGAGGTGGGAAAAGATTGATGGACAAGGGGCCTGGGCAACTCTCTATATCTTGACTGGAATAGCGTAATCCATATGTGTATAGATTTGTCAAAAGTTATTGACCCATGCACCCAAAATGTGTCAATTTTTTTTTGCCTGTAAATTATAATGTAATAAATTTGACTAAAAAAAGATTCACTCTAGGGGCTCTTGCGTGGCTCAGTTGGTTGAATGTCTGACTTTGGCTCAGGTCATGATCTTGTGGTTTGTGATTTCAAGCCCCAGATTGGGCTCACTGCGGTCAATGCACAGCTTCAGATCCTCTGCCCCCTTCTGCCTGCCCCTCCCATACTCACACACACACACACACACACACACCCTCTCTCTCAAAACTAAAAATACGCATAAAAAATTTCACTCCCTAATCCTCAGTAGTTCTTAGCCCTTCTACCCTCCATTTATCTTTCACAGTGTGGGGACAGAATCGGGAATTTATGATGAGAAGTCATATCTCTCTTCAAGCCTGGGTGGCTCAGTGGGCTGAGCATCTGACCTTTGATATTGGCTCAGGTCATGATCCCAGGGTCGGGGGATTGAGCTCTGTGTTGGGCTCTGCGCTCAGTGGAACCTGCTTAAGATTCTCTCTCTCTCTCTGTCTCTGAAAACAAGCAAGCAAACAAGCCACCTCTTGAAATGCTAACACCGTTTCAGTACCACGGACAGAGGCCCAAAGAGGAAGGGCTGGAAGGTGGTTGCATTGTTCAGGCCAAGGGAGATAACCTGGTATCTTCTGGCTAATGGTGTCAAGACACGTGGGGAGCTCATTGCATCTACTCAGTGTGTTATCTAGATCACCGCATATTTCCAAATGCCCAGAGAATGTCATTAAGCCTTGATGGGGAAGTTCAAAGAAATAAGAATCTAGTCCTTGACTCCTACGATTTGCTCACACCATGACCTTGGGCAAGTTATTTTCATCATCTGGGCCTCCATTTTTTCATCTTTAAAATGGAGGGGTGAAGGGGCGCCTGGGTGGCTCAGTCAGTTGAGCATCCAACTTTAGCTCAGGTCATGATCTCACGGTTTGTGGGTTCGAGCCCTGTGTCGGGCTCTGTGCTGACAGCTCAGAGCCTGGAGCTTGTTTCAGATTCTGTGTCTCCCTCTGTCTCTGCCCCTCCCCTGTTCACGCTTTGTCTCTCTCTCAAAAATAAATAAACATTAAAATGGAGGGGTGCATCTTATGATCTCTAAGGCACTTCTAGTAATGGCCCTCATAATATAAGGACTTTACAACTTCCACGTGGCAATGTATGTGGGCTTTGCTCTCATTTTAAAAACAATTCTGCATTCTAGTTTTGAAAACTAGAGTTCCTAGTTATATGTCTCTATATAGCCCAATCAACATTGAATGGAATCTCACCTTAGATGTCCATGCACCTCTTTCCTGAGCCATTCTAGGTCCCATTCTTTCTGGTCAAGGGAAGCCAGTCACAGACAAAGACTCAAAGTTGGTCAACTTTGACAAATATATGGAGTTCTGGTATCAGACAGAGCTGAGTTTGGGCCTGGGCTCCACTACTCCTCTCTGTGGAATTTTGGAAACATCATTTCACTTTCTGAGCCTCATGGGTAGTCATTCACAGTCAGGCTGAGCCATATGAATTCCTCTCTCCCATCGCTCTAACATTCACACCCATTTTTTTTGCAATTGTACACAGAACAATGATTCACTCGTAATTCTCCATTTAAATTTCTTCTTGATTCATCTATTAGATGAAATTTGCCTTCAGCTCCTTATTACAATACTCATTATAGCCACCATTAGAACATGGATTCATAACTGTTCTTGCTACTAATGTAATTGCTGTTGGACTGATATGAATAATTCCTGCTATCATTAACATAATCAAAAGTTGTTAACTGCACTCCTTCACTTGCATGTTCTGGATCTCTGTGTCACCCCAGACTTCACTCAGCTTGGCCAACCCATTGTCTCTTCTCCAAAACCATGGCCCTTTCTCCTCCTGTCCCCACGTTCAGTGGGATGGGTTCTGCATCCCTTCCTTAGAGAACACATCACTTTGTAGATTTGTAGCAACAACGCCTGCTGCCATTGCCACAACTGCTAAAACTGACGTAGGCTGGGCTTGGTGCTGAGGACTTTGCCAGAATTATCCTTAAGAGACAGGTGCCATTCTCATCTTCCATTTCACAGATGGGGAAAACTGAGGTTTAGAAAAGCTGATGGAGTTTCCCTCAGTCATTTAACTAATGAGTAATGGGTCCAGCATTTTGTTCCAGGCATTTCTGACCCAAGAGGTCATACTTCTGGCTTTTTTTGCACCAAGAAAAAGCCTGACCTTGTCCTGCCGCTCCTCCTTTGTATTCCTTTTCCCCTTTCTCTACCCCAAATCTTTGCCTGCAGCCTGGAATATCTAAGTCTCCTCAGACACACAGTCTGAGATCTGTGATTCCATCCAACTTGCTCTGGAAGTAAAGGGGATTTTTCCTTAAAAATATCCCTTGTTTTATAGAGAACATCTCAGGGAGTCTAAGCACTATAGTCCAGCCCGAGACCCCTTCTCTGGGTCTAGAGCTTCTTATCTGGAAACCAACACAACAGTTTCCCCCTTTGCAGCAGCTCAAATATGGCCCTGACTCTCCTCCAAACATCACTTTGCTGTTGATATGTGAGAAATGACATGCTGTGACAGGGTTTATTTCCTACAACTCTCCCAACAAGCTTCTGATGCTCCTATGATCCTCACAGCATTTTGGGAAGTAGAACATTATGCCCACTTAAAAGACAAGAAACTGAGGCCCAGAGTAACATATTTTTGTAAGTAGAAAAAAACACTTAGAAATCATGAACCTCTTCCTGATACAGGTGAGAAAAGAGACCAAGAGAAGAGAAGTGAATTGGTGCGGAGGCCAGCACCAGGTCTCTCCCTCCTCGGTCACACATATGGTGAATAGATTCAGCGTTTTGTTTGTTTGTCTCTTCAGTGTGATTCTTAGCCTGCTCTTCAGAGAAGACTTGGGTAGGGCAGGAGCTATCTGGATTCAGGCTCAGAGTCCCTGGTCTGCCGTTGACTCAACGTATGTGGTCTCAATTTTCTCATCGAGAATGTTCTTTCACTGGACCAGGGTGTTGAGTTTGTATCCCCAGGATATTCTGGTTGTGCTTCGAATATCTCACCCCTCAGGGACATCAAAGCCAGATGTGGTCTGTGCAACTCAGCTGATCTCAGCTTGGCAGTAGCTCCTTCAGTTCCCCCACAATGATTTCATCCATCCCGCTGAAAACCCGGACACATGCACGTGGGCTCAATAAATTGAGGCGCTGAAATTACCACTACCTGGGGCTGCTCTCATCAGCTGTGAACAGATAGTTGTCTGAGGGCTTCTGAATGAGCCCCGGAGTCCAGCTGGGATAAAGCTATCCCTCCCAAGTGACATTTTCAGGGAGACAATATTGAATTATATCATATTATAATAGCATTTTACTCAGTTCTTTAACCTTCATTTAACTGGAGTCGGAACCTCCTGCCGAGCCTGGAGACGTTCCCTAGCAGGAGAATGTCCTAACCATATGGAGATGGTTGTTATGAATGGTGGAATGGGTTGGCAGAGTGAAGGCTTTGGTGGCGCTGGGGGCGGGGTGCAGTTTCTAGACTTTTTAATATCATAGGAAAAGGTTGGCTTTGGCAGGGTCGGACACATTGGCATAAATCTCTTTACAGCAGACACCCAGCCTTAGATACCCTAGAAACACAACTAATTGTTCATTCACCCATGCATTCATCCACTTTCTCATTCTCTTAAGAAACATTTATTGACCATCTCTTTCCTGGAGTAATGCACTGGGTGACAGAGACACATTCTTAGCCTCAGGGAGACCAGTCTTGCACCAGAGGGAGACTGTCATGAGAAATGTCCGAATGGACATCAGAGCACTTAACTCCCTTGGGAAGGGGTAGATGATGAAGATACCTGAGAGTGGGTGCCCAAAGCAGACCCAAGACAAGCGCTCGAGTTCCAGTGGTTCATCTGGGGCTGATTCAGGGACCCCAGTGAGGAAGCTCAAAGAATGACCTAAAGAGGGGAAGGAATCCACAAAGGGAGCGTTTCACGGTGTTTGCTTCTGTGGGTGGAGGGCTCAGCCCCACTGAGGACCTTCGAGGAGCTTCGTGCAGATTGCTCAGGACCTCCTGGTAGCTGGGAGGCCGGAGCTTTTATCCACTGCCCCTCACTGCCCCTCACCCTTCAGTGGGATGTAGTCTCCTCTGTTGGATGTTGTGATGCCAGAGAAAACCCACAGGCAAGGAAGAAGAGGGGAGTAGACATTTGAGGACAGCACCTACTGCAGCATTTTAGAAGAGGAAACATCCGAGTGGACCTTGAAGATCAAGGTGGAGTTTTCAGCTGAAGCAGGTGTGTGGCATGGCTTTTCTAGGCAGCTGGACAGCGTGGGATGAAATGAGAAGCAGGACGTGGTTTTCAGACAACATTGATGGGAATGTTGCTGATGAGAAGAGAGAAGTAGCTTGAAGCCAGGAGCGTTCACAAGATCTGTTTCCAGGCCAAGAATGGTTGGAAAGGTGTGGGCAGCATGTACGTACATGGGGAAGCTTTGGGTCACTGGGCCACTGGATAGAAGAACTGAAGAAAAGGAAGAGAAAGGGAGAGGGGCAGAATGCTGGAGGTAGCCGGGCCCCTGCAGGCACCCCTGCAGAGATGACCCCCACGAGGGCAGCCTTCCATGAGGGCAGGGCCCCTCTGCCCGAGATGGCTGAGAATAAGTAGGTAAGGTGAATGGGAGTGTGTTCCTCTTGGCCTCCATTTCCCCAATGTTGGAGGAGCCCAAGTGACCAGCGGCAAGCGAGGGGCCAGGAGGCTGGGGACCAAGAAGGGCAGAGGTCCGGGATGATCTGCGAGGGTGAAGGAAGGGAGAGCAGAGCAGGAAGAGACACTGAAGGGAGGGGTGATGCTGGCGTCAGCAGAGGCTGCTCAGCTTAGAGATGAACAGAAAATGACGGTGTTCCCGGGCAGGCTTCCCACTCCAGAGAGAGAGGGCGCGAGTAGGAGGAAGGGTTCGATGCATTTTACTTTTCATGAAAAGGTTTTCTCAGCCCTTGGGCTCCCGCCAGCTCAGGCTACCCCCACCACCTGCACATTTATCAGACACCGAATCATCCAGCCATGCTCTCCGCACCCTACCGTGTGCACTGAACTGCCCTCGACAGTGTGCAGCTTTCCCAGTGGCACTCTGTGCCCAGGGATGGAGAAGGCAGATGATCACAGTGACCAGGCAGGGCTGGGTGGTGAAGCGGGCACAGAGGGGATGCCCACTGATTGGAAGCAGGCCCGCTATGGTTTCCTGTCTCCTCTCTGTCCCTTAGGCCAGGGGAAGTATAGACAAGGGGAAAATAACAGGGGGGCTGACACTTGTTGAAACTCTGCCTCTTGCTTTGGCTTGGACCCTGGACTAGTCGGTTCCCCTCTCTCTGGGCCTCCGTTAATTGGAAAGATATTAAGATCTATCCAGCCAGCCTCACAAGGTTCCCATAGAGTCCCAGGAAGTATGGCACACTTTTGGGTGTGGGGACCTTTTCAAGCTGACTAGAGAAGCTCAGATGCTAGTGGTTATTTATCGTGATTTCTCCCCCTCAGTTTCCCCATCTGTAAAATGGGAGTAGGGGGACCCAGAACCCGGACGGGCCTAGGCTCCTTCCAAGTTATCAGTTTGCCAGTCACCCTGGAAAGAGTTGTTTGAATCAAAGGCAGGGGTACTCCAGTGCCTTTTCCTGGCAAGTTTTCAGAAAAAAAATCCTTATCTTTGCACAGCAGCCAGCTGGTTCTCAAGACAGATCTGGAGGAGGAGGGGGTGAGGGGAGAGAAGATTCGAGAAGCTAGAGGAGCTGAGAGCACAGCTGTGGGGAGAAGAGTGTGGGAGGGATTGTTAAGAGGGTGGAGTGGAGATGGAGGGAGGACTGAGGGAGAGGGGCTGGGCGGAGTGGTTTCTCTTACTTCCAGGGGATCCAGTAGGGTGGGGGGGCGGGGTGTCAGGGCAGGATTCCTGCCTGCAGCTCTATTCGAGCAGAAGGCATTTAGAGAATAAGCATGGCCCATCAAGGTGCAAGGTTCACTTTGAATTGAGCAGAAAATGACCTCCTAGACAGATTCCCTCTTCCCATTCCAGACAAAGAGGAGGAGGAGAGCTTAGTGCTTAGGTGTGCTTCATTTTCCTTGAAGGGGCTTCTGGGCTCCGGTGCTCCCACTGACCGAGGGTGCTCCCACTGACCCAGGCCACCCCCACAGTGAAGCCCCCATCAGCCACTCCACAGGCCACCACACAGCCCAGTGACTTGGGTCTCTGTGGACGGTGGGGCTTGGTGAGGCCCAGACTGGCTGGCACTGGTGTTGGGAGAGCAGCTTGCCTGGTTCATGGTGAGGAAAGGTTCAAGCAGCTGGTGTGATCCAGGTTTCATTTGTTTCATGCTGTTGCGGAGTTTCCATGAACACTGGCTTAGCCATACACACAGCAGGCCGAGCCCAGTATACAGTGAGCAGATCAGCCCCACTGGACCTGCAGCTTGAAGCCATCCATCTACCCACACCCTATGTAGCGCAACTCACCTCCAGCTAATCTGTAAGACATGAGTGAGAGTAAAATGCTGTTGTCTTAAACACTGAATTTTGGGGTAGTTTGTTACACAGCAGAGGCTGACTGTTGTAAGGGCCTAGCATGTGTCAGGCATTGTGTTTAGTGCAGGGGACAAGGAGGTGACAGGATTCACGTGGTTCCTGCCCTCCGAGAGCTCACAGTCAGGTAGGGGAGGCAGACAATGGACACACCACCAATGAATGAGCCATGAAGCCTAAGATGAGGGCAATATAGTGAGAAGTGCCCCAGAGAGTGATGAGGAGGTCAACTGTGGGGTAGCCAGGGGGAGTCCCTCGGGGAGAGCACGTGTGTGCTGAGACCTGAATGATGAGATGAGGCCATGCGAAGAGCCGGGAAGAGTGTTTGAGAAAAAGGAAACACCAAGTGCAAAGGTTGTGTGTCACAGGGACTCACCAGCCAGTGTTGGATGAGACAGACAAATGACTAGAAAAACAACAATAGCAAAAGCCAGTGTTTACTGAGGATGTACTGGGATGTGTTTGAAGTCCTTTACTTAAATGATCTCATCTAATCTTAACAACATACCAAAGAAGTAGGTGTGTTGGTTGGAATTCTCTGGAAATTACGGAGACTCAACTCAAACTGGCTTAACTTGCTTCAGGTAGAGAAGTCCAATTGAGTCAGTGGATGTCTCTGTCTCTCTCTTTCTCCCTCCCTCCCTCTATTCATCCCTCCTTCCCTCCTTCTGATTATTGGACTTCTTTTTTTTTAATTTATTTATTTTTTAATGTTTATTTATTTATTTTGAGAGAGGGGAAGAGCAGAGAGAGAGAGAGAGAGAGAGAGAGAGAATCCCAAGCAGTCTTTGCACTGTCAGAGCAGAGTCTGACACGGCTCAACCCCATGAAGAACTGCAAGTTTATGATCTGAGTCTAAATCAAGAGTTAGATGCTTAACCAGCTGAGCCACCCAGGTGCCCCTCAACTTCTTTTTGTATGGAGGCCACTCTCTACCTTTGTGGCTGGACAAGAGGAAGCAGGGAGAGGAGTGAGAGTCAGAACCACTGACAGCTCCAAACTCAGGTCCATCCTACTCAGGAGAAAGCTGTGGTCTCCCAACATCCATCCATACAATCCCAGAAAGGAACCGGATTGGTCATCTGCTGATTCTTTGAATCTATCACGTGATTGGTCCAGCCTGGGCCTTCTACTCTCATCCAAGTAGATAGGGTAAGGGCAGGGACTGGCAATCCTATCAGAATTGTGTGGTCTAAGTAGCCGTGATGAGTCTCTCCTTTAAAACAGGGTGGAGGGGGTCCAGTTACCAGACCAAGGGAAGAGATACTGAATGAGCACAAACAGTAGCTATCACTTTTCCGGTTTAGCAAGTAAGAAAGCTGAGTCTCAGAGAGGTCGATAAATGACATTAGTCAGCAAGTGGCAAAGCAGAACCCCAAACCCATCTCTGCCTGGCTCAAAAGCCCCATTACACTAGCCATGAGGCTCTTTACCGCCCAACCAGCCTAAGCCGCAGCCTCAACCCTAAGCCTGAGCCCCCACAGACCTCAGCTCATGATTCTGGCCCAGACAGGAAGACTCTTAAAGCTCAGAGCCCCTGAAAGCTCGAGAGTTTACAAACCCATTCTTCCTGATGGCTTTGATATGAAGCTGCTTTGCTTTGTCTTCCACAAGGTGCAAAGAACACTATGCCAGGCAGTCTCTTGTTGTCTGAACAGTGTTGAGAGTGAGCACCTCAAAGGGAATAGAGACCACTGTTGTCATTGCCAGGGCGAGATTAGCCAAGAGTTATAAGACACAGTAAGGGCACTGAAGTATGATCTATTTGTCAATTGAGCACGCTCTCCAGCAAAGTGCACAGCCCAAAACACGCAGGCACAATTACAGCCTCTTCCCGCCCCTCAGCCCTTCCCCTGGGCTCCCTCCCAGCAGCCAGATCCTCCTTCTACCCCTCCTGCTAGTCCCAATCCATTCACTTCATTTAAGGGGTGATTCATAGCCATACAGCTCATCAAATCTGGAAGGACTTTCGGGAGCCGCGAGTCCAACCTTGTTCATTTAACAGATGAGAAAACAGAGCCCCAGAGAGGCTTGGGTACTGATTCAAGGTCATTGAGGAAAATACAGGCACACCTCATTTTATTGTGCTTCGCTTTTTTGTGCTTCACAGATACTGGGTTTTTTTTTTTGTTTGTTTGTTTGTTTGTTTTGTTTTGGTTTGGTTTTTTGCAAATTGAAGGTTTATGGCAAACCTGTGTCAAACGAGTCTTTAGTGCCATTTTTCCAACAGCATTTGGGCACTTCATGTCTCTGTGTCACATTTTGGTAATCTCACAATATTTCAAAGCTTTTTCATTACTGTTATGTTTTTATTGTGATCTCTTCTCAGTAATCTTTGGTGTTACCATTGTAGTGGGTGGGGGTGGGGGAGGAGTACAAACTGTGCCCACATAAGACAAGGAACTTAATCGATAAATGCTGTGTGTTCTGACTGCTCCATCGACCGGCTATTCCTCTCTCTCTCTCCCTCTCCCCAGACCTAGCTAGTCCCTGAGATACAGCAATATCTAAATTAGGCCCATTAATAACCCTACAACGACCTCTAAGTGTTCAAGTGAGAGGAAGGGTCACAGGTCTCTCACTTCAAATCAAAAGCTAGAAATGACCAAGCTTAGTGAGGAAGCCATGTAGTAAGCCAAGATGGCCAGAAGATAGGCCTCTTTCTCCAAACAGTCAAGTCGTGAATGCAAAGGAAAAGTTCTTGAAGGAAATTAAAAAGTGCAACTCCGGTGAGCACGTGAATGATAAGAAAGCGAAACAGCCTTACTGCGGATATGGAGAAAGTTTGAGTGGTCTGGAGAGGAGATCACACCCGCCCCAACATTCCCTTAAGCCATAGCCTAATCCAGAGCAAGGTCCTGACTCTCTTCAATTCTGTGAAGGCTGAGAGAGGAGAGGAAGCTGCAGAAGAAAAGTTCAAAGCTGATAAAGGTTGATTCATGAGGTTTAAGGAAAGAAGCCGTCTCCATAGCATGAAGTGCAAGGTGAGGCAGCAAGTGCTGATGTAGAAGCTGCAGCAAGTTCTCCAGAAGATGCAGCTATGATAACTGATGAAGGAGGCTACATTAAACAACAAATTTTCAATGTGGGCAAAACAGTCTTCTATTGGAAGAAGACACCGTCTAGGACTTTCATAGCTGGAGAGGAGAAGTCTGTGCTTGGCTTCAAAACTTCAGAGGACAGGCTGACTCTCTTGTGAGGGGCTAATGCAGCTGGTGACATTGAGTTGAAGCCAATGCTCATTGACCATTCTGAACATCCTAGGGCCCTTAAGAATTATGCTAAATCTAATCTGCCTGTGTTCTATAAATGGAACAACAAAGCCTGCATGACAGTACATCTGTTTACAACATGGTTTACTAAATATCTTAATCTCATTGTTGAGACCAATTTCTCAGAAAAAAAGACCCCCTTCAAGATATTACTGTTTATTGACAATGTACCTGGTCACCCAAGAGCTCTGATGCAGATGTATGAGATTAATGTTGTTTTCATACCTGCCTACACAACATCCATTCATTCTGCAGCTTATGGATCAAGGAGTAATTTTGACTTTCCAGTGTTACTGTTTAAGAAATACATTGCATATGGCTGTAACTGCCATAGATAGTGATTCCACTGATAGATCTGGGAAAAGTAAATTGAAAATCTTCTGGAAAGGATTCATCATTCTACATGCCATCAAACACATCCATGATTCATGGGAAGAGGTTAAAATATCAACACTAACAGGAGTTTGGAAGAAGTTGATTCCCACATGGATGACTGTGGCGGGGGGGGGGGGGGGGGGGGGGGAAAGTTTTCGTGGGAAGGAGTGGGGGGGGGGGGGGGGGAGGGGGGGTGGGGTTCAAGACTTCAATGGAAGAAGTACCTGCGGATGGGGTGGAAACAGCAAGAGAACCAGAATGAGAAGTGGAGCCTGAAGATGGGACTGAATGGCTGTGATCCCATTGATACAACTTGAACAGATGAGGAGTTGCTTCTTACAGATGAGCAAGGAAAGTGGTTTCTTGAGATGGAATCTCCTCCTGGTGAAGATACCATGGAGATTGTTGAAATGACAACAAGGGGTTTAGAATATCAAATAAACTTAGCTGATAAGGCAGCAGCAGGGTTTGAGAGGATGGCCTCCAATTCTGAAAGGAGTACTACTGTGGGTAAAAGATGCTATCAAACAGCATCCTATGTCACAGACAAATTATTCCTGAAAGGAAGAGTCAACCGATGTGGCAAACTTCATTGTGGTCTTATTTTAAGAACTTGCCCCAGCCACCCCAGCCTTCAGCACCACCCACCCCCCTGATCAGTTCACAGCCATCAACATCGAGGCAGGACCCTCCACCAGGAAAAAGATTGGTTCAGATGTTGGTTAACATTTTTTAACAATAAAGCATTGTTTAATTAAGGTACGTACATGGCTTTTTTAGAAGTACCTGCGCCCTTACAGGCTTCACTGTAGTGTAAGCATAATTGTATATGCACTGGGAAGTGAGAACATTCATTTGGCTCACTTTATTGCAATATTTCCTTTATTGCAGTGGTCTGGAATCAAACCCATGGGATCTTCGAGGCATACCTGTCTGGTGCGTATTTATATAGCTGATCTCATGTAATCCCCGTGCAAGAACCCTGGGAGGCCCATGTTCCTAACTCTCAGCTTACTTATGGGGAAACAGATTCTCAGAGAGGTTAAGGGCCCGCTCAAGGTCACACAGCTGGTAAGTGGCAGAGCCGATTTTCAAATATACTCATTTTATTATGCAATGTGCACCTCATTTGCCTATTTGAAGTTTCTCTTCCCTCCATTCCTGCTCTCCTGTGTCCTCTGGACCTCTGCAGCCTGCAGATGCCAGGTTAACCTTGTCATCTGGCTCACAGTTGCCTGCGATCAAGGGGAGGCCCACAGGAAAATTGGAAGGTGCAAGGAGAAGAAACACCATTGGGTGTTCTTTCTCTCTTTTTGTCCGGTGTATCCAAAAGGAGGAAGTCCCTGCTTCTGTGGCTCTTCTCTCCACGTGCGGGGTGGCTCTGGCAGCTGTGGGGTCAGCATCAGCAGCTGCACAGGATGCCCTGGAAACAGCGGGAAGCGAGGTCCTGAGTCCCATTGGAAGCTGGGTGATAGGAGGACCTCAGGCTGCCTCATCTTCTCCTTTTACCCCACCCACTCTTTTAAGACCGTTATAGGCAGTTCCCTGAATCAGATCTCCTACACTTGAAATTTCTCCTGCGGTTTCCCAAAATGAACCCTGAAGGTTCCAGCACTTGGCTGCAGGAATGGTTGCAGGAAACAGCCCAACAAGAATGGGACTTCGGTGTTGGTGGCCTGGGGAGTGCTGATGACCTCATTACCAGTGAAAAATGGGGTCCTGGGACTCTCCAGATGCAGTGGCATCGAAGTGACCTAAATTATCAAAATTAAATTGTGTGGTTGTGCGGGATGCAAAATCTTAAGTAGACCCCATGGCTGCTAAACTTGACGGTTGCAGTGGTGTCCATGATCGTCGACAAGGAATGTGGGGTGCAATGGTTACCCATGACCGATGACTGTACCATCAAGCTTCCAGATGGAAATTCACCACCCAGGGCTTTAAAACATCAGCTCAAAGATGCCATCCCGCTGACTGGATACGTTAATCAGGAAGTAGAAAGTACTGTACATGCCTTACTAAGTAAGGTACATGCATGTCCGGTGGGTGGGAGATAAGCCTATGCACGTTCAGTGGCTTGTCACCTTGGAGAAGGTTCCGGAGTCCAGTGGCGTGGGGAATTGGGGGATACGCCATCCATAAAAACAGAAAAGTCTCTGTGCCTTGCACCAACCGCCTCCACTCAAAATTACTCAACAGCAGGTAAAGCTGCCCATTATGAGTGGGGCGCACAGCAAGAAAAGGGTCTGCAGTGGGTCCAGGCTGTGGTGCAAGATGCTTGACCATCTGGACCTTTGATCCGGGAGACGTCACGGTAACTGAAGTTTATATGACAAACAGGGATGGCTGCAACAGCCCCACCCAGGAGTGTCCTTGCAAGGCAGAAATGAAGGGACACTCCGTCAGGGAAGAGAGCTTCAGACAGCACCTCCTTCTGTTTGCTCGGTTTGAGTGGAGAGAGGGTTAGAGGCAAAGATCTCCCTTGACCCACGGGCTCCCTCTAGAATTCGGCCTGGTGATTCGGGCAATCACCAGATGGGAGCACTGACAACAAGGGGAATGGGCGAAGAGCTACGCTGGGGGCTCTTTGGGGGAGGTGGCAGCATGTACAAAAGGAACTAATGCAGAAGATGCAACCAATGAGCAGCTGACGAGATGGCCATCTTGCGGATGTGACCTGGCCTGTGTCCTCAGGCTCCCAAGTGCCCGTCATGCTCCCAGGTGCTGTGGTTATGGTGGCAAGGACAGATGCCATGCGTGGGCTTAACAATATGGACTCCTCTTACCCCAGCCTCATCTAGCTGCAGCCACCGAGAGACCAATCTTCAATATCAGAACCTGACACCGAGCCCTGAACATTACCTGGGGTGACCGGCCGGCCACCTGGTGGCAGGCTGATTACTTTTTATCTCTTCCACGAGAAGGGATAAAATAGAACTGACTGTTTCCGTCAGCTCCTTTAACTGTGGATCTTCTGAATACGTGCCTTACTATCATGATGTCCTAGGCAGCATGACCTCGATGTAAGGAATTGATTTTTTAGAACAAGACATGAACGAGGGGCCCATATCTGTGGAATTCATAGTATGTCCCTTACTTCCCCCTGAAGCAGCTACCCTGATTAAATGGGAGAACGGCCTACTGGTGATTCGAGGAGGGTCTCCTTGCCAATTCTGGGTGGGGTCCTACAGGACGGGTACAGTCTGTGAATCAACCACAAATATATGGCTCTTAGGTCCAGGAATCGAGGGATAGAAGCAGGAGTGTTTCTTTTCGTTATTAGACCTAATAGCCCAGTCATAGAACCTTTGCTTCCTGTCCCTACAATGTCGGCTTTGATGGTTAAAATATAGTGATTCCCAAGGAGAGAATGTTTCCCCTCAGGAATCGCAGCAATCGTTCCTTTGAATGAGGAGCTTGAGATGGTCACTCAGCCAATCTGGGCAGCTCCTGCCTCTGACTCCCCAGGCAAGGAGGAGGGTTCTGAACCGGCTGGATGATTGCTCCTGATTATCACAAGCAAACCGAGTTGCAGCTACAAGAAGGAGGGCAGGGCACCTCTGTCTGAAACCCAGAGGATTTTGGGGGGCAGCCGGCTGGCTCAGTCAGTTAAGCGTCTGACTTTGGTTTAGGTCATGATCTCATGGTTCGTGAGTTCAAGCCCCACTTCAGACTCTGTGCTGACAGCTCGGAGCCTGGAGCCTGCTTCCGATTCTGTGTCTCCTGCTGTCTCTGCCCCTCCCCCGCTCGCTCTCACTCTCTCTCTTTCTCTCTCTCTCAAAAAAAAAAAGAAAAACATTAAAAAAAAAAAAGAAACCCAGGGGATTCTCTGGGTTGTCTCTAGTAGTAAACTATAATGGAAGGCTACATATCAGTTCCATAAAGACAGGTCCATAAGAAACTCAAACCTTTTAGGAAAAAGGTTTAAATTACCCATAAGGTGAACAGCACTGATTAGAGGGCCAAAAGAAGAGGCAAAGGGTAGTAGAAGAAAATTACAAATATTGACTATAGCCTGTTGGCTAGTTACAGTAATAAGGATGATAGCAGTTAAGAATAATTTTATTTCTGGGCTTGAGATATAGAGATAGATAGATAGATAGATAGATAGAGATTTGGATATAGATATAGAAACCATTTGCTGTAGACTGAAGGTGTTCCCTCAAAATCCCCATAGTGATACCTAATCCTTGACATGATGGTATTAAGAAGTGGGGGCCTCTGGGAGGTGACTAGGTCAAGAGGATGGAGTCTTCATGAGTGGTATTGACGACCCCAAAGAGCTCCGTCACCCCTCTGCCATGTGAGGTGAGGACACAGAGAGACAGCCATTTATGACCCAGGAAGCAGACCCTCCCCAGACACGGAATCTGTCAGTGCCTTACGCTTAGACTTCCCTGTTTCCAGAACCATGAGAAATGCATTTCTGTTGCTTATAGGCTCCCCCCGTCTATCGTAATCTTGCCACAACCGCCTAAAAGGACAAAGACGCCACTTATAGTTTTCCCATTCTCTTTCTCTACCGCTATTTTGTGTTAGGATCTAGATGATAAGGATCTAATAACGATCTACTGATAAGGGTCCAGACAACTGCAGTTTTCCAGTTACCACAATATCCAGGTGAGACTGGGATGAGGCCGCAATAAGAATCCTCATCACCCAGAGTTGGAGGAAAGGGCTGATCGAATTTGGTGTGCCCTCTCTCTGAGGAAGAGTAAAGGATATGACCTTTCATACTGGATGGAAGCATGATGCTGTGGCTGTTATGCACAGGAGCCGTCGTTCATGGATATGGGTAGAAAGGTGCGAATTTAGGCTGAGCAGGAAGGGTGACAAACAGGGAACTTCCTGCCCTCCTCTAGCCCATAGTCTAAGGCTGGAGCCTTGAAAACTACATTGCCCAGAATCCTTTGCTAGCAGCCTTCCTGTTACATTCAGCCAACGGGAGGCATTGGTGGGAGAGTGGCGGGCGGAAGGAGGAGCAAAGCTATTCTGCTCTCTCTGGTTCCAGTGGCTTCTCTGCAGCAAAGGAAGACTATGGGCTCAGCAGGTGTGTTCCCGGCAGATGGATAGTAAATTCATTCATTCACTCAACAAGTACTTACCCAGATACAAAACAATGAAACAGAATTTCTGCCCTTCCGGAGCTCACATCTTAGAGAAGGAGCAGCTAAACTATATGGTCCGTGAGCCAGATCCAGCCTACCATGTTTTCGCATGGCTGGCAAGCTGAGAGTTATTTTTAAGTTTATAAATTGTTGACCAAAAAAATCAACAGGAGAATATTTTGTAACATAAGAGAATTATATGCAGTTTATATTCCAGCATCCATAAATAGTGTTTGGAACGCAGCCCGTGCTGGCAGAGTTGAGAAGCTGCAACAGAGACAATATGGTTTAAAGCCTAAAATATTTACTATCTGGCCCTTTACAGAAAACGTTTGCTGATCCCCAACCCAGAGAATGAGACGGGGGGGGGGGGGGGGGGGGGGAGAGGAGAGGCGAGACGAGACCCCCACACGTGTGTGTGTGTGTGTGTGTGTGTGTGTGTGTGTGTGTGAGGTGAGCCCTGCTGGAGCATAGAAGGAAGGGTCCACTTTCAAGGCCAAGGGCTCTGAAACCCCACAGCTGGTCTGGGACGCTCTGTGATTAGTGTGCAGCGAGAGGTGAGGCAGGTGAGGACGCCAAAGCGTCAGAGCCAGACTGGGAAGGGCCTTCCGCACCCAAAGGTCAAGGCAAGACTCATTCTGGGGGTAGTGGAGAGCCACTGCGGGCTGTGGAGTAGGGGATATTTAGGGAAGGTCATTCTAGCTACAGAATGGAGCTAAGGGCGGAAGGGACACCGGTTAGGAAGGCAGCCTGCGGCGGGAACAGGAGCTTGGGTTGTCCGCCCCTGCCCTGCCTCCTTCTAGCTGTGTGACCTTGAGCAGGCACTTAACCACCATGGCCTTCCTCATCAGTCCGGCAGGGATCACAGGACCCTCCTCTGAGATCCGCCAGGAGGATTCGATGAGCTGGGACATTCAAATGTTTGGCTCTCGGTGAGCATGAAAACTGGCTGCGGCTCTTATTGTCATCATCGTGGAAACCACCCTGGGAGGCAGACCGCCCCACGTGTGGCTTCCAGACGCCGTGACCGTGAAGCCTGAGACGCGGACAGAGCGGAAGAGCTGGCTCCTGGAGACCAAAGAAGGAAGGAGCAGGAGTGGTTTGCACAACCGTCCTGGGACTCAGGAGAGACTTCAGGGGCGGGGGGGGAGTTGTTGGTAGCAGTAAAACGTCCCACCCTTAGGTGCTTTGTCATGTTGTCGTCAGGAAGCAGAGCAGGCAAGAGATGCCCCGCCTCTCCGCCTGTCACTAACTGGCCGTGGGACCTTGTGAGGGTCTCCTCTGGAAAATCAGGGGCTTGGAGCGGGTGACCCTCAAAACATGTTTTACTAGCAGCTTCCAGGAGCCCTTCAAGTCCTCCCAGGCTCCCCCAAATCCAGCCACTGGGAGGCAGGTGTCTTCTTCACCAACTGGGCCGTGAGTGCCCCCAGCCCAGAGCCTGGCCTTCCTGTTTTTCTTTCCTTCACAGTCCCTGTATCCTGGACTTGACCCCACTTGGAGGGAGGCCTGCCCAAAACAGTGCCCACGGGGCCACGGGCCATGCAGGGGGGCTCCTCAAGTTCATAAGCGCTGTAGTTCCGGGAAGGCAGGGCTGGGTTGGGGTGCCTGGGTGGCTCAGTCGGTTGAGCGTCTGACGTCACCTTAGGTCATGATCTCATGATCTCATGGTTGGTGAGTTCGAGCCCCCATCGGGCTTGGGCTGTCAGCTCAGAGCCTGCTTTGGATCCTCTGTCCCCCTTCTCTCTCTGCTCCTCCCCCACTCACATTCTCTCTCTCTCTCTCTCAAATCAAATAAACATTAAAAAAGAAAAAGAATACAGGGCTGGGTGTGTGGGAGAGAGCTGGTAGGGCAGCCACAGCCGTGGCACCCAACAGCTGGCGGGAACCCAGTGACCATCCCAGTTGGGACGTGAGACCACTTTCCACATCGGTCTAACTGCGGACGCCCGGCCCCAGCCTTCCTGGATCTGCCAGAAGAAGTCAGTGTCAGAGCCAGGACTGGAGCCGGGGGCTCTGGACTCCCCATCCAGTGCTCCTTCCACCATGCCTTCCTGCCCCCTATTTGTCCTTCACTCTGACGCTGGTGTAGACAACAGCCCCAGACGGCATCTTCCGCCATGGGCAGGTGTGTGTCTCAGTCGTGGTGTGATGTCTGGGTTTTATTTAAATGAACGGCACGGGGAGGACGAAATTATGACCCAGGAGAGACGAGAATGCCTTTGCGAGCCGGGGTGTATCCAGCCCGCTCCCTGACTCCCCTGTCAGCTCTGAAGCGAAACTCAAGGGCAATTAGATTTTACATATTTTCCCTTTTATACTTCAATAAATATTGCCCATGAAAACCAATCGGCATTTTCTGTACTTAATGCATAATAACTATTCTTATAAATCCAAGTTATTTCTATAAATCTGAATTAAAGGCCTAGGTTTGAATGGATTGAGGACATGTAATTAACAAAGTGCTGGTGCGTCACCATTACTAATCTGTTTACTTCAAGCTAAACCTTCAGTTTCAGAGGAATTTTTCTTTGCCATGAGGGGGCGGGAGGAAGAAGGGCTCTCAGGGGACCCAGGACAGTTTCCAGGCCTCTGCGGCCATTGTCCACCTCATTCTTTTTTTTTTAATGTTTATTTATTTTCGAGAGAGAGCGACACAGTGTGAGTGGGGGAGGGGCAGAGAGAGAGGGAGACGCAGAATCCAAAACGGGCTCCAGGCTCCGAGCTGCTGGCCCAGAGCCCGACGCGGGGCTCGAACTCACAGACCGCGAGATCATGACCTGAGCCGAAGTTGGACGCTCAACCGACTGAGCCACCCAGGCGCCCCACCTTTCTTCCTTTTTTTAAGTAAACTCTACACCCAGGGGGTGCTCGAACTCGCAACCCCAAGATCAAGAGTTGCACCTTCCACCGACTGAGCCCCCCAGGAGCCCCTGTCCACCTCATTCTTTAGGATGGCCTGCCGGGACCTTAGCATAGCCACCTGGGGACAGCCGGAGCGCGCTCTGGCTCCAGGCCTCCAGACCAGACCACGGGAGAAGATGAACAGTTCTCCAGTTGAGGGGCCACCAGGTGGCTCTATCTGTCAGTGGCCCCGCTGTCCCCCCCCAAGGCTTGAGACTGCCCCTCACATCCCCACACCCCCACTGAATGTGGGTGACCCCGTCGCTTGCCCATGCCCAGTGCGAACCGAATCCCTCCTCAGCCTTCCTGAGTTTTGTCTCCAAACGAGGCCCCTCCCTCCATCCGGACCTCGGTCCAGGGGACTGCTACCTCTGGTGTGAATGAATGGCCCCCTCCTCCCGCTGGCCGTGGCTTCAGCTGTGCGGCTGCCACCCGCCCTCAGACACAGCGGGATCTTTCCAAAGTGCACATCCCACCAAGTCTCCCCGCGGCTTCCTATCCCCTGGGGCTCCCCACTGCCCTCAGGGTCAAGGCCAAACTCCTCCACAGGGCTCGTGAGGTCCTTCGGGGTCCAGCCCTTACTGCCTCCCCATCTTCTCTCCGCCTTCCACCCTTTGGTGGTTCCCCCCGCCATCCCCATGCTGACCCGCCTGTCCCAGCCCCCACCCTGCCTTTCACCGCAGGTGGTTCTGGGATAGAGAAGGTGGCTGCTGGTTAAGCTCCAGGTGCCAGCCCCCAGGCCTGGCAAAGAGTCCCGCCCCTCTTCTCTCTGGAAGGGCAGGCAGGTGAGCCCCGTGACCCAAGTCCCCAGGAGCCTCTTGGGGTCCTGGTTCCTGCTTTGCTTGAATAACTTTACAATTATTTCTAAAAGGAAGCATCTGAACCCCAGGTGTGGGGGGCAGGGAGGGAGGCTCACTGATGGGTTCCAATCCCTGCTCCTCAGTGAGCTCTTGCGTTCCCAAGGCGGGACCTCTGGCTTCTGTTCTCTAATGGGGACTCTGGGCTCCGTGACATATGAATCCGAATGGATTCTAGTATTATGGCTCCTACCCGGGCCTGGGGAGGCCTCGCCATGACTGTGGACCGCCATGAAGCCCGTGCTTGAGAGAGGACGGGCCCCACCTTCTAGCGAGCAGCAACTACCTGCCAGGACAAGGCTAAGTCCTCACCAAATGCTGTCTCTATCGGTTTGCAGGACGGTCCTGCCACCACGTGTCCCTATTACCCCATCTCCGGATGAGGGAGGCGAGGCCCAGACAGAGACCCAGAGGCACCAGGCGGATGCTGAAACCAGGCTGGAGCTGCTCTGGAGCACATTCGCCACCTGTGAGGCTCCCCGCAGCCCCTCTTGTGCCTCAACCTCCCCATCTGTAAAATGGGATGATAGAATAGCACGTTCTTCCCTCGAAGGGCTGATGTGAAGGTTAAAAGGAGTTGATATGCGTGCGGTCCAGGTCCCAGCTCTGGGCACACAGCAAGTGCTCAGTAGAAGCTCAGCTCTTCTGAGAAACCCGGATTAGTGTGGCAAAGAGGTGACGGCCCTGAAGCTAGAAGGGTGAGCCCTCCATGGCCCCTCCCAGCTCCCACAAGACACGTTCCGTGTCCCAAATCCCGTGTTCCTTGCTCTCACTGATGTGGCACACACTTCGGATGCGTCAGCACTTGACCGTGTTGGATTTCAGCAAGCCGGGTGAGGGCCCTCCTCCCGGAAGTCACTGTGAGACATATCTCGGCCGGGTGGGTTTGCCAGCGTTGCACCTCTTAACCTGCTGCCTGCACTGGTGTGGCCCTGGCCTGAGGACGGCCCTCTCCCTGCTGCCTGTCACTCGCTCAGCTCTCGGTTCGCTTGTTCATTCTGCAAACACCTGCTGCGTGCTGGGCCCCACGCTAGGTGCTGGGACGGACAGGTCAGGAAGAACAGACTTTGCCTTCCCAAGCTCACCGGCAAGTCACACAAACGCACGCGGACTGGGGCCGTGACGCATTCCAGGAGGGAGAGAACATGATGTTCCAGGAAGTTAAAATGTGCGTGTGAGGGTGACTCCGGCCAGCAGACCAGGTCCTTCCTCTCCCTCTGTTGGACATGGCAGGCTCGGGCTGGCAGGCTGAGAACAGAGAGAGGGAGGTGGTGGCCGATTAAGGAGAGGTCCTGTCCCTGCTGCAGAAGGCATTCTCTTGGCGGTCTGGAAATGCCCCTAATCTGCCACTGTGATCCTTCCTGCTCCCTTCGCTCCTGGATCCTTCCAGAAAGCCCCTGACGGGACCTGCAGGAGAGGGTGGCTGACTCTTCCGCAGACCGCCAGTAGCTGTTCAGTTTGACAAAGGCACCGAGGCCTCAGTGGGACCGTTGGCTCTGTCCTGTCCCTGGCAGGGATGACAGCTGCCAGCGGCTTGGCTCACCTGTGCTGGGCTGGGGTGAGGCGAGCGGGGTGTGGCCTCTCTCTCTCTCTCTCTTTTTTTTTTTTTTTTTTTTGTCCCTGGGAGGCCCCACAGCAGCCCCGCTCCCAGCTCAGGTAGTTTTCCTGTTCTAATTAACGTCACTGAGAATTCGACTCTCTACCCCGACATGAGCCCGCTCCCTTGAGAGCGTTCCGGCTCAAATACTGATTAAATATGAAACGGTTCCCGTCCTCTGAGCCAAAGTCAGGGAGGCACAAGCCAGAGATGGAAGCTGTAATTACCAGCTGATTATGCAGTGTGAGTTATGAAAAGATAAAATAAAATGAAAACCAACATCCTCCAAATAAAAACAATTAACAACACCCGCGGTTCTTTCTGCTCCCTTTAAAGGGACACAGACTTTTTCGTCTTTGCTCCCTTTAGAGTCTCACGGCCCCGGCGTCCATCAGGTCATTTCCGAAGCGCCTACTGTGTGTCAGTGGACACTGGGCCAGGGATGGGAATCAACAAGTGAGGCCACGTGCCGGCCTCCCGGAGACCCACAGTCCAGAGGGGGACGTGGCCTTTTGAGGAAAAGTCATGCCGACAGCTACACCTCTGGATGGGGCCGTGTGTGCGTACAGGAGCCAACGTGGGAGGACGGTGAGGAGGACTAACTCAGGGGAATCGGGAGCCCGACATTTCAGCAGAGACCTGAAGGAGCTGGTTATCTAAAGAGCGGGGAGCAGCGTGATCTAGGGAGTGGGAGGAGCATGTGCAAAGGCCCTGGGGTGGGAAGGAGTGTCGGAGGCAGAGTGGGGTGAGGAGAGGGCACAAGGAGGGGCAGGGAGCAGCCAGACCTTTCGGGGGCCTCATTGTCTGGCCAGCAGGGCTGGGTTTACTCCGGGCTTTCTGAGTGGCATGGACGGGTGTTAAGCAAGGGAGTGAGCGGCCTGATCAGTTTGAGGATTGCAAAAGATCCTCCCCCTCCTCCCTGGAGGCTGGAGCAGGAGAGGGGCCAGTGAGGAGGCTGAGGGGGACGTCCAGGCAGGAGCCCATGGCGACTGGGACAGAGCCGTGCTGAGGGAATGGACAGCACTGGGCAGATCAGGAGATTTGAAGGAAGAAACACCCCCCCCCTTGGGGATGGGTGGGTGTGGGCTGAGGGGTTTGTGGAGAGGATACCCCCGTTTCTGACTGAAGGATCCGGTGGATAGAGCTGAGTGAGAAGGGCAAGGAGTGGGCGGGGCCATGCGGCTCTGAGCTGCACAGAGGAAGGGGTAGAAGGCAGCCAGGCATCCAGGCGGCAGGGTGCAGGGGAGAGGGCTGAGCTGGGGACAGCAGCATTCCTCCTGGGGAGAGAGAGCAGAGTGGGGAGAAGGGCCAGCACAGAGTGAGAACGCCATCCTCAGTCCCTATCCCCACCAGCCACAGACAGGCAATGGCCAGGGGGAACCCCTAGCTGCACGGAGGACCTCTCGGAGGAGGTGACATTGAAGCAGAGACACAAAGAGAGGGAGAGTGTGAGTCCTGAGCGTATCTCAGAGGTACAGGCAGAGGGAATGGCAAGGGCAAAGTCCCTGTGGTGGAAACACACTCAGGAAAATCTGAGGGACAGCAATGACTAGAAATTCCAAGGCCTGCCTGACGGAGGAGGCACAGGAAGGTTTTGGAGCAAAGCAAAATCTCCATTCCTTTCTGGGGGAGGGGGGAGGAGTGTTCAGGGAGAGCTGCCTGGAGGAGGCACTCTTGCCCTGAGACCTAAAGAATGAGTAGGAGTTGGCCACCCGGAACATCACGCCTCTTCACTGTCTGTTCCCTCGGCGAGAACTTAAGTTTCACAAGGGCAGAGATTTCTATATGTTGTGTTCAGTGATAGACCAGCACCAAGGATGATTCCCAAATATAGTGGTGATTCAATTAACATTTGTTCAACGAATGAACAAATAACCTTAAAAGTTTTACGCAGAGGCGGGCTCATCCTTAGGGCAGAGGATTTTTGAGGAGGGAAGTGAAAAGGTCTGATTTAGGAAGATCTTCCCTCTGAATTATAGGAGCCTAGAGGCTGGGGGCAGAGAGGAGGCTGTGTTACCCTTGGGATGTGAGCTCATAGGTCTGGACCAGGGCAGAGGTCGCAGAGAGGCCAGAAGGGGAGGGGATATGGGGACCCCGGGGGATCTCGGTGCCTGCCTGGCCTTGGGCAGTGGGGAGTCGAAGGGGGCGGCGTGAGCAAATGTCCCAGATGCTGGTGTTGGGGGCTGAGAAATCAGAGCAAGCTCAAGGGGACAGAGACGTTCAGAGGGAGCCTGGCCGTGCTGGGGGGGGGGCTGGGGACATCCAGGTCACACAGCAGGTCCCGGTGAGAAAGAGCAGGACCCTGGTGAACTAGGACAAGGGCAGGGGAGGTGAGGGGCAGGGGAGCAAAGAGCCTCAGCATCTCTGCAGAGGGACAAGGAAGGAAGAGGGGCTGCCCATTGCGGGTCGGTGGGGGGGCGGTAGAGACCTGATGCTCAGGCTGTGGGACCCTCTGCCTGCACCCCCCCACCCCCATCCCCAGCTCAGACTGGAGCACAGCAAGGCCAACATTTCAAAGCTATGCGAGAGAGAGAGAGAGAGGGGGAGAGACCCGAGGCTGTGTGCTGGGGACCTGCCCTGGAGAGAAGGTCACAGACAGCTGGCAGGGACCCAGGCCACGAGGGGGCTTCTGGGGAGGGGACGCTCCCAGGACAGGACCTCAGGCACAGTGACGGGGCCAGGGTGACGCAGTCCTCACTGCCGCGCCCACCTGCCCTACAGTGGCCGTGCCCCACTGCTTCCACCCGCCAGGCACGTGGGGCCGGGAAGGACCGCGCCGGGCTGGAGGCCTGCTCCCGCTCTACGGCCAGACCGGCCCTGCCCCAGCCTCCTGCCAAGCGCGGGGCCCGGCCTTGCTGACGACTTCTCAGGGTTCCAAGGTGCAGCCTCTTTCCCTTTCCGTCCAGCAGTTCCTGGGCCTCCAGAGGGGCCCTGCTCCCAGGTGGCAGCACGTCCCTGTCGACGGCTGTCGGCGTAGACGTCCCGTCAGGGCTCCTCCGAGAGCTGGCCCGGCCACAGGAGCCAATCAGTCCACACGGAGACAGCCCGTCCAGACGGGGGACGCATTCCCAGCCAAGCCCGCATCGGTCGGCGCGGGCACACGGGCGAGGACAGGAGCTGAGCCCAGGACTGTGCCGGGAAGCGGGAACGTGGCTCTTCTCCGGGGCTGAGCCTGCGGGTAGACACGAGGTGGTTCCTGCCTCTGCCCCTTCCTGTGCTTGTTGGGGAGAAGTGCTGGCCCTCTCTGAGCCCTGGGTCCTCACGTGTACCGCAGGGATGCCAAGAGCACCCGGGGGATGCTGGGAAGCTCTTGCCACGGGGCCCGGTGCACCGTGGGAGCTCCGGCCTGGCAGCCGCTCCTGAGATGAGCCGGTTACCCTCCTGTCACTGTGGCCACTGTGCCTCCCGGCCTGGCGCCCCAGGGTGGAGCTCCTTCCAGCCAAGAACCGAGGCCAGCGAGCAGCTCAGGTCCCCCGGGCTCAGACCCGAGGATCGGAGGCTGGTGGCCGCCTGGCTCTCAGATGGCGACAGGGGGGCAGGGGGGAGGCTGCACCGACCGCAGGTAATTTCTGAAGCCTCCATAATGTGCACTGAGCCCACGAGCCCCCTAAACCACCCCTCCCTGCCCCCGTCCCATGTCCCAGGCTCGCGAGTGTCCTGGGGACGGGCCCCCTCAGGCCTCAGAGAGCGTGAGCACCGCAGGCCAGCGCCCGGCACTCCACCCGCCTGTGTCCCCGTGTCCTCAGGACCCCCTCGCAGAGAAGGGATCGGGGAGGGGAGTGACCCACCTGAGGTCACACAGCGAGGAGACGCTGTGTCAGGTGGCAGAGGCCCTCAGCCGCTGAGAGCCTGTGCCCGGACCGCGCCCTGTCCTGCCCCTCACCATGCCATCCTTGTGCCTTGAGTTACCCACTGTGCCCACTGGGGCCTCACGGCCACCCTGAGTGGCGGGCCTCATCATCCCGCTCTACCACTGGGGAAACTGAGGCTGGACGGGAGGGAGGAGACTGGTGCAAGGCCTGGGGCCAGAATGGAGATCGGAACTCGTGGCGGCTGCCTCCAAACCCGGATCTTACCTGGGCCCTTCCCAGCAACCCAGCTGCCCACTCGGAGGGGTCCATGGTCACCGTGGGGCAGAACCAGGGCAGGGTCAGCCCAGAAGCAGGTGAGCCCCGGGAGGAGCCAGGCCTCCCCGCCCCCCAGCTGTGCTCAGGCCCCAGGACTCCCCAAGGGGCTCCCGTCCCAGCCCCGCCCGCCCAGCAGCCTCCAGGCCCCCACCGGGTGCCGCTCCCAACTCTGGGCCCCACCTGCCCGGGAGGCCTGTTCTGCCGTCTCAGAGGGGACAGTACATCCAGCTTCACAGGCCAAGGAAAAGCAGAACCACCTGCCTCCCTGCTGTAAGACCGTCCTGATTTGTCTCAAAAACA
>NW_026057585.1:82550495-82560573 GCF_023721935.1 Panthera uncia
GGGGGGGGGGGGTGGGGCTCAGCCCAGCCTGAGGGCTCTGGTTGCCATGGAAACGGGGTGGCTGGGAAGGCTGGCCCTGAGGCAGAGGCCCTGAGTCAGGCTCAGGTCTCCAGAGCCAGGTGTCCCCGGGCCCAGGCCGGGTCTGGCCCTCAGCCCCCTGCAGTGCAGGTGGGAGCGGGTCCCTTCCCACGTCAGAACCCCCAGCGCAGATCAGATGACCCGGGCTCCTTCTGGATCAGCTTCGTCTGTGCCCCCAGGGCCTGCCAGCAGAGAGGTGAAGTGCAAAGCTGTGTTGGCTGCCTTTGGGCTTAGAGACCAGGGCAGCTGGGGCTGCTGGGGGTGGGCCGGGGGGGGGGGGGGCCCAGGACTTGGGGGTGAAAAAGCCCCCGGAGGCCTTGGCTTGGCCTGTTCCTTTCCTGGATGGGAGAGGTGGCCCTGGGGGGGTGGGCAGTGTCCCCACAACGGGGCGTGAGCCCCAACTTCCTGCCGCTGCTTCTCTCTGATATGCACAGCCCCTGAATCCTGGCCAAGCCTTCTGGTGCCTCGGCCTCCTCCCACCTCCTCCCCAGCAGGTGGGCTCCAGGCCGGATGTGTCACCCTTGACACTGAGCAGTAGCCGAGGGGAGACCCATGCGTCCTGCTGTTGGTTCTTCTGTACAAACTGACCTTGCAGAACCACAGTAGCCTGCCATCGAGGGTAAGGCTGTGTCACCGACCAAAACACCGTCCTCCCCGGTGTCAGAATCCCATCTTTCTCAGGCCCGTCTGTCCCAAACCCACTTAGTTTGTGTGGTTTTGTGGGGCTGGGCACCCAAGGCCAGGCAGGCCCTTCTCTCCTGATGAAGTGGACTGATCGGGGATGGGCCTGCGTCCCAAGCTGAACCAGTGAAAATCACCTCTGAGATTTCCACTCCACGGTGATGGACGAGGCCCCTGGGTGTTTTGGGGGAGCTAGATTGGTTGGGGGTGAGGCTCGGAGGACCACGGCAGGGAGACGTTGGCCACAGCGTCAGTTGAGTGCTCATCCAGATGCAGCTAAGACGTCTGCTACGTCTAGAGTTTTCCATTACAAGCCAGTGAGATAAGAATCAATCTCTCTCTCTCTTTTTTATACACATACATACACACACACACACACACACACACACACGGAGGCCCCTTTTAAGGGACACCTGGCAAATGACTTCTGAAGAGCCTAAATGGCATATCGTGCTGGGAGAAGTGGGGGATTCCAGTGACTTCCTAGCAGGAGCCCCTGACCCAGTGGAGGAAGGGAGCTCAAACCCTGGCTTCAGAACAGCGACATTTGGCTGCCCATGGGAATCACGTGAGGGCTTGCTGATGGCAACGGTGGGGGCCCTGCCCCCTCCAATCACTGCACTTGAGGCAGGGCCTATTGACGGGTACAGTACAGAGTGAAGAAAAGGCAGCGGACCCACGACCTCCCCTCCTGCTCTGCCAGCCTCGGCTCCCAGATGCGACAGGCCGGGTGTCCACCTAGGGGGCCGGCTATGTTGGGTCGCAAACACCTGCCCGCCCTTGGCCCCATGCCGGGGGTCTGTTTGGGGATGCCAAGGGGCCATGTGGGATCTCTAAGCCTCCCGCGACCCTACGGGTGGCCTTCCACTGCACCCCACCCCCTCACCGAGCACCCACAGGCTTCTTGGGATGCTTCCTCCCACTCCTGTCCCCAGAGCCGGGCCCCAAGCCTCTCAGGCTGTCACAGCACAAAAGGGTCTCCCTACCCACAGATCCATCGTTCTTATTACAGAAAAGGTTACGCGGCATCATCAGAGAGGAAAGCTTGTATTTGCTTTTGCCTCCAACACCAGTTTGCAGGGTATAAATATGCCATCTCCCCTGACGCCCCAGCAGGAGACGCTCACTGACTCTCCCATCAAGTATACACCACCAGGGCCCTGGGGGGATCTGGGCGCCCTTAGAGACGCGTTCTCACCCGGGAGACACACGGGCGTCACCTGCAAGCATTTAAAAACTCACTTCAGATGTGCTCCACGCGGTTCGGGATGGGGCAGGCGATTCTGACACGCGGCCAGTGGGGAACCCCTGCTTCCCGCCGGCCCTCCACCCAACTGCCACGGGCACCTGATCGCCTGGGGATCTGGTTAGCATGCAGATTCCCCATCTAGCGGACCTGGCGGGGTGAGATCTCGCAGCTCCAACGAGCACACAGGTGATACCCATGCTGCTGGCCAGGTGACCGCACTTTGGACAGCTGGGGGCCGTTGGGCTCGGCTCCTCTGTGGCCCGTGTTACCAGTTCCCCGCTGAGAGCGGCTTGTCTGAATCTCTAGGGTGGATTCCAGAGACCATGCCTGGGATAGGCCTGGAGGGCAAAGGGAGGCTTGAGGGAGACCTCCTGCTTCCCCCCTTCCTGCCTTTACCAGTGGGGTCCGCAGAGCTGACCGGCCTGCTGGCTGTGGGCAGGGGGAGAGGGGGGCCAGGGGGGAGCAGGTCCAGTACCTTCTGCTTCCTGCCACCCTGCACGGGGTGAGCCTGGCCGGCCAGCATCCTGCCTCTGAGCAGTCAGACCCACGCAGCTCCCTTCCTCAAGGAGTGTGCCAGGGTCCCAGAAGGACACCAGTGGTGGGTGTCCCATGGGGCGCAAGTCCGAAGTCCTCTCCTTACCGACAGTAACGACTCAGACCGTGACAGTTGCTGTAGTAGTTAGTGGTTTAAACACAGCACGCTGGGAACGCTAAGCAGGACACTATTGACTTCATTTGGGAAGAGAACTAAGCCTCAGGGAAGATCTACTTGCAACCTTGGTCCTGAAGGTGAGATTTCAGGGGGGGTAGATATGGGGATCAGGTCTGGGGGCCGCGAAGGAAGCGCAGGGGCGCAGAGGGCTCGCGAATGCTGAGGGGTCTGGTGTGTCTGGAACGAAGGACACGGGAAGGTGAGGCCAGACTGAATACCAGTGGAACCCAGCAGCATAGAAGGGCCGGTGGGAATAAAGACAGATTTGAAGTCAGGCGAGGGACAGAGATCAACACTGCTTGTCCATCGGACACAAGGTGTCACAACCCAGCCCCCGCCTCCCCTGGCCTGGTAAGGACAGCATGCACTCTGCCTTCGGTGCTGGGCACACAGTATGTCACTCAGTCTCCATGACAACCCCGGAGAGTGCAAACTATTATTTTGCCTGATTTTCCAGATGAAGAAACCGAGGCTCCGTGAGTGTAAGTTGTTGCTGAAGGTCGGACGCCTTGTAATCGATGCAGTCGGGACCCGGCCCGGAGCTCTCGGCCTCCGAAGCCCCAGCTTCTCAGCCTCTCGGCTAGTTTGCCTCCTGTAAGGCCTCTCTGCTGGGCGCTCACCTGTCCTCTGTGCACACCTCCAGAGACGGGGAGGTCATTACCGCTCCCCAGGGCCATCCACGCATCCCAACGGTGGCCGCGTCTCTCCTTCGCAGGGCATCCACCTGTTGTCTCCCCATCCGCCCTGGGAGACCCCACAAGTAGACAAACCTTCACCCGGGACCCCTGGGGGCGGGCAGCTCCCCGAGGTGGGGCAGCGATCGCACAGGAAGGGTGTCAGGGAAGAGAGCCCCTCCCTGGTGAGAGAGAGCGGGGTCCACCTGAGGGAGGGAGTCAGCGGAGCCAGGCGGGGGGGAGCAGGTCCCCCCAAACACGGGAGAGAACAAAGCCCAGAGCACCAGGCTGGGTGGGGGGTGAGGGATGAACGTATAATACAGAAACAGTCCTCCAACAATCAAGAGTTATGGGGCCTCATAAGAGTAGAATCCTAAGTGCTGTGCCTTTAATTTCCTGGCGCTTCTCCCTGAAAACTTATTCCGCAAAAATGTGTCTGTGCCATCCATCCTCCCAGATGGCTTTTTAAGTGAAGCTGTTTGTTAAGCGGGAGAAGAAAAGGGAGGGGCGGGGAGGAGACGCGGTGGGAACGAACAGCAGCACACTGGGGCTGGGGGGGGGGTTTCCCGGGGGGGGGCCCCCCCCCCCCCCCGGCTCAGGCAGCCTGACAATGGGCCTGAGTTACAACCGCTGATGTTTTCTGAGCTCTCATTGTGTTCTGGGCACTTTAGACACATCCGCCCAGTGAATCCCTACAACAGATGCAAGAACAACCAAGATACAACCAGAACAACCAAGATAGAGAAGCCGGGCCCAGAGGGGCTGGAATTTGGATGAGGTCACACAGCAAGTCACCGGATGAGGGTCTGGCTATGGCTGTCAGGAAGCCCATGATGGATTCCGTCCGTCTCTGCATCTCAGGGCCTGCTTTTCTTCCCCCTCTCCCTCCTTCACGGGGATGGCCCAGCCCCTCTGGCCAAGCTGGGCCTTTGGCGGCCCTCCTGGTGCAGCAGATGGGCCCGTGGTCATTATCGCCTGTAGCTGGAGAACCAGAGGCCTTTCCACAGCTGCACAACACCCCCCACCCTCAGGCTGTGAAGTCCCACCTGCCCTTGTGGGTTTGGGAGCAGCACCTGCTCTGGGCCTCCCCCCAACCCCCGACGGGAAACCCAAGAGAGGACTGTCTGGACCCTTGCTGTGCATCCTGGCAAGGGCATACCTCTCTGGGGACAAGAACCTCCAAAGTTGTAGGATTGCCAACAAATACTGTCTACGCCGCGTGGATGTGAGCCGTTCCTCACGCCCTATTCTAACAGGAACGGGAAGGAACACATCCCCTAAGTCCATGCCACGCACCAGCCACCTGAGGCCTCTGCCACCTGTTCTATTCCAAGTTATCTATTCTGGGACTGGGGAAAGGGCCACCAGATAGGCCCACAGCGCCAGTGGGCCTGCTTACAGCCAGACTCTAGCCAGGATGCCAGCGCGTGCCTGGATCCTACGGGCCCCCACTCTGACAACTGAGTGCTGGGACACCCAACTGCGTCTCCAGGTGCCCGTGTGAGCTCAGACCTTCTGCCCCATAGTCGTCCACCTGGCTGGTTATTGCCTTTCCCCAGTGCGTGGTCACCTGAATGAATAGCCATTGGTCCCTTTGGGGGAAGGGCTGGGGGAATCCTTATGGAATATGCTTGCCGTGCCGTTGAGGACCCTTCTTCCTGGGGCCGTGGCCATCTCTACCTTCCGTCAGTGGGCCCCAGGCTGACCACTGACTCAGGCGTGATGACCGAGCAAGCGATCGTTATGTGTTATTTTACTGAGGGGCTGCCGCAGCCGCCGCCTCCGTTCCTGTCTTTTTTAACTTTTAATCTTATGATAATTATAGATTCTCACGAAGTCGCAGAAGTAATACACGTAGCCTTCCGCCAGTTTCCCTCGGTGGTTACACCCACGTAACGACAGCACAAAGTCCAAACCAGGAGAAGGGGGCGCCTGGGTGCCTGTCGGTTAAGCGACACGCTTCGGCTCAGGTCATGATCTCGAGGTTCACGTGTTCTCACGGTTCACGAGTCCTACATCAGGCTCTGCACTGACAGCACAGAGCCTGCCTGGGATTCTCTCTCTTTTCTCTGTCTCTGCCCCTCCCCAAATCTCTCTTTCTCTCTAAATAAATAAATAAACTTAAAAAAAGAAAACAACCAGGAGATTGACACCAGTGTGAGTTCTATGGCATTTGGTCACATGTGCAGAATCCATACGACGCTTGAGACCAGAACCGCTCCGTCCCCGCAGAGCTCTCCCTCAGGCCACCCTCTGCGGTCACACCTACCCTCCTCCATGCCCGCGTGATCTATGTGATCCGTGTCTGCGCTGTCACCCCCTGCCACAGGACATCCTCCCCTGCGGCGATCTCCCAGCTAGCCACAGATAACATCTTTAACCACTGAGGCACCATTTTACGCCAAGCACTGTCTGTGTCTAACCTTCCCACCAGGATGGTGACCTCTACCCTGCACAGGGTGGGGAGCCAGCCCCACCACCGGTTTCCTTGGGCCGCTCCCCCTCCCTCTTCGGACCACACTCTGTTAGTCAGAACCTTCCAAGAAACATGCGTGGAGATGGGATAATACCTGCAAGGGATTAGCAATGGTAAACCCTGTGAGGGGCAAGTGGGGAGGGAGCCCAGGGCCCAGCACCACCCTCGGCTGCCATGTGGCTCTGATCCTTGAGGAGCAGTGAGTAGAGAGAGGGGAGTAGCTGCAGAGAGTTTCCTCTTCATGGGAAGATGAGAGTTCACTCTTAACCAAGCACCCGCTCTGGGCCAGGCCCTCTAAACAGTGTCTATACAGCTCTCCAGGGCATCTCGTAAGGTGGATGAGTTTGCCTCCATTTTACAGAAGAGACAGGTGTTCAGAGAGCTTGCCCAGCTCTCACAGGGACTTGACTGGGGGCTACAACCCAGGGGACTGATACCAAAAGCCGTGCGCTGTCCATGGTACCACACGGGGCCCAGGGAGCAACTTGGACGGAAGCCCGGGTAGTGACCTGTCAGCTGGGATGGGACCAGCACCTGAGACTCCTGCAAAGGTGTCCGGCCCCAGCTGCCTCTCATCCTTGTCCTGAGGCTTCCGGATACCCGAATATCTGAGGCTTCTGTGGCTGGGAAACAGGTGCCACAGGCCGGGGCTGTGGGTGGGGAGACACCACCTTCATGGGCTGATGGACTTGGGTGGGAGGTGATATCCGGGCAACTTTCAGGAAGGCAATTGGGCGACAAAGCCCCTGAGCCTGAGAAACATTGCTTTCCTTGATGTCCTGATTCCACCTGCAGGAGCCGTGCTGAGGTCGGGGTCAGGGCCCCAAGGACACAGGGCCCAGAACAGCCATCACGGCCTGATGTGCATGAAGAAAGACCTCCATCCTCCACGCGCCTGATGGGTGATGATGGCGAGGTCATTGCTGGCGCATCTAAATCAGGTGCAATTATGAGGCTGTTAACATCATGCTTTTGAGGAACTTTCAGTGATGGGGGAAAATGCTGATGATGTATGGGGAGTTAAAAAAAAAAAAACCCTGAATAGCTGAATAAATTGTATGATTCCAATTACATAAAATTCAGTATGTGCAGAGGGAATGATAAGAAGGATGGGGGAGGAGGCGGGAAGGAGAAGGAGAGGAGGGAAGAGGCGGAGGAGGAGGGGGAAGGAGGAGAGGCCTCCCCTAGACCATTGGCCTTGATTGAGTGACACGTCCGATGTCACAAAGCTAAGACACTGAGCCAGGATTTGAACCCAGATCTGGCTGACTCAAGCCCTTCATATGCGTTGAACTGGGGGAGCTGAGTCTGGCCTGAGGCTGGGGCTTTTAGTCTCTGGGTTCAGGGTTATTTGTCTGATTGTCAAGGGAGCCCCAAGAGCTTTGTAGGTCACCTCTCTGAGGTTGGTAACCGCATCAGCACCATGGTACAGGTAAGAAGGCTGAGGCAGTCTTGGTAGGTATTCAAGGTAAATAGAGGAGGTAGAGCTTGGACCCAGGTGTGCTGGCTCTCTATCCACACTTGCCTCTTCTGTGAGCGGCTGGGATGGGGTGGGGTAGGACAGCAGGCATGGACTTAGGCCATTGACCGTCCCCCTGAAAAATCCTTCCTAAGGCCCTGAAGATTCCACATGCCTGCCTCTGGAGAGGACAGGAGGCTCCTACCCCACTGCTGAGTGAACCCCATGAAGCGTTCCCCACCCGGGGCCAACCCGGGGCCAACCCGGGGCCCTCCTGCAGGAAGTCCCAGTGACTCCACTCCACTGGATCCTGCCCCAGTAAAAGTCTTCAGATCTATGTCTCCTAAGGCCGAAGCTACCTAGCCAAGGACAGACAGCCGAGAGGCTGCTAGGACCCCAGCCCATGCGCACTTGCCTGCTTCTGCCTCCAGCATCTGGGAAGGGCAAACACCAGGCAGGAGGAACGGCTCCTCAAAGACTCCTCGAATGCAGGGCCTCTCCTGACTCACCTGTCGTCCCTCTCTGGCCACCGGCACCGGCCCCTGCCCAGCCAGAGACTCTCAGGCCTGTGTGCTTACTGGCACACCAGTGATGAACTGTGATGGGTCCCTGCGCCCCCGGCTGGCCCTGGGCTTTATCCTGTCACCCACGGCTTATGCTGAGGGGACACGATGCTCTTCCCTGAATATGATGCATCAGCCCAAGCAGGGGAGTGAGGCTTCCGGGAAAAAGGGAGTATAACCCATCCCCCTATCTCTATCCCCTCCCTCTCTTGCCCCCTGTGCCTCCCGCTCCCCTCCATGGGTGACTTAAGCAGGAAGCTTTAATGGGGGCCATGCTGCACTCTGGCCCTTGGAGTCTGGCTGCCTGGGCTCTTTCCCAGCAGAATTTCTGATACAATCCATAGCATGTGCATTCATGGGGTAGATCGGAACGCTCTGAGAACATTAATGAACTCCGCGTGAGTGTATGTGCATGTGTGTAAAATCTTCTACAAGGCACTTCTTTCCTATCCATTCTCCATAGCCCACAGAGGCTGAAGGAATTACTAGTCTCATTTTACGAATGTCACGGAGAAGGCACAGGGAGGCAAGCTGTCTCCTCCGAGTTTCCAGCAATCAGTGTGGCAGGTGGACTTGAACTTAGGTTGGAGTGGTAAAAAAACAATCACGGCCTCCATCAGAGAGACAGAGGAGTCCAGAATCTCTGAGCACAGGAGGAGGAGGGGGGTCATGAGTGGGGAAGGCCCAAGGTCACAAGGACAAACATATTCTGACCCCCAGCCAACACCCACGTCTCTTCCATCTCCTTCCTTCTCCTGAGCCCCCCTCCTCCTGAGGCTGCCCCCCACCAGGATCAGCTTGGTTTTAAAAATTCCTTCCAATAAGCTGAGTTTCCCTCCTTTGCTTCTTCATGTTTTCATCATTCACGTTAACGCAGATAATGTGTCCACCCCAGGCCCAGGGACACGGCAGCGAACAAAGTGGATGTGCTTTCATGGAGCAGGCTTGGTTTGAAGACATATACATGGGGTCAGATGTGGGAAACAGCCATGGAAACTGGGGGAGAAGGGCATCGATGTTGGGCCACTTCTGGCCACCACTGGGGACTGTCCGCTCCTTTGGCTGACCTATGGCTGCTCAACTCGCCTGCTCTGAGGGGTCTGTCCACCCCAGTCTCCCTGAGTCTCAGGAGTTCTTCTTGCCCTGAGGATGGGAGTGGCCTCCCTGCCGTGGCTGTGCTCCATGGACCTGCTTTGGGTGCCTGCTGTGGCCACCATAAAAGGCAGAGTTTGTAAAGCCAATCTGAGTGCTGTCTTCCTTCCCTGTTGCCAAAATGCTAATTGGTTTTGCAATTAAAAACCGCAGAGAACAGGCCATGCAATCAATTTTAGGAAAATTTGTTCGGTAATGAAGTGTTTTCTTCCAACTGGGACACCGTGCCCACATGTCAATCTGGGCCTCTCACACAGCATGGCAAAGACAGCTCTCTCTGGCCTTATTTTTCACACTCCCTCCCGTGTTTTACACTCTGCGTCCTAGAAGGACTTTGAGGCACCATTTCAGTGTGGCTGCCCAGCTCTCATTTAGAGACAAGTATAATTGTCTCTGTCTTATAGACAGAGAGAGAGAGAGGGTCAGAGAGGTGCAGTGATTCACCCAAAATGCACAGTGAGGCTGCGGCAGAGGAGAGCATCCAGGCACGGGCAACTTTGGCTCCTGGCCCTACTGTTCTTCCTATCCCATGGCACATTGAGAAGACAGAAAAGTCTCTGGGCTCAAAGAGAGAATGGAAGTCCTTTCTCCAAACGAAGCAGCCTGGTGGGTGGATGCCACTCCACACGTGCCCTTGATTTACATCCTGCATTTGGCCCTTAGAGCAGCCTTATGTCCCCGGCCTACAGATGAGAAAACCAAGGGTCAGAGAAGCTCAGAAGCCTGACTGAGCCCACATAGCATATGTCTCCTGGCCAGCCTTTGTGGCAGCTTTGTTGCAACTGGGGGCAGGGAAGTGGGTGTCCGTGTATACTTGTGGGAAGAGCAAGGGCTCTGGGAGCCAACCATCATCCATCCATCCATTCATCACCCATCATCCATCATCTACCCATCCATCCAACCAACCATCCATTCATCATCCATCCACCCAACCATCCATCCACCCATCCATCCATCCAACCATCCATCCAACCATCATCCATCATCCATCCATCCAACCATCCATCCATCCATCCATTCATCCACCCATCCAT
>NW_026057585.1:82560583-82586369 GCF_023721935.1 Panthera uncia
ATCCATCCAGCCATTCATCATTCATCATCCATCCATTCATCCATCCATCGATCCATCCAACCATCCATCCAACCATCATCCATCCATCCAACCATCATCCATCATCCATCCATCCATCCATTCATCATCCATCATCATCCATCCAAATCATTCACTAGTTTAGTCACTCATTAAGCAGATATTGAGTGGGCATCTGCTATGTGTCATGCCCTGTGCTCAGGATCCTGCAATGAGCAACACAGACCAACCACACTCTCATGGGGTTTACAGTATGGGAAAAAGGGGGAGACAAACTCAGTGATATAAGCATGAAAATAAATGCAAAATAGCACCTGTGGCAGGGTGGACAAAGCAACACAGATGGAACCATGAGAGCCTGTGATGGAGCTCCCATCTAGTGGGGGAGGGCTTCCTGGAGAAAGTGGCACTAGAGTATGATCTGAGGCTTCAAGGCCACATGTTGGAGCACTGGAGAGGGGATTTGCCTGTGGGTTGGGCACCTCAGCAAGCTGATAATTACAGTCCTGGAAATCCCAAAATTCCTTGATGTGACATGAAGTTCAGATTCTATGATTCTCAATATTTTACACTGCAAAAAATCCATTAAAGTAAAAGATTTAAGACTTGAGAACCTAAGATTCTGGGATTCTGACTCATGCTTTTGTAGTTTTAAGATTCTATTAAGACTTGGGAATTTAAGACTGTGGGATTTGAAAGCTGTCATTCAGGTCCTTAGAGGCAGGCATTCCAGTGTGGTGGTCTTTGCTGCTGGGAAGCACCTGCCGGAACCTTCCATCCACTGGACGTGAGTTTCCCCCTGACTCACGAAGTGGATGTATATGTGGCTCTTTGTGGCATGGAGAATGCCAGTTTTTGTTGCAGCTTCAGAGTTAGGCGCTGGCCTCATCTGCATGTTCCAGTTTCCAGAATAAATATTAGAAGACAAGTCTGCGGAGATTTTCTGTGTGTACATGAGTTAATTCCTCCAGCCAAGGGCTCATCCAGACATGGATTTTAACACAGGGTGCCAATCCCCCACTCACTGCAAGGCAGGGCTGATGATGGGGCCACTGCGAGCCCAGCAGAGGCAGAAGGGACCGAGAAGGGTCTTTGTGAGCCGAGCCTTCAGGCCGAGGTAGGAAGAGGTGGGACGGAGGGCACCCCTCCCAGTTAGCCTTGGCCATGTGGGCGCAGGTGGGGCTGTTCTCTGCCCAGCATCTGGGGTCTCCCATGGACCCCTGGGCCTGGGCTCACTCAGGCCGGTGCTCTAGGGCAGCCCCACCATGGGTCAGACACAGCACTGGGCACCAGGTGAGCTCTGAAGTCAGACTTCTGTCTGAGATCCCAGATCTCACGCACCAGCTCAGCCACATGACCTTGAAGAAGCCACTTCACCTCCTTGGATTCAGCCTCTTCAACGGGAGGGATGGTCCTGACCACCCACCGCCTAGAAGTTTTCAGGACAGGAGGAAGCCCCCGGGCATGGGGACCGGAAGGAGCATCAGTCCCAGCAAACACCCTCATGACAGCGTGGGCACCAGGCATCACCTGAAGTGCTTGACACGGGTTCATCCCCACCCCCAGCCGGGGAGGGGGGCTCTCACGACCCTCTTCACAGATGAGGAAACTGAGGCACGGAGAGGTTGAGTATCTTGTCCAACATCAGGGAGTTGCTCTGAAAGCCTGCAAACAGGTTGTAAACCCTTTAAATTTCCCCCACGACCCCCCTCGCTGGGTGCCAGGGGGCTACATGCCAGCACGGGCACCCGGGGATCCAGCCCTCATTCTGCTGCTGTGACCGACATGCTCGGGTTCTTCTGTGTTCTGGAAGCCGGTGACTGCGGGTTGGTCGTGCCAGCCCCAAGTTCTCTGAGCTCCTAACCGGGTCCCCCTCTGCCCACTCTGCATTTTCATGGAGGCCTGGCCGGCATCTTAAACCTTGCTGTCCCAAGCAGGACGGCGTTTCCTCCCCTGAGCCGCTCCTCCCCAGCCGACAAGCCCCCGCCCTTTGGGCTCAGGCACCAACACTCCCCACGTCAGAGCCTTCGGGATGCCCTGGAGGTGTGGGTGTGTCCGGACAGATCCTTTTCTCAATTCTGCCCACTTACCTCGACTCCCATGCATGCTGCCCTAGACCAGGTGGTTGCTACAGCCTGCTGCCCACCCCCACCTCCAGCCCTGCCCAGGCCTAAGCCCGGCTCCCCACGGCTGAGCTAGTCACCGGCACCTCAGGCCCTGCCCCGTCAGGGCGCAGGGACGTTAGACAAGACACACGTTACTGGACTGCAGGCCTGACGAGGTCCTGCGGGTACAAAACTCTCCCACAGCTACAGAGAAAGTTCAAAGGAGAAACTAACGTTGACTCTCAAATTCCTTTCCTAAAAGAAAGTTTCCCTGCAAAAGAGTAAGAATGACATGATTTCATCGTAAAAGACAGACCCTTCCAAAAAAAAAAAAAATAGTTGGCAACGTGTTTTGGCAACAGACATTGGCCATTATCCCCCCTCCTTTTATCAGGTGCCTGGAACCATCTTACCCGGGGCCGCCATGACATTGGGTTCAAGTCTATGCACTGGCTTCAATCAGGACCATTCAGTCACTGTCCCCTCCAGAGCCCGGGGGGGGGGGGGTGCAGCGTGAGGCATTCACCCCATGGGCTTAATTCCGTCCCCTCCACCCAAGTCCATGCCTTTCCTCCAGCACCCCCTCCTCTGCTCCAGACTTGGGATTCGCATCGCTAAGGGAGCAGGGATAGCATCAGCCATGGGTCCGCAACAGGAGTCCTGGTCCCTGCTCTGCCGGCCACTCACTGAGTGACCTGGGGTAGGTCACATCCACACTCTGGGCCTCAGTTTCCCCACATGTGCCATGAAGGGTGGGACCGAATGATCTCCTGGGGCCTCCTCCCCAGGGGTCCCTGAATCTGCCTCTGGGCAGGAAGGTCTTGCTCAGATGTTTGTGGGAAACGGCACAAGCCCTACCCTGACAGTCGTCTCTCCTCGCGGGATGACGAAGGACATTGTCCTGCTTTTGAACCGTGAACGCCATCACCAGAAACCGGAAGACCCCCAGTCACATGCCCATCACGGTTTCCTGGCTGCAGGGACCCTTCACCCCCAGGGGGCGCTGAGCAAGATAAAGCCCTGAGCAAACAACAAACAAAGGAACAAAAAATATGTCCCTCCCCAGAGATGGGGGTCTTAGGATGAACTGAGCCAGTGACAAGGAGTGAAGCCCCTCCTGGAGGACAGAGCCTTGGGGGAGACGGGCCAACGGCGGGTCAGGAGAGAAACCTGATGGCGGGAGAGGGGACACGGGACGGGACGGGGAGTGTCACCAGCAGCAGCGGCAAGGGCGGCAGAAGAACAGCCAAGAATTATAAGCCTGCTGGGCACCAGCATCCTCGGCAAAGCCGCAAGCCCAGGGCCCAGCCCACAGTAGGTGCCCGTGCGGGCTGCGCGGATTAATCTGGGGGCGGCCTGCGAGGTCTGTCTTTGATCCTCCTGAAACCACATCTCCTCTCATTTCTGATGTCTCAGGCCAGCTGTCGGGAACTACTACCAGTGAAATCTCTGAAAAAGAAAGTGAGCAGCTCTCTGGAAAGAGAAAGTGTGGTTTGATCCAGGAAATACAGTCCCTACTATAGACAACCTCGTTAGCCCATGAAGGAGGCGGACCTGGAAACAAAGGGGAAACAGCATGATAGTTTTCTCTGCTATTAGTGCCCCCATTTTACATGGAGGAGATGGGGTCCCAGGGAAGTCAAATGATTTGGCCAAGGTCGCACAGCTCGGGATGGCGGAGCAGGTCCAAAGCCCAGGCGTCCACCACTAAGGCCCAGGCTCCTCCCCCTGACCCTACCCTGCCCCACAGAACATGGGAGAGGAAGTAGGAAAGGAAGAGGGCAGCATGGGCTGGAGGCATCAGGGAGGGCTTCCTGGAGGAGGGGGAGCCCAGGCTGGGCCCTGAAGGACAGACCAGAGAAGAGCACATGGGGGGATGAAGCAGCTCCTAGTTTGCTGCCCCCAGTTCTTTAGGCCTCTGGGTCTGGAATTCTCCATGAGGAGGTTCAAGGTCTTCTGGACCAGGTGCCCCAGGAACCTCTCCCCAGAGCAGGTGGAGTTGAGTCCCTCCCAGGTTGGAGGCGGCTCCCAGGTAGGGGTGGTGGGCAGGGCAGAGCAGGAGCTCCTGGGACCTCTGTTCTCTTGGCTTCTGTCCCAGGTGCTGCTGAACGGGAGCGAGGAGGGCAGCGTCCTTGCCCATCTGCAGTGTGGGGACAGCGGTCTCACCCGCATCCCGAGGAAGCCATCAGACCACGTTCCGTCAGCGCGTCAGCCCCACACACTGTGCGCCCCAATCCCGCAGCGTCTCCTCGCAGGGCACCTGCACCGCCTGGGGCCCTGCCATTTCCCTTGCAAATCCCCCGAGGGAGCAGCACCCCACGGAGGTAAGAACCCCCCTCATTATGTCCCCAGTCGGGGATAGGGGTCCCTTTGCCTCCCTGCTCTGCCCCTGAACCCCACTTCCGGGTAATGAGCCTATAGAAGTAAACCCCCACCAGGCAGGAAAACACACAGCAGGTGGATGCTCCAGGGGAGGGGCTGTGAGGACTCTGGGTGAGTGGGCGGAGCCAGAGAAACAGCTATTTTGAGGGCAGATGCCTGTGTGTGTGGGCTGTGTCCCCTCCCTGCCCCCCCACCCCGACTTTCCAGACTGGACCGGAAGTTGAGTCAGCCAGTCTTCAAACCCCAAATCCCCCCTCCCCTCCTCCCTTCATCTTTTCCTTCAAAAGATATTTACGGATCCCAGTTAGGCGCAGACCAGGCCATTGGGATGACTGAGACAGGTTCCAGCCCTTCGTGGACAGCCTGCCTTGGTACAAGTACAGGGACAGAGAGAGACTGCAGGGACAGTATTCATTTATTTACTCAGGCGACTTGTGTGGCACCTGCTAGGGGACAGCCACTGCGTTAGGGAAACTGACAGTGAGCCAAACCACCCTGGTGGCTGCCCCATGGAGCTTACCCTCTAGAAGGGCAGATGAGGTTAATCCACAACCACACAATTAGGGGTGCCTGGCTGGCTCAGTTGGTGGAGCGTGGGACTCTTGATCTTGGGGTGGTGAGTTCGAACCCCACTCTGGGTGTGGAGCCTGCTTTACAAAAAAAAAAAAAAACGAAAACCACACAATTAAATACAGTGACATGGGCCTAAAGAACAGGGTCCCCATGCCATAAGGGTATATAACAGAGATTGAGGGTCAGGGAAGCCTGGACAACCCTTTCCTGAGGACGAGATGTCTCCTCTTCTGGAGGAAAAGGAGGAAATATCTGTCAGGGGAATGGGGTTACCTGACAGAACCGGCCCCGAACTCAGGCTTGGCTGTTCTCCATCTGCTGGGAAATCAGCACTCAAAAGACAGGCACTTGTGGGAAAGGAAAGGTTGCTTTGTTCAGGAAGATGGTGGACTGATGTCTCAAAGACCACCTACCCTGTCCAGGCGAAGCCAGCGAGCTTAAAAAAATTCTTTTAAGTTTATTCATTTTTGGGAAAGAGAGAGAGAGAGAGAGACAGAGCGTGAGCGGGGGAGGGGCAGAGAACGAAGGGAGACCCAGAATCCGAAGCGGGCTCTGGGCTCCGAGCCGTCAGCACAGAGCCTGACTCGGGGCTCGAGCTCATGAATCGCGAGATCGCGACCTGAGCCGAAGTCGAACGCTTAACCGACTGAGCCACCCAGGCGCCCTGCGAAGCCAGGGAGTCTCAAGGGGATGGCACAGGAAAGAGGAGGGGCCTCCGTGCAGGAGAAGCGGGCACCCAGGTGGGTAGTCATGTGTCGGCACGAACCCGAACAGGCTTGTTGGCATCTGTGGCTGCTGTTTCTGAACGGAGTCCGGCCTCATCTTAGCGGAAAGGTGAGTCCTTCCCTCCCCAAGTTCGGTGGTCTGCGAATCTCAAAGAAAGTAAGTGAGTTGAGGCAGGCGAACCCTTAAGAGTGGTTGGAGGGCTATTACAACAGCATGTGCAAAGGCCCTGAGGCCAGCCGGAGGTGGGTGGCCCTTGGAGACCACGAGGAGATTTAAGACCTGTGTGGCTGAAGGGCAGGCAGTGGGTGGGGGGGGGGGTCTGGAGAAGGGGGGCCCAGGCCAGACCACGTGTGGCCTCCAATGCCAGGTTAAAGATTTGAGTCTTTATCCCGAGAATGGCGGGGCCCTCGGAGCATCGCAAGTAAAGGAGAGTTGTGGTTAGCTTTGTTACAGGCTTCCTCATCCACTGAATACGTATGACTTTGGAGTGAGCCCCCTGACATGCTCTGCCCTGGTGTTCGTTTGCCCTCTTCCCCGTGGTCACACCCATTCAGGCTCCCGCTCAGCTCAGGCGTGATCTCCTCGGGGGAAGCTGTCCCCCGCCTGCAGGATGAAGCCACGCACACACTCTTGTGCTCCCACAGCAGCCTGGGAGCATCCCTGGGGAGGCTTGGCTGGTGCCAGGCCCCCAGCACCACCCCGCCGGGGTCCTTTGAGGGAGGCCGACTTGGACCCCAGAGGTTGGCGGGAGGGGGTCATGTTTTAATCACCTCCCTGTCAGTTCCCCTCCAGACCAGAAATTCTAGGAGGGTGGGCGAGGACTGTGGTCGTCTCAAGCACCAGTTGTGTTCCTGGGGCCTCGCACAGTGGGGGACATACAGGAGGATCTGGGCTGGGGGGGGCGGGGAGGGTAGGAGGAGAGGGACATAAAGGGACTTTGCCCTGTAAGCGCAGAGTGAGGACAGGAGGCAGAAAAGCGGCAGAAACTCGTAGGTTGTGAGAAGTGAGGGAGGCAGAACCGATGAAAGACTGAAAATGGGTCACACTGCGACCTGTAACATTTTAATCAAGTACAAATTGCTCTGGGCCTCCGTGGGGATGGGAGAACTGGTCAGAGTCTGCATCTCAGAAGAGCTTTCTGGAACGAGGCGTTTCTTATGAGGGTCATTTCACACTAGGCTGAGTGCGTCTGAGATGTCCAGGGCAGGAGAGAAATCCCAGCACCTCCGCCTGGAAGGGAGCAGAGCCCACGTCCCGAGGCTGGCTTTGCATGTCTGGCCCACTCCTGCCGAGGCAGGGTGTTGGGGCTGAGGCCCCGGGAAGGAAAGGGACCTCCAGCCGTGCCCTCCTCAATACCGTGCCCACAGGTCATGAGCTCCTGGGACCCACCCCGTGTGACCCCTGCTTGTCCCTCCCAGACCCGCCTTGCCCATCTATGGGTGAGAGCTGAGCCAGGGCAGGCCAGGAAGTCCCAGGTTTCCCCAGCAGGAAGGTCCCTCCCAAAGCACCCGAGAAACACCCACTGAGGTGTCCTGCTGAATTCGGAGCCCTGCATACCCGGACGGATCTCGGCTGCCCTGACTGTCGGCTGTCAGCTGCCTCGTCTATAAAACAGGAATATTTCGCTCATTCAACAAATATGTCCCGGGTGCCTGGAATGTGCGAGGCAGTGTCCCAGGTGCAGGGTGGTGGGACGGGCCGGGTTCCTGCTTCATGCTGTTCCACTACTAGTGGGTAGTCCTCCGGGGCTCCAGGCTTGAGGGGATCAGGGTGACAGGCGTGGGGCCCAGAACACACAGGAAAGCTGTGTGGGACGAAGGACAACAGCAGAGACGGGCCCTGGGCTCCGAGCTTTCGTAGGCGCTGATACCCCCTTGCCCTGGCCCTGAGGACCGCCCTGACTTCCCCACAGACACGAGGAAAGCAAGGCTCAGAGAGGTCAAGTGCTTTGCTAGGGGGCAACCCAGCTAGCCCAGGAGGGTGCAGATCAGATCCTGTCCCCGTGTGCTTCCCATGACCCCAGCCTGCGTTTCTGGCCCCAAAGACAGCTTCTGCGAGCCAAGTCGATGCTTCCTGTTAGAGGCCTCTTCGTGTTGGGGGAGCGTGACCCACGACAGCTCACCAATAGAGCCTGCATGTAGCTGCCGGTCAGCACGCGTCATTCCCTCGTCCGTGCCCACAGGAGGCAGCAAGGAAAGATACATCGCGAGCCTTCCAGGGCGCTGCTCCCGAGAGAGCCGGAAGCGCATAGGATGGCCGTCGTCCCAGGATGGAGCCGGGGACGAAGACTCCCCTGCGATCTGAATCCCGGGGAGTCTGGGGAGGTGGAAATGAAGCCCCTCTCTCCGCGCAGACACGTCGACAAGATAAGGGACACTTGACTCGTCAGCGGCACCCACGACATTGGCGGCAGGCGAAGGGGCACGTTAAACAGCTCAGCCCGGCGGACTCTCACGATGTATCTCAATAAAATGCCAGGGTGACTTGTTTCTGTCCCTTCCCCTTGCTGTGAAATGCCCCGGGGAGTCGTGCAGTGAGCGGCTGAAGGATTGCCACGTGGGAAAAACCCACACGGAGATTTTTTTTGATAAGGATCCATCCGCCACGCTCCGTGATGAGCAGAGCTGAGCGGACCGGGGCGGGGGTGGGGGGGCGCTGAGACGGGCCAGCCTGAGCCGAGGGAGGCAGGGGTGGGGCTGAGCTGACGGAGGCAGGGGTGGGGTGGGCACGGGTGGCTTCTGGAAGCCCTGGGGATGAGGGGGATGGGGGAGGAAGGGACCAACGTTTAAGGTAACCCACTTGTAGGCCCGGAGTGAGTCCCCAGGTTGGAGAGCCCTGCTCTGACCCCACAGCTCCCCGCCCACACCCTGCCCTGCCGGTCCAGGCTCCTAGAGTTCCTGGCCTGAGGGCCCCAAACCCATTCTAGACCCCACGCAGGACACTTCCTCCGGTCGCTCCCCCAAGAGGGGAGCCAAGAGGGCCAAGGGTCTCTGTCGGGAGAGGGTACGAGGTGCACATCACTCCTGGATGTGCAGACCGTGGTCTCAGCACAAGTCAGAGCTTGGTGGCTGCAGGCAGAGCTGGGGGAGGTAAGAGGAGGGAGAGGGATGAGGCCTCCGTGCACCCAGGGCCCCTACCTTGAATCAGCCCTCCCGCTTTCCCCGGCTGAGCCTTCTGGAAACCCAGGGGCAGACTCACACTCAGCTGGCGAGGGGCAGAGCCACGCTTAGAGCCCCATCTGGCTACACCCGGACCTAGTGGATGGCAGGGAGGTGGTTCGGCACAAGAGTCCGGAGCATGGTCGGGCACCAGGCTGCTTGGGTGTGACCCCCTTCTCTGCCCTTGCCGGCCGGGTGACCTCGCACGAGGACCCGCCCACTGGCACCTCAGCCTTCTCGACGGTACCCTGGATGACGATTCGGGTTCACGGTGTGTCTTCGCCTGCCTGGGCCGTCAGGACGAAAGAGACCGTCAAGTGGGTGGCTAGGACAGTTACTTCCCACTGAAGTTCCGAAGGCCGAGAAGCCCAAGATCAAGGTGTTGGCAGCATGGTTCCTGCTGAGGGCTCGCTTCCTGGCTAGGAGACGGCCGCCGTCTCGCCGTGGGCTGACATGACCTCTTCTTGTGTAGCAAGGGGAACGAACTCCGGTCTCTCTTCTTCTTCTCCTGAGGACACTAGTCCCATTACCCACCCTGATGACCTCGCTAAACCTAACTACCTCCCAAAGGCCCCACCTCCCAATGCCATCACATCAGGGGTTAGAACTTCAACATATGAACTGGGGGGAGGGCAGGGACATGAACCTTCAGTCCAGAGCACAATCCCTTACTGGACCCTGCAGTGACCCTCAATGTGTCCCCCATGCATATGGGCACCCCCTTTCACCCTCCCCCATGGCGGGCAGGAAGATCTCAGCAGGGCTTAATTTTCGATCCAGTGTTTTGCTAAGATCTCCCTGTCTTCGTGGGCGAGGGTGGGACATGGGGGCAAACCTGGATGGGGGACACACTGGGGGCTACTGCCGGGTCCGGTGGAGTGTGATGGGGTTTGGTCCAAAGCGGAGGCAGTGGAGACGAAGTGGAGGCAGGACAACCGTGCAGGGTCCTGAATTCCCCCACCAGGGTGACAGGGGATGAGGAATAGGACCCAGGCTGAGCCAGGGATGGGATGACAGGAGACCAGCAGGGCAGGGAGGGCCACATCTGGGCAGGGACTTCCGGAGTGTAGGGAGATAGGACAGGTTGAGGGGCAGGAATGGGAGCCAGGGGCCCCTCGGGATGTTGTTGAGCAGGGACGTCAGGGAATCACATGGTCCTGTAGCTCCCTGAGGGGCCGTTAGGGCACGAGATGGGCCCATAATCCTCGCCCTTTCCATCCTTCCAAACGCCTTGTTGCCCCTGGTGTGTTAGTGCACGTGAACGTGAGCGGGAGGCCACGCTGGCACTCCGGCCTGTCAGCAGCGGCACTAATTAGACTCCTACAAAACAGGCAATAATTAAACTCCTACAAAACAGGCAATAATTAGACTCCTACAAAACAGACAATAATTAGACTCCTACAAAACAGAAAATAATTAGACTCCTACAAAACAGGCAATAATTAGACTCCTACAAAACAGACAATAATTAGACTCCTACAAAACAGGCAATAATTAGACTCCTACAAAACAGGCAATAATTAGACTCCTTCAAAAGTCCTCTTGTTTCTCCCTGAGCCACGAGCCCTTCAGAAAAAGGGATGTTTCCTGCCAGGTCGCCCCCGAAGACGCGTTTGTCACAGGCTATTGTGTAAATCCGTGTTTGGCCCATTGAAGAGATGTGATTTATCCACTTGACTGGCCTTAACGTTCCTTCTCCAAACTCGCAAAATGTGGCTGCTATTAGGAGTCCAGAGAGGAGCTATAAAACATGCCAGGGGCCAGGCCCGCGGGCTCTGAGCTGCCTCGGGCTGCAGGGGAGAGTCGAGGGAGGGGCCGGGGTTCAGGCAGCTCAGGAGAGGGGTCAGTCCCCAGGGAGAAAACATGTGACATTAGAGAAGGTCCAGCTCAGGTCTGCTCCCACCACCAGGCTTACTGAGGCCCTACTACGTGCAGGCTTGCGTGGGGCCTGGGACGCAGCAGTGAACAGAGAGGGCTGTGCCCCCAGGAGCCCGGAGTGGCGAGGCAGGAAGGACAGGAGAACAACGCGGGACAGGAGAGTGCTGGGCAAGAGAGGCGCGGGGAAGAAAGTGCGACAGGGAGATGTATGGAGTCTGTCTGTGATGACCTTGGACTGCCAAGAGAGGCCTCTCTGAGAAGGGGATCTTTGAGCTGAGTCCTAAAGGATGAGGTGACAGATATGGGAAGGGGACAGGAATGATGGAGAGAGAGGCCCACACCCCAGGTTTACACCCAGGCCACCCGGTGCTGCCCTCTGTCCACCCCTTCCACGCTGCACCCTCCCACCCACCCCCCCTGTTCCCCTCCTCCTCCCTCAGGGCTCACTTGAAATGATTTTTCCTCCAGGAAGCCTTCCTTGACTCCTCAAGCAGGTTTGGCAAGGTGGAGGGCATTGTTCCGAGTTTTGACCCTCGTCCTTTTCTGCAACACTCAAGGTGAATGTCTTGTTCAACTTTTCTTCCTTCTAGACACCACCTACCTCCCGCTAGACTTCCAGACACTTCTTGCTAGATACTGGTGGGGAGACGGGGGCACAGCCGCGGCCCCGACACCCACCACAATCCTGGTTCACAACGGGCACTCAGTAAGTGGTTTTGGAATGACTAAACAATTCCATCCAGTCCCACGTAATTTTCTCCTGCCAGCTTCTAACTCCTCCTTTATTCATTACTATTCTTGTGGGATGATGTAATGTGGCTGCCTGGGACGCTGAGCCACCGGTCAGTCCTTGGAGTAAGCAGCCTTTTAGATGCTCCCCCACGACCCTCCCTTCCTGGTATTCACACTTTTGTGTAACCCACTCCCCCTTGGGGGAGGGGGGACTAAGCGTACCGTTTCACTCCTGTCAGAACCTGCCAGGAAGGATGGGATTCGTTCCTAGTAGCAGGTTCGGGGGGCTCATTCTCACTTTTTCTTTCACAAAAAATTTTTTTAGCTTTTTTTTATTTCGAGAGAGACAGAGAGAGGGAGGGAGGGAGGGGCAGCGAGAGAGGGGGGGAGAGAGAATCCCAAGCAGGCTCCCCGCTGACAGCACAGAGTCTGATGCGGGGGCTCGATCCCATGCACTGTGAGCTCGTGACCTGAGCCGAAACCGAGAAACGGATGCTTAACCGACTCAGCCACCCAGGCACAGCCCCACCCCGTTCTCACTCTGCCTCAGATTGCTAATCGTGGGGGGAAACAGCTGCCGTGTCGTAAGTGGAGACATCGGTGCACAAGAGTGAGTCTGGAAACAGACCCTCCCCTCAACGGCTCTGAGATGGGACAGCGCTGGCCAACGTCTGGCTCGCAGACACGTCAGAGACCTTGAGCTGGAGGCTGCCCGTCACCCGTGCCCAGATTCTTGCCCCACAGAAACTATGAGAGAATCGACGTTTGCTGTGTTAACCTGCCAGGTTTTGAGGTCTTTTGTTACACGGCAGTAGGTAGCTATTACAACCATTCGGAGGCTCAAAATTCCCTCGTGGCTCCTCATTGCCTGCAAAATAATTTTCCGAATCTCTTTCCGTAGGACTGTCAGCAGCTTGAGGTACCCATCTTGTTCCAATCTTACAGGTGCCTTCAACACCCAGCACAGAACCGGAATTATCACAGCTGTATGCTGTTTGTTTGCGGGACGAAAGAAGAAAGGAAGACTGAAATTCATGGGTTCTTTTTTTAAAGTTTATTTATTTTGAGAGAAAGAGAAAGGGAGCATGTGGGGGAGGGGCAGAGAGAGAGAGAGAGAGAGAGAACCTTAGGCAGGCTCCGCACTGTCAGCACAGGGCTTGATGCGGGGCTCAGACCCACGAACCACAAGATCATGACGCAGGCTGAAATCAAGAGTTGGACGCTTAACCCACTGAGCCCCCCAGGCACCCCGTGAAATCCATGTTTTTCATGTTTTTAAATCCCCCATTGTGTGCAGGCGTGCAGGCTGGGTGGGACTGACCATCCTGAGGGACTGAGGTGGGACATGATTGAGCTGGGTCACTCAGGAATCACATTCTCCTTGCCACAACAGTTGATTCAGAGGTATTCAAATCAGTGTAAGGCTTAGGATTTTCTTCCTGAGAATTATGGGACATGGATGTTCTCTGTCTTTTTGAATAGCTGGAATGGGAACATAAAAGTGAAACCTGATGTTGCCACCTTGTCACCATGAATGAAGCTAGCCTGAGGTCGAAATCAATATGTGAAGGTGGCTACAATGAAGAGCACTATTTAAAAAAAAAAAAAAAAATTTAACCCGACACCATGATCAAACCACTCCTGAAGTCCTTATCCAGAACTTTTTAGTTCTGTGAGCCAGCCGACTCCCTCTATTATTTTGGGAAGTCGGTGTTATTTTTTTGTGTTTCTAGAAACTGAAAAGATTCCATGTGATACCAGTTCCTATGTTTAAAATTCTCTTCCTCTTCTTCTCTATTCCTCTCAGTTGCCTAATGAGACTGTTACTCAATGCTTCTATATGCTACGCTCTTCTGCCTGTCCCTCCAACAGAGACTTGAGCTAAGAACACAATGATAATGAACAGATAGCCCTTAACTTAAAGCGACTCACTCTCTCTGTGGGAAGGAGTGGAAACCAAAGACACGAGTCAAGACTCCCTATTTTCTGACGGGTGTTTGAAGCACGAAAGACGGAGGAGTTTGTTTTTCCTGGAGGGATCAGGGAAGGCTTCTGGAGGCAGGTGACGCCCAAGCTAGTCTTCGGTGAGGGCTGAGAATTTCACCAGGTGGGAAGGGAGGACAGGGACTGCAGAGACGGGAGACACTGGTGGAAGTTCCCAGAAGTGGGGAGGTGCCTCATGCATTAGGACAATTCATACTACAATCAGGGGGGAGGGTCTACACAGCACAGAGGCCCGAGGCAAGCCTGGAGGTGCCCTGGGGATCACAGCATGCGGCTGACCTCGAATGTGTGCTAAAGGCATCAGGAACGCTCTCCAAACACAAGGCAGGCCCATCAGAAGTGTTTGAGCAGTCAACAAGGCATGGTCTCTGAAGGGCCAGACGCTATAAACATCCGGAGTCCCCTCCGGCTCTAAAATGAACTGGCAAAGCCAGCAACGGCCGTTGACTTTATTTGGTGAAAATTAACAGTCTTGTTTGAGTTGAAGTTGTACAAAGAGGTGCATGAAGTCCTGGGGGAGGTTGGGGGCAGGTCACAGAGAGCAGAGCTGGTGGGGGAGATAGGAGCCCTAGTCACCAGGGCTCCCGCACATAGGGGTCCCACAGAGAAGGCACAGACCGTCCTCCTGGAGACATTGTCCCCCTCAGCTCTTTTTATCTGCCAGATGTACCAGCCACAGCTGGACCTTCCAGCTGCTTCCCTGCTTCTGCTGGGAATTCTCACACAAACCTCTGGGGAATGGACTCCCTCGGGCCAGAACCCGCCCCCCCCCCCTCCAAAGTGGCCCCAAATAAAATCAAACCTTTTTCCTGCTCTCTTAGATAGTTTCCAGTCCCATTTCTCCTTTGGGAGGGAGAATCAAATTGGTAGAAACCAGAGCGGCAGTTGATAGGGGACCTTTGAAGAAGAAAGTCAGGTCAATAAAACATCAAAGGCAGTTTGGCTCCCTGGGTAACAATGAAAAACGGTGACAGCGTCCCAATTCCCCCCAGCAAGGCAGAGCTTTGGAGGGCCCCAGTGGAGGCGAAGAAACTGCTGTTCTTGAATATAATCAAGAAAAGCGTCCTCAGGTGACCCCATGTGATGGCTCCTGTCTCTGGGACGGACCAGGAAACCGGAGTGTGGTAAGCCAACCCCCTAACCTGAGGACTCCAGCCACACACACCTCACCTCTCTGCTCACCTGGAGGGACACGTACCAGCAGGATCCGGGAATGTCAGGATCTGGGAGACCTGAGCTTGAATTCTGGCTCATTCAAGGCCCTAGGAAAACGGGGATAGAAATAGGTCATGGTTTCGTTGTCGGGGATTAAAGGGCAAATGTCCGTCATATGTGGATCACAAGATCTTGCACAGCAAAACATACCCTCAATGAATACTGCCCCCCTTCTTTCCTTCTCCTCCCTATAGATGAGGCAATAAAGCCCTGGGTATTTTTTTTTTTTAATTTTTTAACGTTTATTTATTTCTGAGACAGAGAGAGAGAGACAGAGCATGAGCAGGGGAGGGGCAGAGAGAGAGGGAGACACAGAATCTGAAACAGGCTCCAGGCTCTGAGCTGTCAGCACAGAGCCCGACGCGGGGCTCGAACTCACGGACCGGGAGATCATGACCGGAGCCGAAGTCGGACACTTAACCGACTGAGCCACCCAGGTGCCCCAAGCCCTGGGTATTATTAAGGACAATGTTTGCTGCTCTGAAAACCAAAGCCTAGCACATAAGGGTCCAACATGACACAAATTGATGTCTTTCTCATGTAAAGAATAAATCTCACTGATTGGTGGGTGACTCTACCCCAGAGGGTGATCCTGGACCCAGGCCCCTGTCCTCTTATGGCTCTGCCATTTTCAGCACCTGGCTTTTGAAGCTGAGGTCTTCCTGCTCATCTGTGTCAGGCTGGCAGAAAGGTAAAAAGCTTGAACAAGGCTCTCAAGGACCTGGCATGGAAGCAGCACATGTCTCTTCCACTCAAATTCTATTGGCCAGAAGGCAGTCACATGATCCCATCTCCCTGCAAAGGAGTCTGGGAGATGGAGTCTTGCCCTGTACCCAAGGAGAAGAAGAACAATGTTTGGTGAACAGGTGGATAGTTTCTTCCACCTCTGGAAAGGTGAAATGATGTCCCAGGAGACCCAGTGGGTTAATAGCCATACTCAGGCTCCTGAGCATGCACCTGGGCCCCTGGCTTTTCCCTCTACACGTCACACTAGAGTGAGACAGAATCACGGGAGTAGCCAGTGGACCTGAGACAAAGACCTACCCGAGCAAGGGGAAGGGAGACTACCAACAGTCAACACGTTGTCTCGGTCTCCTTGCAGGAATCATCAGTGGGGGGCAGGGAGCCACAGCTCCAGGGAGTTTAGCTCTGAAGTTGGTCCAGATATAGAGTTGGCCTCAGGGCCCCCTTGGAATCCCTTTATTCAGGGATCGAATAAAGGAAGTGCCTTTACATGTCCCACCAGCCCTAAATGCATAAGCCTTAATCCATTTCTCTGGCGCTTTCCACACATTGACACCCTTATAACTTTCCTTTCCCACTGCTTCTTCCTCTCAGGCTCCTGGTCTCGGGCTGAGGCGATCTGATATAGTCAAGCTACCCACACTTTAGAGGATGCTGATTCAAGAGGTACTTCGGCTCAGGAGCTGATAAATACGCAGAGCCCAGCCCCGTGATCCACCTCCAAGGATTTAACCCTCAGAAACAATCAGCGATGTGTGTGGATATCAAATATGTAGGATGTTGCTTGTGATAGTTAACAACTGGGTATAAATTGCACAAGCTACCCCAGGAGTTAGGTGAAGTTATTTACGACACATCCCTTCTGCGGACAACTAGGCAAGAATTCGGCAATTAGAAATGATTCTGCAGAAGATATGAGATGGGAAGGGAAGATGTTTATGATGCAGTGGCTACAAACAGAAGATTTTAGAACCGAAGATACAGGATGCTCTCCTTTTCGTGGGAAAAACATATATACACCAGTGTTTGACAGAGGTTTGACAATACTTTGGTGAGAGGATTAAGAGTGTTTTTCTCTTTCCTTTGTATTTTCTACAATGGATGCTTATAATTTTTCTAAGAGGAAAAAAATGTACTCTTATGCTGAGAATCTCAGAGGTTTCCATTTCGGCACCCCCAGGAATTTATGATCCCTAAGAATAAGGACTTTTCATTCAGTGACTTTAGGTCTTGGTAACCAGGAGTGTGTGAAATGAAGCCAAGTCTCCCGAGGGTATGGCCTGGACTTCTTTTGCCTTGGAGATCCTTAGGTGTTGGTTTGGTTTTGTTTTTGAACTTTGTAGAGTGTCATTGATTTCAGCTTTCTAATGTATAATTCCGATCAAGTTCTGCCTTCCTGATTACATTTGAGCATGTGTGAAACAGTGCAGCAACACTGCATTAGTCAGCTAGAGCCTTGTAACAAACAGCCCCAAATCTATGTGATGTTCTACAGCAAGCATGCATTTCTCACACATCTACCGGTTGACAGCTCTAACCAGCAGAGTGGGCGCAGGTCTGGCCCGCCCTCCTGGGACCAGTGGGCTGGACAGGGCATCAGCTTTCCATGGCAATGGCAGAGGTGCAAGAGGGCACACAAGACCATGTGATCCTTCTTACACCCTTGACTCAGAACCGACAACTGTCACTTCCACATTGACCAAAAGACATGGGCTGACGCCAAAGTCAAGAGGCCAAGGCTCGCTCTGCCTTCTGTAGGAGGAAACTTGTCATATGGAAAGTGCATGAATACAGAGTGCAGGACTGGAACCAATCCTCTAACCCAGCACCACACACCCACAAATGATCACTGAAGTCAGGTCATGGCAAGAGATGGGAGAACACACCTTGAACTCTTTAAAAATAACATAATTTCCCCGCTGACTCTGAAAGTAACACATGCTGACACTGAACAAATATGAAGGGGAGAAATTAAGTTTGCTATAATTCCTTTTCCTTAGATGGTCCCTGTTAGGATTTTGCTCCAATTTCTTTGCAGTAGGCACATCAATTTACATGCTCAAATAAACATATGCATATTTTTATATCTAACAACTGTGGGCTCAGACTTGATTCGGTTTTGTACACGATCTTTTTCACTTTCATTTTATGAGCTTTGCCCTGTATGATTGAATATAATTTTTCAAACAGGTTTTTCCGTAGCTGTACAATATTTTAAACTGTCTGAGAAATTCTCTGTCCTGCGCTCTCTGATATGGTAGCCACTAGTCACAGGTGCCTGTTGGGCATCTGACATGTGGCTGGCCTGAACGGTAACATGTGAGCGTAAAATATACGCGGGTTTTTTGAACACCGTGGTACCAAAACGAGAATGTTCTTGAGCAAATTGGAGCCCAACGAATGTTCAATTGATGATGTGCATCACCCACATTGCTGCCCCCAGCCAAGACCTTGGAAGGGGCCCAGGCCGCATGGCAGGCTGCGAAGCTAAAGCTACATGTGAACCCGCTTCTAAGGGGAGGGGATTCAGAGGTGAGGGAAGGGCCTGACCACTCTGGCTGCTGTGCAGGGAATGGACTACAGGGGACAGAGGAGGAAGCTGGACCACAGCTGGGTTGTCCAGGTTGTCTCCTGCTTGAGGAGAGAGAGGGTGATGCATGGACGGTTGGCCATGCAGATGGCAGAGGCAGACAGATGTCAGGAACACTGTGTATGTGCTGACTTGGGGGAGGAGAGTTGAAGCCTCAGGTTTGATGACCCAAGTACACAGATCTTCCTTGACTTACGACGGGGTCATTTCCCAATAAACCCATCTTAAGCTGAAAATATCATTAGGTCGAAATGCACTTATTACGCCTGACCTACCGAACGTCATGGCTTAGCCTGGCCGACCCTACACGTGCTCACGACACTCACACTGGCCGACAGTTGGGCAGCATCACCTCACAGCAAGCCTGTTTTAGAATAAAGTGCTTAATAATGCATGTAGTTTGCCGGATGCTGCACTGAGAGGGAGAGACAGCAGGGGTGTGTGGGTGCAGGACGGAATTACAGCGCCGTCTGTCCACCCTCGTGATCGCTGGCTGCCGCCGCCCAGCTTCGGGAGGGTCCCACGCTGCAGACGGCCAGTGCCGGGAAGAAAGCCACATGCAAAACTCGCAGGACGGTTTCTACCAAACGCCCATCACTTTTGCAAGATCGTAAAGTTAAAAAAACTGCCCGTCAAACGATCATAAGTCAGGGACCATCCGCGCTAGAGTGTCTGTTACACTACAACGCACACTGGACTGGTTGCTGGATTCTGGTCTTTCTTCCTGGATTTTGGGAGCCAGTCCCACATCTTCCCTTTTGCTGCCTGGATTCATCACTAGTTACTGGAGGCGGCGCCTCACCTGGGAGAGAGGAGGAAGAGCCAATGGGGAGGCGGGGGCGGGCCCCGGGCCTGTGACGTAATCAAGCTCTGGAGAGATTGATTGGGTGCCCAGCCTTGGGAGCGGACTTGCTCCCCCGAAGGAAGGAAAGAAGGAAGGAAGGAAGGAAGGAACCGGAAGGAACTGAGTGACTGAGGATCCCTGAAGACAGAGAGGCCCTGGGAGCTCAGAGAAGATATGGAGGCGGGGGGCGGGGAGGCATGGCTGCCCCAGAGATCAAGAGACATGAGCAAACTCACAGCTGCCAGTCACCGCCCACACCAGCCGCAGACTCCCAGCTGCAAGTGGGCCCGCTGGGGGCAGAGAAATGGCATCTCTTACTGTACCAGGGGATGGAGACATGTCCACTGGGCCGACCGGCCCCATTGTTGGCGGGAGGAACAAGAAGTGTGCAAAGTTGACCCGGTGGATGTGCTGACATCTTAGAGCTGGGACTCAGGGATGGCATCTTCGGTCGTGCTGCCTTCCCTCCTTGAGCCCCTCAGCCAGGAGCACTTGGGCCCCGTGCCCATCCCGCACGGTCCTCATCAGCTGGGTGGGGTCCAGGTGGACACAGGCCCTGTGACAAGAGAGGCTCTGGGCTGCAAACGTTTGTCCTGAGCTCTCTGGACAATGAACTTTGGTCTGGTTCGTGACGGGGGAGGGGGGTGTGGAAACACACTGCAGAGATGAAAAAAACAGGAGGAAATAATCTGCGTCTTCCATCAGACAAGGGGATGCTTTAGCTCCGACCTCCGCACTCTGCCGGGAGCCTGCAGTACTCTGAAGTCAGTGCAAGGGTGGGCTCAAAACAGGCTCTGACCTTGAGCAGGACCTGGGTGTCTCTGCACTCCCACGTGCAGTCGCTCCTTCGTCTATTCCACAGATGTTAATGAGGGCCTACTGTGTAACAGGCTCGTTCTAGGCCCCGGTGATATCCAAAGACAAGACAGCTTTCCTGTCTCTTTGAGGCTTAAGTTCTAAGAGGGAGGGACAGATCAAAAGCAAACATAATGAGGAAGTAAACGGTCTATAAGCACCAGATAAAAGGGGAAAGTAAAGCCAAGTCAGGGGGGTTGAGAATACACAGGCCGGGGGCGAGACGCAGTATTAAGTGATGTAGGAAAGGTAGGCCTCACAAGAAGGTGACACGGAAGGAAAGACGTGAAAAGTTAAGGAAGTCAGCTGTACGGAGAGGGGACATGCCTTCCTGGGGACCAGGAAGAACTGGTGCCCAGGCCAGGGAAGAGCAGGGAGGCCCCATGGGTGAAGCGGAGGGAGCTGGGGAAGGGAGGGGAGGGGAGGGGGGAGGAGGGCAGAGAGGCAGTAATGGTCCAGAGCGGACAGAGCCTCACAGGCCTGAGTGAGACAGGGTGTCCTTCCAGAGTTTTGATGCAGAGGGATGACATCGGGTGACTTATTTAGCGGGATCACCCTGCCTACTGCGTCGGGGACAAAGGAGGAGGGAGACCAGTTTGACATCTCTTATAGGTATCTAGGCCAGAAGTGGTGGTGGTGTGGACCACGGTGGTTGCAATGCAGGTGGAAGGTGACTGATCCCACACATGTGTTAAAACGGAGCCAGAAAGGTCCATTGATGGGTTCGTTGTGGGATATGAGAGGAACACAGGAGTCAGGCGTGTCTTTCAAGTGCTGGAAAGATTAAATCGTCATTCACTGAGATGTGGAGGCTAACTTCTGCATGTAAATATCCTCGAAAGGTTGGGCAGTGACCTTCTGTTAGGAACGGTTTGGGGTGGAGGTGTGGACAAGGGTCCTAGTGCCCCAGTTCAACACGGCAGAGGCAATGGGTGAAAGAGACCTCAGGCTGGCAAGCCATGGGCGCCGTCCTCTGGTCTCCTGGACACAAGCAAGATGGAGAGAGTGGGGGTGGACCGCTGGGTCACAGCACACAGAGAGCCTGTGACTTGCTGTGATTTGCCAAGAACCACGCTAAATTCTTGATCATTGAAACCCGAGAGGAGGTCACATTCTGCCTTTGGCCAAGGAAGTGACATACTGGATGGGAGGATGTTTGAGATGACAAACCCAAATTGAAGCGAAGGGGCCTCTTCTAGTCCAACACAATAGGTCAACTCTTAATTCAAAATGAGGGGGGGGGGGGGTAAATGGGGGATGGGCATGAAGGAAGGCACTTGTAGGAATGAGCACTGGGTGTCCCACGTAAGTGACGAATCGCTAAATTCTACTCCCAAAACCATTAGTCCACTATTCATTACCTACTTGGATTTAAATAAAATTTAAAAAAAACTAAAAAGATTACTTAAAAAAAAAAAAAAGAATTACCCAAGATGCCGAAGAGAAGTTCAGATAAGCTAGGTTAACGAAACACAAAGCAAAACACTCAAAGAGCCAAGAGCTCCAAGAATAGCTACGATGAGAATTACAAACAGAGACCGTTGGAAAATGAGCGGGTTTACCTTAAGGAAGAGAGGGAGGGAATTGATGAAAACGGTACCGAGATGAATGCCACAGAAATCAATAAAAATGAGGAAGCTTGAATGGGAATGCCATCAGGGACACAGAACATCAGCCTCAGGAAATCACTCAAAATGGAAGAGACCTCAGCTGTGGAAATGAATGTAGACGGTCCCCTCCCCCACCCGGCGGTGCCCAGGGACTTCCGGCGCGTCTGTGCAGCAACGAGGTGACCGTGCTCAGGCCCTCACCTGTGTGACCGGTTCCACCTCTGCAGCTTTGGCTTGGGTCACTTCGACACTTACTCACGGCCCCTCATCCACTGACCTGAATATTTCATAGCTGGGGCACCTGGCTGACTCAGTCGGTGGGAGCATGCAACCCTTGATCTTGGGGTTGTGAGGTCAAGCCCCACATTGGGTGTAGCGATTACTTAGAAACAAAATCTTTTTAAAAGATTTTTTTTAATTTTTTTTTTTTAAAGAATATTTCATAGCTACAGCAGCACTTGGTGGCAGGTTTATGTAAGGGTCACACGATGGATAAAAGAGTCTCCGTAGCTATGGAGGCACGGGACACGCACTTCACAGCTTTTTCTGTGGTTCTGGAATTTCCGTGCCTCGGTCTGGCTGCCAAACTAATGGAATTCTTTTTTTTTTTTTAATTTTTTTTAACGTTTATTTATTTTTGAGACAGAGAGAGACAGAGCATGAACGGGGGACGGGCAGAGAGAGAGGGAGACACAGAATCGGAAGCAGGCTCCAGGCTCTGAGCCATCAGCCCAGAGCCCGACATGGGGCTCAAACTCTCGAACCGCGAGATCGTGACCTGAGCTGAAGTCGGAGGCTTAACCGACTGAGCCACCCAGGTGCCCCTGGAATTCTTAGAGGACATTTCAAAAGAAACGGGTAGGTTTGTTTGTTTGTTTGTTTGTTTGTTTAATTGATCTCTTTGTAAAAGCTTCCGGTCAAATTGCAGCCCACGTGTACCAGAAATCGAGCTAACGGCACGCACATGACCCTCACTGCTTACCACTTAACCTGCAGCAAAGATGCTTGCCGTAGGAGGAAAGCATTTCCTAGGGGCACAGAGAAGTGATCCATCTTACCACTGCCTCAACCTGGGAGGCCCGAAGGTCCCGAGTAACTATGGGCAGTGGTCCTTAGGCAGATGTTCCAGATCCTTTACGGACAATATCATTTTCTCTGGACAGTCTTTGGATGAAATAACCCTTAGGTCTTAAAGTCATCAAGAAAATATAGGTTTTTGGGTTTTATTAAAGTTTATTTGCTTTTTTTTTTTTTTTTTTTTTTGAGAGAGAGACAGAACATGCAAGCTGGGGAGGGACAGAGAGAGGGAGAGAAAGACAATCCCAAGCAGGCTCCACACTGTCAGCGCAGAGCCTGACTCGAGGCTCGAACTCACAAACTTCGAGATCATGACCTGAGCGGAAACCAAAAGTCGGATGCTTGACCCACTGAGCCACCCAGGTGTCCCAAGAAAATACAGGTTTTAAAGTTATTCTCATTGTTTTGGGGGCACCAGCGTGACTGAGTCGGTTAAGCATTCGACTTTGGCTCAGGCCATGATCTTGCAGTTCGTGGGTTCGTGGGTTTGAGCCCCGTGTCGGGCTCTGTGCTGACAGCTCAGAGCCTGGAGCCTGCTTTGGATTCTGTGTCTAACTTCTCTCTCTGCCCCTCCCGCATTCGCACGCTGTCTCTCTCTCAAAAAATAAATATTAAAAATTTTTTTTAAAAAAGGGAGAAATTCTAGAAAAGAGGTGGGGCAGGGATGAACCCCTGTTTGTTGTGGCATGTGTCAGACTCTGGGCTCGGCCTCACGGTCACCCTGGCAGGTGGCTGGTATGGAGAAATGTGTGATCCTGGGGCTGAGCTGGACTTGCCCAAGGTCACGTGACTGGCAAATGCTAAGACCAAGATCTGAAACCAGAGGATGCTGCCAAGTTCATCCTCTTCCTCCATAAACGTGCTGCCTCCAGCCTCCCATCCCTTCTGTAAGGGAGGCACCGGTGATGATAAATCCTGGCTGTCTTGTCATAAGGGCTCTTACTGGGGTGGGGAGGGGACAGGACCCGTACTTGTGGGATGGACGCAGGTGTATGAAAACTGTCAAGGGACTGTTTTCGAGCCCAGGATGGGGGCTTGGAGGAGCCGTGAGCTCATTCGTGGAGCAAACTCATACCAAGGCAAAAGCTATTTGCAGGTTGAACAAGGGAGCGTCTCTCACACCACAGGCCGGGGGGCCAGGATGTGCCGAGAGACCGACCGGGACCACGGCACCGTGGGAGGGGGCAGCGGTGAGAGGGGACAAGAGCCAGAGAAGAGGGGGAGCGATAGGTCTACTGCGAGAAGGTTATTCTGAAGACCATTGTGTGCTGACCAGAAGAGCCACGCAGGCTGCCGCCTCTGCCGGAAGTTGGCAGGAGGGGTCCGGGCCCCGGCTCAGACCATCTGTTGTAGCTGTAAGCACAGAGGAGATGGTACTGGAATGGCCGTGCTGGAGCTGTGAGTGGACGTGGAGGTATAACACCTACCAGTTCTTTGAGTCCAGTACTGCGACCCTGGAAGCTTGCCTAAGGTCTTTCTTTAAGGCTTCATATTAGTAAACAAAGAAAGAAGAAAGAATGAAAGAAAGAAAGAAAGAAAGAAAGAAAGAAAGAAAGAGAAGGAAGAAAGAAAAGGAAGGAAGAAAGAAAAGGAAGGAAGGAAGAAAGAAAAGGAAGGAAGGAAGGAAGGAAAGAAAGAAAGGGAGAAAGAAAGAAAGAAAGAAAGAAAAGGAAGGAAGAAAGAAAAAGAAGGAAGGAAGAAAGAAAAGGAAGAAAGGAAGGAAGAAAATAAAGGAAGGAAGGGAGAAAGAAAGAAAGAGAAAAGGAAAGAAAGAAAGAAAGAAAGAAAGAAAAGAAAGGAAGGAAGGGGGAAAGAAAGAAAGAAGGAAAAGGAAGGAGGGAAGGAAGAAAGAAAGAAAAGGAAGGAAGGAGGAAAGAGAAAGAAAGAGAAAAGGAAGGAAAGAAAGAAAAGGAAGGAAGGAAGGGGGAAAGAAAGAAAGAAAGGGAAGGAAGAAAGAAAAGGAAGGAAGGAAGGAAGAAAAGGAAGGAAGGAAGGAAGGAAGGAAGAAAATGAAGGAAGGGAGAAAGAAAGAAAGAGAAAAGGAGAGAAGGAAAGAAAGAAAGAAAGAAAGAAAAGAAAAGAAAAGAAGGGGGAAAGAAAGAAATAAGGAAAAGAAAGGAGGGAAGGAAGAAAGAAAGAAAAGGAAGTAAGGAGGAAAGAAAGAAAGAAAGAAAGAGAAAAGGAAGGAAAGAAAGAAAGAAAAGAAAGAAAGAAAGAAAGAAAGAAAGAAAAGGAAGGAAGGAGGAAAGAAAGAAAGAAAGAAAGAAAGAAAAGCATTTAATGTTGGCGTTGTCCTGGTCTGACTTGCTTCTGTGCCTGTGTCCTTGCCTGTGATCCTGACCTACGGGCTCCTAAGGGTCCTTGTCCACGTCCCTGAGGCCCAGACCTGCTAGAAGGTCAAGGAGAGGGACTACGGAACACACCCATCTTCATAGAAGAAGCCGTGATGGGAATGGAATAACAGAGACAGAGCGGACAGAGGGGGCCAGGCAGCACAAGGCTACAAAGGCCAGGGAGAGGGCTGGGAGCGGGGAGGGCCCAGGAGTCGAGGGCCCAGGCAAGGATTTGCTGATGTGGCCTCGTCTTGGGGAGAGTTGCAACGGTGAGGTGGGCCAGGAGCCAGTGTGCAAAAGGTTAGGAAGCGGCTGGGGTTGCCAAGCGAGGTTTTTGGAGATCCCGGGCCCCGGAGTTCACGCGTCAGCCCTCGAAGCCCCGCTGCGCATCTCGCAGCCCCTGTTCCAGGGGGGCCGACCCGTCCCCGCTCCCTTGCTCACCGGCTTTCCTTCTACCTCTGCGCTGGGCTTTCCTCCTGGGATATACTCCTCCCCTCCCACCACCGAACCCTGCCACGGTTTTATTTTTCAACACAGTAAGGAGGTTTGGCTAGGAGTTCACTGAAATTTCTCTATCCTCAGTTTACACTGAATATTGCCTGTCTCATGCTTTCCTTGTTTTTTGCCTCCTAAAAATGCCAAGGTGCTCTTTTTTTAGACGCACTGCGTGGAGTAAAGGGGATTAGAGTATAATTTTGTGTTATTTAAAGGCCACTTGGAGAAAATGGGAGTAGAAACCCACTTGGAGTCCATCCACCCTCCCTTCTCCCTTCTCCCCCCCTGGCTCTGGCTCCCCTGCTCCTCTCCCCACCCCTCCAAGGGTCCCTGGAAGCCCCCCCTCCACCCAAACTGGAGGGTCGAACTGGAGGGTCGGCCTTCAGAAATCCTGCCAGCAAGTCTAGAATGGCCTGGGGGAGGTGGGCGTGACCTGGAAGGAGTTGC
>NW_026057585.1:82586769-82631603 GCF_023721935.1 Panthera uncia
GCAACTCCTTCCAGGTCACGCCCACCTCCCCCAGGCCATTCTAGACTTGCTGGCAGGATTTCTGAAGGCCGACCCTCCAGTTCGACCCTCCAGTTTGGGTGGAGGGGGGGCTTCCAGGGACCCTTGGAGGGGTGGGGAGAGGAGCAGGGGGGCCAGAGGCCAGGGGGGGAGGGGGGGGTAGAAGCCTCCAGAGAATAGGACACTGGGTGGGGGCTGCCCTCAGGCAGGCCCAGAGTACTTCCCTGCTCCTGACTCAGGGGCCTGAGGGAAGTTGCAAGGTCCCAGGAGAGGCTGGGCCTGACCACGCCCCCTCCCCTGGATGGAGCAAGAAGGCCTCACGCCCACCCACCCCCCCCCCCCCCCACACCCCCCGGGACCTTTGCATCAGAGCCAGGCAGAGGACCTCACTCCTCCCCTGCCAGATCCAGGGCTGGATCCCACCTGCTAGCTCTTTGTCTGGGGCAGGAAACTGAGGCAAGAGAGGCCGGGGCGGCGGGGGGGGGGGGGGGGGCTTCCTAGGCAACCCTGGTCACTTGGTCGGTTGGTAGAAGAGAACACGGGCTCAGCACCTGAACAGTGCTGTGTCCATCCTTCTTCTTTGACAGTTACTGGGAGCTTTGATATTCATCCTGCACCTCAGTTCCGGGACAGACGGTTTACACTTTCCAAAGCAAGATGCCTCTTTCAATTGACGTAGACACGTTATTTCATCCCTCTCTCTGTTTCCCTCCTCCCGCAAAAGCTGTGGTTCCACTGATGGGTATCTCTGGATTCGTGGCTTCTTAGGATAAAGCAAACAGGTAAACAGGTTGATGGTGGAGAATGCATTATATCATTGCTTACGTGTATATTCACTACCTCATTCATTCACTCATTCACCGATCCCTGCTGGACGATGGTGTTGCCATTGATGATAGCTGTGCACCTGCCTTTAAGGAGCTCACCATCTAGTGAGGGACATCAGTGTCCACTTCCTGCCCCCAGCTGTCTGTGTGGCCTTAGAATAAATCCCCTTTTCCCCTGTAGGGCTCAGGGACCATCTGTTGAATGAAGGCTGGACCCTCAGAGCCTTCCCCACACAGTTCTGCTATCCGCCCAGCCACAGAGACACCTGCCCTGAAGCAGCGGGCTCTCTCCTCCCCTCTGGTTTTCTGGAAAGTTCCACTGCCCGGGGATCGGTTGTGAGACAAAACACTTGACACTTCCTGCCCACTTTGCCCAGGAGAGGCCACTGCTATTCAAGGATGGCATTTTCTTTCTTTGAGGTTCGGCCCCCCCCCCCCCCACAACTGCTGCCTCCTTAGCCACTTACACCGGGTACCGGATGGAAGGTTCCAGAACAGGAGCACCAGGTCACCCTCCCATGAACCGCCTCCATGCAAATAACCAGGTGCCAACTCACTGCGAGTGGCCAAAAGGCCCTTCACAAGGAGCTTGCACATCACTGCCAGTATTTCTAACACCCTGTCGCCGACTTCCTCCTGCACCGCTCTGTGACAAAGTCGAGACACTAAAAGGCATCAATGTCCAGATCTGATCTGTGAGCCCAACATCAAGATAGGCCAAGGGGCTGGGGCCACAATGCAAGAGGGCGCGTTTGCGATGCATTTCTTCTGTGCCTCCATGGCAGACGGCTCTCCAAGTAACAGCAGATTTGTATTTCACGAGGACACTGTCGTCAAAAGATCAGTGATGCTCTCGGAACCACTGTACGGGTCCACGGAGGTGGGTGAGCCTGGTAAGAAGCCTGGAAAGGTCCGGCTACAATTAGACAGCTGCCCGCAGAGGCGGGGTTCGCAATCACAGCGCATCGATCTCCAAAGTGATGTTACAACCAAGTGACTTTAATTGGTCTCCTTGTTCTGTCTTTGGGAAGAGGGACCTTTTGTAATGAAGTGGTTCCTTCCCTGGGGAGATGGAATTATTTGAAGGCAGGCTCTGGATTTATTAAAGTGCAGAGTGGGGGGCGCCTGGGTGGCTTGGTCGGTTGAGCGTCCGACTTTGGCTCAGGTCATGATCTCACGGTCCGTGGGTTCGAGCCCCGCGTCGGGCTCTGCGCTGACAGCTCAGAGCCTGGAGCCTGTTTCAGATTCTGTGTCTCCCTCTCTCTCTGCCCCTCCCCTGTTCATGCTCTGTCTCTCTGTCTCAAAAATAAATAAACGTTAAAAAAAATTTTTTTTTAATAAAAAATAAATAAATAAATAAAGTGCAGAGTGGGTGGTGAGGCAGAGCATAGGACAGTCTACTTTGCTGTTAGCGTGTGACCTTGGGCACAGTATTTCACTTCCGGGAGTCTTGTGTCCTCATCTGGAGAATTATTTCACATATGTATAATATATATTACCTATGACATAAAGTTTATTTCTGATAAATATCTATATCTATATCTATTTATGTCTCTCTCTCTATATATATATATATGACATAAAACCTGGCACATAGTAAGTAATCAATATATTTTTGAGTTCTTCTTATAATAAGCTACAGAACCCTAGGGTGAAAGGAAGCACGATGCTAGCCCTTCTCTTAACAGAAGGAGAAACCGAGGCCCAGAGAGGTTAAGTGGCTTGACCAAGGTCACACAGCTTAGCAGGACTCAGGGCCCGGCAGGTCAAGGCCATTTCAAGTTCCATCCTCCCCACCAGGTCAGGAGGGTCTGTGGGGCCAGGTCCACATCTACAGATGCCTGCGGTGGGGCAGGAACTTGTCTGGACATTAGGACACTCAGGTTCCAGGCTCAAGTCTGCCAACAATTTGCTGTGTGACCTTGGTCAAGCCAAGCGTCTCAATGTCCAGCCCGGTTCCTCATAGCTGTGCCTTCACAGGGCCGGGGCACCAGCCTGCCAGTCTGGCTGAGCTTGTGCAATGCCCTCTGTGACTGTTCAGGGCAACTTCACTCTATGCTGCCTGCAGGCACCCCGGAGCCCTGTGAGAAGGAAAGAACCAGCCCTGGGTTTCTCCTGCAGGGGGGCTGTTGGGGAGGGGGAGGGTCTGAGAGTCACAGGCTGGCTGGCAGAGAAGGGACCCCTGAGTAATCAGGGGAAGGCGGGGGCTGGTGGTGAGATGCAGAATACAACATGGGGAGCAAGTCCATGGCCACGGGGGCCTTGGGGCGGGAAAAAACAATATGGAATATATTGTCAGAGCACAGGCTCCAAACCCATTTCATACACCATAAGGCTGGGCGCAGAGAGGTCATATGAGCTGCCTTGGTCTCCCAGGCAGCACACTTCTTGTCACAGTTGCCTTTGCAGGTGACAAATATCAAGATGCCAGAGGAGCAGAGACATCAGCACAGAGCAGATGCCCAGTGAAGGCATGAGCCTAGGTCCTGTGACATCGGGTTACGGATGTAGGAGACAGCTTTGTGCTGACTGCACCCGCCCGATGTCTCCCAGAGTGACTTCCCCGGGGACTGCTTTCTCCCGCTGTCCCCTGGCCTGGGAAGAGGCGGGGACCTGGGGGATCTCTTTCCACTCCTCCAAGAGCTGCACTGGGAACAGATGAGCAGCCAACATCAGTCCCTGGGGAGTCAGGTGGCCTGGTTAGGTGAGGCAGGGGTGATAAGTCTGCTGTCACTGTCTCTGCCACTGCCTGGAAATGCCAGGACGCGGCGCGTTGGGCACCATTTCTGGACCTGGCCCTCGATCTCAGACAGCGGAGTTCACAGAGGAGGAGAGCACAGGTGAGGCAGCGTAGTCCCAACCTCCTTCAGCTTCCAGTGGACTCGATGGGCAGCAGCAGGTGACACGCGGGTGGGGACACAAGCCTGGGTTCTTGTGTTTCCTGCGCCCGCACACAGGTCTCCACAGGTCCTCTGCCGCTTCCTCCTCTCCACCTTCACACTCATCAACCTTGTCATCTGAAATGACGGCCAGCCACCCGTCATCCTGTGTGGCTCTCATCAGTGAAATGCCTCCCCACGGTTGGGACTGCAGCGGCCCCCTACCCACCCCGCCCCTGTGCTGGTGTGCAACCCGGACCGGCCCCTCCCAGCCACCTCCCCACTGCATCCTTACCACCCCCTTTCCCAGAAATAAAAACTGAGGCTCAGAGGAACCGTAGATTGGGAAGGACCTGGGAGAACCTCCCTCCAAGCCCACAGCCGTTTCACAGAGGGGGAAACTGAGGCTCAGAGGGCAGAGGCTTACTCACAGTGAACTGTGCGCCTGGTGCCACTCAAGAACACTTACTAAGGGCTGTTGTAAAGAAAACCACGGGCCCCAAATCAGCAAACGGGGGTTTAATGCCTAATCTAATCGCACTTTCAACCTCCCTCACGAAAGCAGTCCTATCTCGTCGGTCCCATGCGTCCTGCACATCCCCACGGCGGCACCCACCAAAGACCTCCCGCCTTTCTCCCCAAGGGAAAGTGACTTTGCCTGGAACAATTCTTTCTTTCCTTTTGCTAGTTTCTTTCCTGCCCCACCCTCCCGCCTCTAAAAACCCTTCCATTTTGTACACCTCGGAGCTGCTCTCCCCTTGCGGGATTGGGCGCGGCCCGATTCACGGATCACTTAATAGAGCCAATTAGATCTTCAAATGTACTCTGTAGAATTTTGCTTTTTATCGGGGCCAAACCACCCCTGGGGGTTGGGGCACAGAAATGAGTCAGACAGGGCCTCTGCCCTGGAGCAGTTCCCAGCTGTCGAGGAGGGGTTCCGTGATAAGTTATATTTGGATACTTACCGGGGAAAGAGCAAAAAAGGAAAATGTGTGGAAGGCGCAGGCGATGAGGAGGAGGAAGGGGTGAGCTCCACGTAGGTTGGGGTAGTCAGGGAAGGCTTCTGGGAGAAGGAGGCGGCGTCAAGCCAGAGGTGGGATCCCCTCCCTCCCTACCCGTGGCTCTTTCCGCTTTTCTCCAACCACCACTGGGTTGGCAGGTGGTGGGACGGGGGGAGGCACACTTAGCGTGCTTTTTCTAGAGTGAAGAGGCGGGGTTTGCCCCGCTGGGCTGAGAGCACAGCACCTGTTATCCCTGTCCCTCTGTCCTCTGCCGGGTCCGCCCTCCTCACACCCTGCCGTCCCCTCCTCCCCTTGAGTCTTTGCACAGGCACTGCCCCAGGATGTTGTGCATTTTGGGGACACACCAGCATGCCTTCACTCACTTATTCGTTCGTTCATCCCATATGTACGAACTGTGCCAGGCAGCACGCCAGGCACACAACAGGGCAGTGAAGGAGGGCTTGGCCCCTGCGAAGTGAGCAAAACTGGTCTTACAGACCTGCACTAACACCCGTGCGATTTCATTTATGACCTGGGATGCTAGAGGGAACTCTGTGCAGCCATCAGGCACCCTCCCCATAGACGCGAGGAGTTGGCATAGAGGAGAAGTCAGGGAGGGCTTCCCAGGGGCAGCCACCTGCAGGATGAGTAGGTCTCGTGACTGGGGGAGGGGAGCATCCAGGGCAGAGAGGGAGCATGTGCAAAGGTCCTGGGAAGGCAGAAGCAGGGCAAGGACAGGGAGCCGGAGCACAGCCAGAGGAACTGGAGCATCGAATGCAAGGGACAGGAAGGGACAGGACTCACAGGCTCCAGCCAGGCTGGCTGTGTCCATCCCAAGAGTAAGCGGGAGCCACGCGTGGCATGGCGTGGTCAGATCAGCCCTTCAGGTAGATCCCAGGGGAGCTCTATCTCCTCATATGTGCCCCCTGCTCCCAGGTCGGGTCTTCCCTCCGTACCTGGGAGCACGGGGATGGGGAACGGGCCGAGCGCGCCCCAGCTGCTCCCGGGACGTGGACTTTCCGAGGTGTACTTTGGGGTGACGATATGCAAATGAACAAAAACGAACTATGCAGACTGAAAGGTGCCGCGAGGGAAAATGAAACAGGGTACGAGGGATGGAGAGGGGTGTGGGGCTGTTACATTGGGCGTGGGGGTTGGGATAGGCATCGGAGGGGGTCAGCAAGGTGGCCTCTGAGCAGGGATGTCCTGAGAGATTTGAAGACGGTGACGCGACATCCCCACATTCTGTTCAGTGACACCAGAGTCCTTTCATCAGGGGCAGCCCCACCGCCCCACCCCCAAGAGTGCCCAGAGGTTGGCTGAATCCCTCCCCAAGGTCACAAGGAGGCGCCTTGCGGAACAGCCCCACCCCCACCCTCTCCCCCTGTCCCTGCCAGGCTTGGCACCTCCTCTCCACCCCTCCCCGCCGCCCGCCTCCCCCCTTCTTTGCCAGCTTTATTTTCAGAACCTCGGAATCCTTCCCAAGCCTCTGACATTTACTCTTTGGAATCAGAATATTTTCCATTTCTCTCTCCCAGAGCGGGGCTGCTGGGCGAGATTTCCCTGGGGTTCCTGCCTGTTCCCCTGGAGGGGAAGTGCCGGGGGGGCTGGAGCTGGCTCGTCAGCCCAGCACGGATTGTGTCAACCAGCAATTATTAGGCACCCGCCCTGCACCAGGCCCTTCTCACAAGCTGCCACATTCAGTGCACTTAAGAACCCTGCCGGGTTGGCCTTCCCATCTGCGCATGCCAGGTGAATGGGGCAGGTGGGTAACAAGTCTAAGGTCACCCGGCCAGTGAGAGGTGGAGCAGGGTCTCAGGTCTGGGGGGATGAAGCCACACGACTCAGATCTGGGGGACAGGGGGCGTGGCCGGGCAGCATCGAGGGAGGGCTGTACTTGGCAGAGCGGTAGGGAAAGAAAGTGAAATGCCCAGTACAGTTCCCTCCGCCCCTCAGCTCACACTGCGGGAACAAGAGGTGGGTGCAGGGCAGTGGCTCGTGGATGACCACCGGCCCAGCTTCCGAAGCTGCCTCTGGGTTCATACCATTTTCTGGTGCATCCTTCTCACTTCAGGCAAAAGGCAGCCGGGGCCTGGCCTCGAACACTCTGCCTGCTGTCAGCTCCCAGCAGCAGGCCCAGCTGCAGGGAGTGCGTCCCCGCGGGCTCACGTCAATGCGTCAGGAGCACCTGAGGTTCCCACGGCCCAGCCCCGGAGGCCCAGCTGAGCCATATCCTACCCCCCCCCCCGCCCCCACCCGCCGAGAGGAACAGGGCAGGGTAGGCGAGGCCTGGGATTCTCCAAGGGTCTGGCAGATGTCAAGGGCACAGCCCGCCTCCTCTGGGCCCAGACCAGCTGGCCACGCTCTCCACAGAGGACAACGGACCTTGTCAGAGAAGGAAACCAAGCTCGCGAGGCGTATGTCCTCCCGCCCGGTGGTTTGCGGGGGAAAAGCGGGCCCGGCTCCAGGAGGCAGCGGAGATTCTGTCCAGGGCCAGTCTGCAGTGCGGTGGTGTGGGCCACTATCACCGCCCCTCCTCACTGTCCCGCAGGGATTCTGTTGCCGGGAACCCCACGGCCCTGACCCTCGATGGCCAACGAGGGCCACGGGCTGACAACGCCCTTCTCCTCAGTCCCACGGGACTCTGAGGAAGGACTTGCCTTTCCCATCATGCCTGGCTTGCCTTAGATCAAACCCCTCACCGGCTTTCATCGCCTCCAACACCGCGTGGCAGGTGGCATCCTCCCTGCGACGATGCGGCCCCAGGATCCTTCCGCCTCACGACTCCCCCCGCCCCAAGGCCTCAGATGGCCCTGCTGCGGAGGGGACAGGGAGAAGCGCACCTGCTTCTTAATCACCTGGGCCAGGAAGTGACACTCACATCACTTCTCCCAACGCACTGCTGAGAGCTGGTCACGTGCCCCGCCCGGACGCAAAGGGGGCTGGGAAACGTCCCGTCTGGCGGACCCCCCAGCAACCTCCGCCAGCCCCTCGCACTCAGCACCCCTTTGTTGTCAGCATCATCAACCCCACATGCTTAGCGACACCACCACCACATTCGCCTCGGCACATCGCCACGAGGTCCTAGGGGAGCGGGGAGGGCGGTGAGGAGGCCGGGCAGTCGTGGGTTCGTATTCCGGCCTTGTTCCTTAGCGGCTGTGTGGACCAGGCAGGTCCCATCACCCCGAGTCTCAGGCAGTGTGTCTGTAAGTGGGGTCCTGAGGCTCCGCTCACGGGGCTGCCCTGAGGCTCTGTCGGGGCACCTGCTGGACAGTGGTCAGAGCAGGGCCTGGCCCTCAGTGACCTTCCACTAGTGGGAGCCGCTTTCCCGGGGGACAGGGACCCGCCCCCTGTGGGGAGGGGACAAGAGGGGGCTGAGGAAGGGCATGGGCTCAAAATATGGCCTTTCCAGCTGGCCCGCCATGCTGCAAGTTTTAAAAGTTTTATTCAAAAACAAGCAGAAAGACGCCACCGAGAGGGGAACGCTTTAGGACAGGTGACGCGGGAGAGAACAGACCCTGTGCCTTCTGTAAAGACTTGGTTTGCATCTCTCCCAGGAGGACATCCCCTAATGAAAGCAGCCCCGATGCTCACTGGGACGGTGGAGAGGAGGGAGCACCCAGTTCCCGGGAGGAAAGATGTCAGCAGTGATGTGGCCGGTCGCTGTGAGTCCCAGCTGTTCGGGGACACCGCCTGGGGAGGAGGGTCTCACAGTGATCACAGGGTGCCTGGAAGGAGCCAGAAGCCCCACTGACACCGACTTGCTGAGTGACCCCGGGGACCTCACTCAAGGACTCCGAGCCTCCTTCCTCACCTGCCTCCGGCAGCCACACTCACGCCCAACCTCCCTCCCGGGGCAGAAGGTCAAGGGCCATGGGGCAGCTGTGTGCCAGGGCAGAGGAAGAAGGGGCACCAGGACGTAGTAACGTGGCAATTACCTGCTGTTAGCTACAGGTGCCCTGTGCCCCTGCAGGAGGCCCCAGGACCCAGAGCCCTCCTCTGACATTGCCCCCCGGGCAGACAGCCTTCTTCCCGGCGGTGACCCCGGGGCCCAGGGCTGAGGGCTGCCCCTTCCCGCCTCTTCCGGTCAGGAGCCTCACTAGGCAGCTGAGAAATATTCGGCCCGCAGGGAATTTGTGGTCTCCTTTGAAGGCTCCCCCTTCTAGACAACAACCCAGGGAATTCCCCACCCCGCAACCTTAAAACAGGTCTGGGCCTCGAGGTTTGGGCACAAATATCTGAAGAGCAGAGGAAAGGGAAGGAAGGCAAACTTTTGGTACCTCCGATGAGGGCACGCTCAGCCCTCGGCACCAGCCTGGGGGGGGTCATCAAATCCAACATTTAGAAAAGGGGGGTGTGGCGGGGGACTTCGGCAGACACTTGCCTGAAATGCAGTGGCAATAAAAGGAAAAAATGGACCCGCTCGCTCCAGACATGCAGCACCAGAGAAGTAATTACATGGCTCCTTTCCTCAGCGAGGATGCCGGCGGCCGAGGCACCTGCCCAGGTAATTCATCATAATTCACCAGCCTCAGATTAATAGACTCCTCGAGAGCCGCCCGCACATGTCTCTGTCCAGGGTTCTGGGGACGCTTCTATTTAGATGACATCAAGACCGTTTTCTTCTCGGTCATCCCTGAGTGGGGAGGTGGGGCACCACACCGGGTGGCCCAATTGAATATTGATTTGCTGGCACTTAACCAGCAGAAAAGCGGTCCTTTCATGGGAACCAGTTGTCTCCAACGGCTCAAGCCCTCCCCGGGGCCTCGGTTTCCCTCGGTGAGTTGCTGGTAGCACAGAGTCCTGCTGTGCGCTCACTGCAAATAAGGCTTGATCGAATGGAAAGCGCGGTGAGCCTCAGTTTCCTCGTCTGCAAAATGGGAATTACGGTAATGGGAGCATGTAGACTGTCACTTTCTGGTATTTATATTTCTCTTAATTGTTGAGTTCTTTAAAATCAGCATACATTTCCCTTTAAGAGGAGAAAATAAAATGCAATGGAAATATAAATAAGTAAAATTAAGAAATATAAATGAATAAAGTTGGGTGCCTCACTGGGGTGCAGTGAGTGTGAGAGGAGATGAGGCAATGTCCCCAGCACACAGCTGAGCTTGTGCGGTGCACGCGATGCCTGTGGCTACCGTGCTGCTCCAATCATTGTGGACAATGATGGTTGTGGCTGTCGGAAATCAAGGTTTGGGTCCTGGACGTTTGCTGTGTGACTTTGGGGAAGGGTTTCTACCTCTCCAGTTTTGGCAAATTTAACGCTGACGTTAGAATGTCAGGAAACTTCCTCAGCCTAGTAACGGACGTGATAAAGGAAAAACCCACAGCTGACATCATCCTTAATGGGCAAGGTTGAATGCTTCTCCCTTAACGTCAAGAACGAGACGAGGCTGTCCACTCTTTCCACTTCTATCCATCGCTGTCCCTCCCAGGGGTTTTAGCCAAGGCGATTAAGCAGGAAAAAGAAACAAAAGGCATCCATATGGGAAACAGAGAAGTAAAACCACCCGTTTTTACAAATCACATTATCTGGAATATAGAAGATCTTAAGGAATTCTCAGAAAAACACTACTAAAACTCATAAATGAGCTCGTCAAGATTTCAGGATAGAAGGAGAAAATGAAATCTGAAAGTGAAATTAAGAAAAGGATTCCAGGGGCGCCTGGGTGACTCAGGAAAGTGTCTGACTCTTGATTTTGGCTCAGGTCACGACCTCACAATCATGAGACTGAACCCCGAGCCGGGCTCCTTGCCAAGCATGGAACCCGCTTGGGATTCTCTCTCTCCCTCTCTCGCTCTGCCGCTCCCCTGCTCTCTCGCTCTCTCTCTCTCTCTCAAAATAAGTAAATAAACTTTTTTTTAAGAAAAAGAAAAAGAAGAAAAAGTTTCCATTTACAACCACACCAAAAACAATAACATATCTACAAATCGTATCAAGTGGTTTCCACAGAACACGGGGACAATTCAGTAGGCAAAGAATGGTCATGGCGACAAATGATACTGTTACAACTGGATAAACATGAGAATGAAGTTGGACACTCACCTTACATCATGCACAAAATTTAACTCAAAATCAAGCATAGACCAGGTGGTTGCCAGGGGCCGAGGAGGTACTGGGGAGTGGCTGCTACGGGCACACGCTTTCTTTTGAGGCGAGGAAAATTCTGGAATTAGATAGCAGGGGTGGCCGTACCCCTCTATGGAAATGCTAGAAGCGACTGACATGTACCCGTTAAAAGAGTGAATTTTACGGTACTCAACTTCTGTCTCAATAAAGCTATTTTTAGAAGAGTCACAGTGACACTGTCTTCCTGTCTAGAGGCGGAGGGATGGACTGAAAGACCTTTTCCTGCCATCTCCAGTCCCAGAAACCCCTTACTTGTGACGGCAGGCTTGGTGGCCTTTGATGTCAACACTTCAGGAGGACGGGAGGTCCCGCGGTGGCCCCCTCACTCCTCCGTGGCCCCGCACCTGCACTCATACGTTCATCCGTTCGGGCGCCCAAGAGCATTTATTTAGCACTTTACAAGCTGTGGCCTAGCCTCCCAGGAGCTCTAAGCCTGGTGGGTGAGGACCACGCAGGGACAGTGGGAGGGGCTGGCTGGGGCTGGGGACATGCAGGGTGGGGGGAGCTCTGAGCAGGGCTTGTCTGCATTGCCCGGGGAGGGCGGCAAGCTTCCCAGAAGAGGTGACATGGAACTGAGAAGGGGGAGGAGGATTTTGTCAGGAGGGGATGGTGGGAGGGGCACTCCAGGCAGCGGGGAACGGCCTGTGAGGTGGCCCAGAGGCTCGAAGCATTTGGCCTGTTCACGGAAGATCACCTAGCCTGGAACGGTTAGAGGATGGGTTCAAGGGGTAGAGCGAGAGGTGAGAGAGGAGGCGGGAGCCCAGTGCCTGGGGTTCTTCTCCCTGTCCCCACGACTGACACTTATAGCACAGTTTTCCCCATGTGAATTACAACATAGATGATGGCCCTACTCTTCCCTCCAATGGGAGCCCAGCTCCCTGCTCTGTGGCAGAAATTCTACTGATCTTCCTCTACAGCCCTGCCCTCGTGAATCCCTGACCCCTTCCTTCCCCCAGCCATCAGGCAAGGTGGGCCCCTCCCTCCTCAGGGTGCCTGTAACCCCGATATACATCTCTGACTCATTCCCCAAGTCAACTAGGGGTTCCAAAATGGGGTAGGTGACCCAGAGAGTGGAGGGAGGTACCGGGTGCATGCCTGGTTGGCGGGGAACCAAGACTGAAAGGGTGCCGCTCACTCCTCCTTGGCCTTCTCTGTGTGATTTCACAAGCTTTTTCCAACTCTTTTTATCATAGTTTCAGACCATCTTGTTGACATGTAACCTAAAAAACCATTTATCAGAAGTTACGTACTTTTGTGCAGTGTGTATGCTGATGGTGAGGGAGGCAGAGGAGATATTCCTTCCCCCACCCCCTGCTCCTCTCCGGACACCCCACGAGTCTGCAATCTGGCTTCTAAGTGGATTTGGCAAGAGTGGGGAGGGGCTTGCCAAATTGCCCCTGTCCAAGCTTCCGAGGAGTTCTTTAAAAAAAGCCTCCTCTGTGAGCTAGCTGACAGGGTCAGTTTCCCTTTGGACACAGACGTTGCCTGATTCATCGTGTGCCCCCACAGTGCCAAGCACAGCACCAGTGGGGACGGAGAAAATCTCCAGTTGAATTGGACGGAACTTGAAACAGAAATTGAACAAGCTCTCAAGGGTGGCCTCAGAACATGGAAAGAAACTGTTGGTAAACCCGAGTCCTTCTGTTGGCCTCTGGAGAGCACTTCACTTCAAGGAAGCCCTTGGCAAATCCTTTGGTAAAGTGCAGAATTTCTTTGTTCTACAGATAGTCCTTACTCTGGAAGTTGGATGCAGCTCTCGCAAATACCTCCCCCATTGCTGTCTCTCTCTCTCTCTCTCTCTCTCTGTCTTTCTGGATATCTACTTGTCTATCTATCTATCTATCTCTATCTATCCATCCATCTATCATCTATTTATCCATCTGTCTATTGATCGATCGATCGATCTGCCTGTCTGTCATCCTCATTATTCATGGATCCCATATTTGAAAATTTACCTACTAGCCAAAAGTTATTCACAATCGCAAAATCAATACTCAAGTTGCTTTTGTAGTCCTTCCTGGACATGCACAAAGCAGTGAAAACTTTGGGTGCCCCAATGGATTGTGCTTTGGTATAAAGTCTAAGAACCATTCACTTAGCCTTGGGCCCCAAAGTTTGCTTCCATGTTTTTTTCCTACAACTCTTGTCATTTCATGTTTTACATTTAAGTCGATGCTCCATTTTTTTCAGATAATTTTGAGACTTGAGGTTGAGGTTCTTTCTTTTCTTTGTTTCTTTTTTTGGTTTATGGATGTCCAATTGCTTTAGTATAATTCATTGAAAAGACTGTCTTTTCTCCATTGAATCACTTGCGCACCTCTGTCAAAAACCAGTTGGGCATATACGCATGGGTCTATTTCTGGGTCCTCCCTTCTGTCCCGCTGATACAATGTCCATCTGTCTACCAATATCACACTTCTGTGATTAGTGTAGGTGTATGGTAAGCTTTAATGTTAGGGAGAGTGTTTCCTCCTTCATTCTTTTTAAAACTTGTTTTACATACACTGTGCCCCGTGCTTTTCCATACGAAGTTTGGAGTAAGCGTGCCTATGCCTACAAAAAGATTTCTTGAGATTTGACTTTATTATTTGTTTTCCTTCTTGAGAGTTTAATAAGAATTGCATTGAACCTATAGACCAATTTGAGGATAACTGACGTCTTGACTGTGTTGAATCTTATTTCGGTCTTTGATTTCTTTCAGCAGCAGCATCTTTCATGGTCAGGACACAGAGCATACACGTGTGTCGTTAACATTGCTACCTGAGAATTCGATTTCCTTTTGGGCAATTGTAAGTTGTGTTTTTAATTTTGGTTTCTACATTTTTGTCATCAGTATATAGAAATGTGATGGAGTTTTGCGCATTGATCTTGTTTATATACTGTGATCTTGTTGAACTCCCTTATTAGCTACAGCAGTGTTTTTTAGGGAAAAAAAAGCAACTTTATTTTTTAGAAAGGTTTTAGATTCACAGCAAAACTGGGCAGAAGGCATACAGATTTCTCATATATTCCCTATCCGTACACGCACATAGTCTCCCCATTATCAACATCCCTCACCAGTGCGGTACATTTTTTACAACTGATGAGCCTGCTTTGACACATCATTATCACCCAGAGCCCCTTGTTGGTGTATCTGTTCACTCTTGGTCTCACACATCCGATAAGTTTGGACAAATGGTATCCACCATTTCAATGTTACTGCTCCAAAAATCTTTTGTGTTCCCCTTATTCATCCTTCCTCTCTTTTCCACCTTGGAAATCACCGGTCTTTTTACTATCTCCACAGTTTTACTCTTTCTGGAACGTCGTATAGCTGGATCCATAGAGTACGTAGGCTTTTCACACGGACTTCTTTCACTCAGTAATATGGATTCAAGTTTGCTCCATGTCTTCTCATGGCTTGATAACTCATTTCTTCTCAGTGCTACATAATAACACCGCAGTTTATTTATCCGCTCACTTACTGAAGGATATCTTGGTTGCTTCCAAGTTTTGGCAATGGTGGGTAACGCTGCTATAAACATCTGTGTGCAGGTTTTTATGTGGACATAAATTTTCAGTTACTTTGGGTAAATACCAAGGAGTGTGGTCGTTGGGTCACATGGTAGGGGCATGTTGAGTTTCGCAAGAAACCGCCAACTGTCTTCCAAGGTGGCTGTACCATTTGCATTCCGCCAGCAGGGCACGAGAGTTCCTGTTGATCCACAGTCTCATCAGCATTTGGTGTTGTCAGTGTTCTGGATCTTGGCCACTCTAACAGGTATGTGGTGGTATCTCATTGCTATAATAGTATCTCATTATCTCCCTGATGGCATATGATGTGAAGGATCTTTTCACACACTTACTCGCATCTATATGTCTTCTTTGGTAAGGTCTTTGGCCTATTTTTTAATCAGGTTACTTGTTTTCTTATTGTTGAATTTTTAAGAGCTGTTTCTAGATATTTGTCTAACAGTACCTTATCAAATATGCCTTTTGCAAATATGTTGGCCAAGTCTATGGCCTGTATTCTCACTCTGTTAACAATGTCTTTCACAGATCAAAAAATTTTAATTTTAAAGAATTCTAGTTGGGGCTCCTGGGTGGCTCAGTCGGTTTAGCATCCAACTTTGCCTCAGGTCATGATCTCACGGTTCATGAGTTCGAGACCCACATCAAGCTCTCTTCTGTCAACCCAGAGCCTGTTTCAGATCGTCTGTCCCCTCCCTACCTCTCCCCCACTGGTGCTCTCTCTCTCTCTCTGTCAAATATAAATAAACCAAAACAAAAGAAGAAAGAAAGAAAGAAAGAAAGAAAGAAAGAAAGAAAGAAAGAAAGCTACCCAAAATGGTTAGCACTAAAAATAAATTCCAGTTTATTAATTCTTTCTTTCATGAATCATGCCTTTGACATTGTATCTAAAAATCATCACCAAACCTAAGATTATCTAGATTTTCTTCTATGTTGCCTTCTAGGAGTTTTATAGTTTTACACTTTACACTTAAGTCTGTGATTCATCTTGAGTTTATTTTGGTGAAGGGTGTAAGGTCTGTGTCTAGGTTCATCCTTCATCTTTCTGCATGTGGATGTACAGTTAGTTGTTCCAGCACCATATGTTGAAAAAACTATCTTTTCTCCATCATATTATCTTTGCTCCTTTGCCAAAGATCAATTGACTATATTTAGGGGGGAAGTTTTCTCTGCATCTATTGATATGATCATGGGATTTTTCTGCTATGGGCTATTGACGTGATGGATTACATTATTTGATTTTTAAGTTGAACCAGTCTTGTGTGCCTGGGATAAGTCCCACTTGGTCATGGCGTATGATTCTTTTTATATATCGTTGGATTCTATTCGTTTATATTTTGTTGAGGATTTTTGCATCTATGTTTGTGAAAGATATTGGTCTTTAGTTTAGTTTTAGGAGGAGTCTGCAAAGGAGATAGAGAGGGACAGCGAGAAGCAGGAGGGAAGCCAGGGAGTGTGGGAGTGGAGGGGGGAGAGGGTTTCAAGGAGGAGGCAGTGATGTCAGCTGAAAACTACACACCGATGTGACAGTCAGAGGTCACTGGTCACGTCCCCAAGAGCAGCTACGGATGGAGGGGCGGGGAAGAAATCCAGATAGGAGTGTGTTAAGAGGAAATTGGAGGAGAGAAGTCATCTTTTTAAGGGATTTCACTGTAAAGATAAAGCAAATAAATGTGTTTGTAGCAGGAGAATCTTTTTTTTATTTTAAATTATTTTTTAATGTTTATTTATTTTGACAGAGAGAGAGAGAGAGAGACAGAGCATGAGTGGGGGAGGGGCAGAGAGAGAGGGAGACACAGAATCCAAAGCAGGCTCCAGGCTCTGAGCCATCAGCACAGAGCCCGACGCGGGGCTTAAAGTCACAGATCGTGAGATCACGACCTGACCCAAAGTCGGATGCTCAACCGACTGAGCCACCCAGGCGCCCCAAGAATCTTTTTTTTTTTAATTTACCGTATGTTTTATTCTTTGTAGTTGTAGAAACAGGTACCAGCATATTTGCACACCGACGTGAGCAATCCAGCGAAGAGAGGCACTTTGCTAATGCAGGAGGGAAGGAAGGGTGGGGGGTGATGTTCTGGAGGATGAGATCTAGTGCACAAGTGACCTTGGAGAGGGACAGAGAGTCTCGGATTCATGATGAGCTTGCCCAAGGATTTCCCAACAAAGGTGCACATCTTTCCACACGTTTACGTGGGCGCAGACCAAGACGGAGAGAGTATTTTAGCAGCACTCTGCAGCTATATTTTAGCAACTTGTTTTCCTTTTTCAAAAAATACGTTGTAAAGATCCTCCCGTGTCAGGGCACAGAGACCAGACTCAATCTTTTTAATGGCTGCTTAGTATTCAGCAGTATGGATGCCCCATTATTTATTTAACCAATCTCCTACTGATGGACACTTAGGCTGTCTCCATGTTTTATTTGCTATTACAAATGGTGCTGTAAAGAACCCCCTTGCATAAATGCATATCCATGAGCTGTTCAGAATCACCAACTTCTAGAAGGGAAATTGCTGGGTGAGAAGCCGGGTGCCTTTGAATTGTGTAGATGCTGTTCAAACGTCCCCCCACCAAAGGCTGCTTCAGAGAACACCCCACCAGTGGCACAGGGAATGGGACAAGTCAACAGCAGGTTGGCTTTAATTACGGTTTAACTTTAAAGTGTTGCCTGGACGGGGCGCCTGGGTGGCTCAGTCAGTCAAGCATCGGACTTGGGCTCAGGTCATGATCTCGTGGTTCATCGGTTCGAGCCCCACATCGGGCTCTGTGCTGCCAGCTCGGAGCCTGGAGCCCGCTTCGGATTCTGTGTCCCCCCCTCTCTCCACCCCACCCCTACTTGTGCTCTGTCTCTCTCTCTCTCAAAATTAAATGAACACTCAAAAAAGGAAACATAGACAATATTAACATTGACGTGACCCGATTAACTACACTCTCGATGTTACTCCGTTTTCACTAGATTTTTCCCTCAATGTCCTTTTGCTGTTGCAGACTCTCAGCCTGGATACATTACATTTAGTCCTCATACCCCCTGACCTCCACCCTCCTGCCCACCCTGGTCTCCCCGGGGCCCAGCGGAAGGCACCTGGCGCACAGGTTGTGCCCGCTGAGCACGTGGCAGGGATGCAGGTCACTCTGTGCCACGGGGTGGTCGGCCAAGTGCCCGGGGCTGGTGGGCAGGAGGCTGAGCTGGAGCGCAGGAATGAGCACAGAAAGCAGGGATGCTATTGTGCAATGAGCCCTGAGCCCTGGGTCCCCCTGGGTCCCGAGTCCTCAACGCAGGCTCAGGGAGATCTGGGGTTGGGCTGGGGCTGCACAGGGGTGGCCACAGGTCTCACAGCCCTCCCGTGGTGGCACCCAGCTCCGCAGAGGAGTCCTACACATACACATGTAGCCGTGGCTGCTGATGGCCACGGGCCCCCGGTGCACTTCCAGGCAGATGGGGCAGCTGTGCCCCCGAGTCATTGTCCCCATGGGCAGTGGCTGCTGCACTGAAGCAATCGGGCCACCACGCACTGTCATTCCGGAGGCCAGGCCCACCGTCACGGCCACCACCACCACGCCCATCCTGGCCCAGCCAGCCCACCGACATGTGGGGTTTTCTCAACAAATATATGTGCACCCATGTAAATGTAGTTCCTCTTCCTTATGAGTTCCTTAACATTCTCTCCTCTCTAGCTTATTCTATTGTAAGAATACAGTATATAACACAGGTACAAAATAGGTGGTTAATACACAGTTTCTGTTATCCGTAAGGCTTCCCGTCAGCAGTAGGCTATTGGGAGATGAGATTTGGGGGAGTCAAAATTATACCTGGATTTTCGACTGCACGGGGCGTGGCACTCTTAATTCTGCATTGTTTGAAAGTCCACCGTATAAACTATTAGGAATGTTTCTGTAAGGAAGATCCGTCTCTAATCCCCTATTCATTCATCCATTCATTCATTCATTCATTGGTTTATATCAGTGTGGACTCATGGATATTTCTTTTATACTCTGGGTTACAGTCCAGCACTGCGTTATTTTGTTACTCAAATCGTTCTGTCTTTGGGAGCACTTTCAGACGCCCGAGTCCCTTTGCCATGGCCCCGTGAGCCTGGTTTTTGAGCACTTTCTTGCTTTCTGGCCCTACGTGGTGCTCTAGGCCCATCGTGTACATTCCCTTCCTCAGCCCCAGAATCAGCCATTTCTCTAGGGGGGCTGTGGTTCCTTTTACTGGAGAAAAGCATTAGAAACCAAGATCTGGGCACTCGACCAAGGGACTTAGAAGGTGCTTCCAACTCTAAAATTATAGGATTCCGGGCTTAGGATAAAAGTAGTTCCAAAATCATTAGACACTGGGAGATTAAATGAAATCTGCCGTGTTCTGTAAGTATTAATGGGGCATTTTCTCCTCTTCTCTTTGGTTTCTAATTATATTTGTTTTTCTTGCCCCTACCCCTACCCCAGTTCAGAAGAAGACACCTGTGAAGTTTTGCCACCCAATCCGTTGTGCTCTTTCACCTGTAAAATAATACCCAGGAATTCCTGTGTGGATCCCACTGCCCCAACACTCAAGCCATTATGCTTTGGATAGGGTTAACTCCACCCCTAGCTCGAGGAATGAACACTGATTGGCTTAAGCCGCTCAGCCCAGTCCACCCCTTTGGCCTCTGTGATTGGTGCAAGGACGGGGCTGTGCCTCTTAGAGCCAATGGCATTGGGTGTCCCGAAGCTGGTCCGGAGAGCGCTCTGAGCAGAGGGTTCCTTGCCGCACACGTTTGGGGAAAAGCTGCAAACCACGTGGTTTTCTGCTGCAGGCCTTCTCAGAGATTTTAATGCAGCTGGTAACTGAGGAGACAAGGCCCCGAGTCTGCCTGGCTTCTGGTCCCTCTCCCCTTCAGCAAGTTAACTAACCTCTGGGTGCCTCAGTTTTCTCCTCTGTAGAATAGGACAACGATGGAACCTACTCACAAGGCTGTTGTGCAGTGAAATGAGTTCGTTAGGAAGGAACATGCCTGACGCTTAAGGAGACATCGGAGACATCTTGGCGCTATTCCCACGTCCATCTCCGTCATCACGACCCCCCTGCTGCGGAGCAGGGACGGACTCCTGCCTCGCTCCTGAGACCAAACCTCCGCAGCAGACTTTGCCTGGCACCGGGTGTCCCGGGTCCCAGCCTTGCTCCTGCAGGGTCCGATCCTGCCCTCACACCTCCATCCCGGCCTCCCCTGGGGCAAGAAACGGAGGGTGAGGCGCTTATTTGGAGGTCAAGATCGGCACCAGGAGGACCGGGGATGGGAAGGAAGCCCGTAAAAAGGGCCTTACTGAGCAGGTGACTGCTGCGGGTAGCAGGGCCTCAGTCCCAGGGGCGCCATCTGTGAGGTGATGCAAAACGTGTCTCAGCGCTGCCCCCTCGGGGCTGAGGAAGGGGGAGCGTTCACCTCCAACTCTCCCCTTCCCAGGCGGAGGCCGGAGGCTGATCCTGGGCCTCGCTCCCTGGAGTCCCCGGGGCCCCCATGACGGATGGAGCAGCTCCTATCTACAAGGCACACCCGCGTCCTACCCATGGCTGGACACCCGGCCCGGCCCATGCAGCCAAGTGAGAACCTGTCACCAGATTCTGTAAATGCCGGGTTCGATTTCACATTCCCTGTGCCCGGGGCTTCCCCCCCACCCACCTCCCCAAACTTTCTGCGCGTCGTCCAGAACCTTGTTCTTCCAAATCTGGTCCGTCTCAAGATCTCCCCACCCTCCTGCTGTGGAGCGGAGCCCCCTTACGTGATCAGGGATGGACGGTGAAGGCTGGAAGCCGGGGCCCCGCATCACCCCACACCCAGCTCAGCACATCATCTGCGTCCCCAACTCACATCAACATCCACTTCCTTCCCTGAGCACCTACCAGTGCTCCTGCCCCGCTGAGAGTTTCCCCTCCCCCGTGACCCTCGCGGCCCCTATCAGGGCGGGCTCATCTTCTCTGCTTCTGGGTGGAGAAACTGAGATCTGAGAGGTTAAGTCACTGCCCCAAGGTCACCCACCTGACCCTGAGGAACCCTGAGGGGGACCCACACACGTCCCCGCCCTCCCACTGTCCTGTCTGCGGGGCTGTGGTTTTCGGTGCCCTCCAGGCACCACCCCGCCGGCGATCCCCCTTTTCCTAAGCCCCTCCTGCCCGTTTGCTTAGAAGCAGCCCATGAATACACGTCAGAGATGGTTTCCCAGAGCCCGAGGCTGGTTGCCCAGCAGCAGACAAAGACGGTGCGTTGCCTCCCTGCTCTCTGATTATGACTTCCTTACGACAATAATTAGTTCATTATGTCCCAAGTACGTCTTATTCCTCTCGAGGTTCTGCAATAATTACAGGGCGGCATGTGATTAAAAATGACTCGTGGAAATGAAGAGCTTCGGATGAAGATCTCGGTGGCAAGACTGCTGGGCGTTGAAGAACTGGCCGGAGCTCACAGGCTGGACCTACACCCAGCACCTGCAGCCGACCCCAGCCCCCAGCCGTGACCTTCACACTCACGGCTGTTCCAGTCCTGGGCGTCCGTCTGTGGAGCTTTCAGAGCTCATGTTCACCGCCCCGCCCCCCCCCCCTCCTGTGACGGTAAGGCTGATGGCCTCACTCTCTCCTATCTACACATGAGGAAACTGAGGCCCAGAGAGGGGAGGCAACTTGCCCAAAGTCACACAGCATGGAAGCAGGGGAGCCCTGTGGGCCTGACTCCTCCTCTAGGGCTCCCTCCTCTGCTCCCCCCACTCCCAGCCCTCCTCAGGGAAAGTGCAGAGATAAGACAGGGCCGCTCTTCCCCGCGAGAGGCAGCTTGTGCAACAGGGGAGCCTCCAGTCTTCAGCATGACCTGCCCCGACAGCCAGGCCCTTCTGGGTCCCCGCCCCACCTCCCTGCTTTCCCTCCAGAGAGGCCAAAGCTAGTCCTTCCTCATCCACCTGCTTTAATTATCGCCTTCAAGGAGAGAACCCAGGTGAACACAGGAGCCTTGCCTCTGGTAGCTTAAAAAATATCGTGTCTCCCTGGAAGGCAATAGGGGCCTCATGGCAGGTCCTGCACTAAACGCCATTAACCTCTGTCCCCTGTTCCCTGGGGAGGGGGCCTCCACCGTACTGTAGGCTGGTTGATGTACAGACTCAGGAGATCGCTTTACATCTCGAGCCGCCCCTCCCTAGAGGTAAGACTTAAGGCGCCCAGCCTCCCTGGATCCCACTCCTTCACCTACAAGAAGGCGATGAGACTTAACCTTCTTCGGAACCCAGTTTTCCCCTCAAACAGCTAGAGGAATCAGTTCAATTATTTGTAAGCTTGGCAAGGACGTGGACGCTCAGCTGCTGTCTTCCTGGCACTTAGCAAGTCACAGGATGACCATAAACGTGCCAACGCCACCCACCCTCCTTCTTGCCCCTGTGCCCTCCTGTCACTGGGTTCCAGTGGGGACTGGCTTCCAGGCAGGACTGACACACTCTGCCCTGGGGCTGGGGACCACCCAGGAATGGGGAGCGCGTTGGGTGTTTCCTCTCCTATAAAATCGGTGGTGGGGGGCGGGTTGGATCACCTCCAAGTCCCCCCAGCTCCCCATGCCCCCGGCCAGGCCCTTTTGCCTTCACAGAGCCCCCCGGGGACAGCAGGTGGAGGGGGGCATGCCATCCCAAGGCCACATGCCAGCATAAGCAGGATCCAAAGCCTCCTGACTCCCTGCCCAAGGCTTGGGGGTCCTCCACACCCAGGGCAAGTCAGAAATGAGGGTTTCCCACAGGCCAAGTCTCTTGGAAGGTCAGGTGGGTAAGCCTGTGTCAGGACGGCATGGGTTTCCTCACCTCCTGTCCCCACACAGGGAATGGACTTGGGTCCGAAAGCACCCGGAATCCACCGTGCGAATAAGAACACTGGGTCTCAGAGACATCGAGTCATGTCCCCAGAAAGCCCAGGATCCTGCAGGTAGGAAGTGACAGAGCAGGGATCAAACTCAGGTCTTGGTGGCCGTAGAGGCCAAGCTCTTGACAGTGGAGCCTGGGCTCTGGCCGTGGCCTGCTCCCTCCTGGATCTAGGGAGCCCTGGCAGGGCTTAGACATCTCTCTAGGAGCCTAGTCTGGACGGTGGGAGTGACTCACTGTCATTTCCCAAAGTCTCTGCCTTTTCTCACCGAGCCCAGCCCAAGGCCTCTGCAGCTGAGCAAACTCTGTCCCTGTAGTTTGGGACAACCTCCTGAGACTGCAGCTGACCCGAGCTTGGGACCCATCTGTGTTCCCTTAGGTACCTGCTGGGATCCAGCGCTGTGATTCTGGCCGCACTGGTTACCCTCCTGAGCAGGTGCCTCACGAGGCTTCAAGGCCCTCAGCTCCTGAAACTCCCCTGAGAGGCAGGGACGGCCAGGCCAAGCTTCCCAGCCCTCCTACCGGGCTGCCTTGTCAGAGGGCACAGACCGCCCAAGTCTACTAACAGGGACAGCCGGCCCCAAAGGCCAAGGCCCATGCGGAGCAGAGAGCAGAGGGTCAGTGACCAGCACAGCTCAGAAGCCCCAGCGGCTCCACCCTCCCCCTGCGGAGAGGGGGCTGGGGTTGGCCGTGGCCAGAGGATCCACAGGACCTGGCAGCGGTGCGAGGGCACTTCTGTCTCTGGTGGGGGCTGCGCTGACATTGGTCATGGAGGGTGGGGCTTGCTGGCTCTGATCCCCGGGCGCTCCGTGGGCTGGAGGTCTTAGTGTGGCAGATGCCGCGGGTGCCCCGCCCATGTCCCCAGCTGGTCACCCTCACACACCAAGGAAGGCTGCCCACGGAGGACACCTGCGACTCTCCGTGCCCCCTGTTCCCTCCATCAGAGCACATCCAATGACGTTCACAAAACAGCGTCCACTACGTGCCGGGAGCTGTTCCAGGTACCGGACAGAGAAAGCCCCATCCTCGTGGAGCTGACGTTGGGAGGGGTGACAGACATTAACCAACACAGCTATATCTGGGTCGGGTGGTGATACGCGCTAAGGGGACACAAAGCAGGGTGAGGGGACAGAGGTGACGGCGTGCTGGTTGGAGGCTGATGTGGCCTCACTGCGTGCAGAGGGAGGGTGGGGACCAGGGCCCGTCCAGCCCGGATAGCCAGCCCAGGCACAGAGCCGGACACGGGCTGGCCCTCAGCAAGCACCTGCTTACCGCATATCTAAGGGAACAGAGCCCCCTCCTGGGGCCCTTGTCCAGGAAGGGGTGGCGGGGGTGGGGGGCTGATCTCAAATCTCCTGTCTCCGGTGAGACGTCTCCACACGGCCACATCCCTAGAGGACTGGGCTTCCCCTCTTCCCGGTGTCTCCAGGGTTCATTCCCCAGCAGATAGATGGAGGAGGGATTGAGGAGAGAGTAATACCCATCCCCACCTCCGTTCTCCAGGCAAAGCTGGAACCCCCCACCCGAGGGGAGCGAGTGACTCAGACACCCCTCCCCCTGTGGGGGGCAGAGCCGGGTGGGGACAGGATCAGAAAAAGCCTCCTCCTATGACTAAGAAAATGACCGGGGACATCACACTCCCCTGGGAAGAGACTCACTCGGTCCCCTCCTTGCCTCCGGGACCAGGAAACCCTCAGTTTCCTTGTAGCGCATGTTTCAAGCACATTGTTTTCCCCTCTTGATGAAGTGTAATTGGTTTAAGGCTCTCTGACGGTTATTTCATGTCTCCAAAGCATACTTTTCACGGGCAGATCAATTGCAAGGAAACACCCAGAGCCTGTGGAAATTAAATCTATTAACAAGTGAGCAGTGGCCAGCGGCTCACAGAGAAGCCACGACGAGGCGAGGAGACATGAGACTGGCGCTCTGCCCGAGGCCCTGGGGTGGAATTCACGCAGGGGTTTTATGAGTCTTAACGTTTTAGTTTTTCCCTGTGGCTGAAATGAAACTTCATTTCTGAGTCTGGAGAGGACGATCAAGGAAGAGTCAGAGAGCAAAACAGCCCCGTGTAGGGGACACAGGGGGGTCCCTCACAGGTCACCCCCAGAGGGATCTCTGTTCCTTAAACCCCGGGAATCTCGGGGAAGAACCTCTGGTTCCCACGCCGCCCCCCCACATTTGGACACCGTACACCGTCCCATGCATGGGGGCCGTGGGAAGAGAGGACACCCGAGATGCCACCTCGACCCCACAGTCCATCAGGAAAGGGAAGCCAGGCAGGGACTCTGGACCAGCAGAGACCATTGCTGATGGCTGTGGGGGAGAGGGGTAAGAGGAGGGAGGGACGATCCCCTAATGCTAGAACATCTGCAAAAAGGGGTAATTTCCAAACATCCTGTGTGCTGGGATGGGCCAAGTTCCAAAGCCTCAAATGACACCAGAATCCCCACAATAAAAATTATACATTGACCTTAGGAATAAGACCAGCTCCCAGCCACTGGCAGCTTCTTATGAGCCCAGCTCTGGGCTAAACGCTTTCCCTGTGTCACTTCACTCAAACCACATAACCCGATAACCTAATAATGTAGTAAATAGCATTATTGTCCCCACTTTACAGAAGAAACTGAGTCTCAACCAAGTAACGTCATGTGCTTTGAAGTGCCCAAAGGCTGTCTTATGTTTCCAACCTAGGCTGTCCTCATATTATGCCTCCCGACAAGTAGTCATCCAACTCCTGCTTGCATACCCCCAAGGATGGGGAGCTCACCACCTACTGAGTAGCCCGTTTCACCTCCATCTTAGGACAGCTTTGACCGGTGGACCGTCCTTCGGGCCACACTGAGGACACTAACACCCTCTTCCACGTGGCAGCCCTTCCTGTATCAGAAGACAAGTCTCGTCTGCACAGGGATGTTCGTCTCCAGGTTCGACAGCCCCATTCCTTTCCAGCGTTCCTCATCATACATCCTTCAGGAAGCGTGCTCCCCCAATCGAGGTTGAGTTTGTAGTCTCCTTTTACATTATCAGACAAGGCTGGATGCACTTCTCCAAGGAAGAACGCATGGCGGGGGGGGGGGGGGGGAACGGTGCCAAGCTCATAATTGCAGAAATGATGGCGGTGAAATTAAACGCACCATCGCACCTTTCAACACCTGAAGTTTGCAGCCACAGGGCTCAGTCAGAAGGTTCGGAGCCCACAGCCATCTGAAAGAGCGGGTGCTCACAGCGAGGGGAACTCTCAGCCATCGGTGAACAGCGGGGCCCTCTCTGCGAGGCAGGAACACCAGCTCTGAATCCGGCAAGATGGGGAAGAGTTCACGATTCTTCACGTCTCCTGCCTTAGGGCCAAAACAGGAAAGGAGGGGAGCCAGCAGGAGACATTTACCAGATGTCTGTAGTTAGCAGGAGCGTGAGCCGCGCTGTGGCCAGTGGGGAAACGTGGTCCTTGGGGCCAGGAAGCCCTGGGTGTAAAACCCCTCGCTTATGAGCTGTGTAACCCTGGCCAGTGTCTCAACATCTCCGGGCCAGTTTCCTCCCCTGACACAAGGTGCTAATAATGACCTTCTCCAGGGATAGTTTTATTTTTAGAATCAAATGAGATCTTCCACCTGCTGGCTCCCATGCGTGCCCGGCCTATGTCCATTCCCTTGTCAATCAGTGCTGAAGATGAGGAGGGTCGGCTACGAGATGCGATGTCTGTAAATATGAATCGCTGCATTTTCCCCTCTTACCTGACCTTGGACCAAGCCTCTAGCTGAACTGGCCCTTTATACAGAACTCCCTGTGCTGTCTCCGCCTTCGGGACTGGACTGTCCCTGTAGGAAAGGCGGCTCTGCCCCTCTGCTTGCCGCCTGCCCAGACCTTCCCCAACGGCCAAATCCAGTTGGGTGCACCCGGAGCCCACTCACCAGCTGAGCACCCACGGTGTGCCGGAAACTTCCGTTCGGAGCACTGACTTGGCCCAGGGCTCACGGCTGGGATGTTCCTGGGACGCATGTAAATCAAGATCTGCCCAGCTCCTGAGCCTATGATTTGCTTCACACTCCACGCTCCTTCTGTGACTTCAGAGAGATCTCTTCTTTCCACGGCTGTAATAAGGAATTACAGAATCCCAGAGGATAGAGTCAGGAGGGCTTTGAAGACAGACCACCAGGAGGGAGAGGCCATGGGGCCGAGAGAGGAAACCTCCACCGGGGTCAGGAAGCCTCAGCGCGCCCACCCGCACGCTGGTGACCTTGGCCCAGCCCCTTAACTGCTCTGAGCCTCAATTTCCCCATCTGTAATCCTGGGCCCAAACCACCTGTCTCCCTGGGAGTCTGTGAGGGTGGCCTAAGGGTAACACACGCGGAAATGCCTAGCGCTGTGCTTAGTAAAGAGGGGCTGGACCCAAACCTGGCCCACTGCGCCGGGGACGAGACCCGGGACTAGACCCCAGTGTTCTGATGCCCCAACTCCAGCCAGCCAAGCCTGTAGTAGAGGCTCAACCCGGTGTCCCTCCCCTGGGACCCAGCAAAGGGTCATGTCACACATGGCACCTCCCTCAGCCACACACCCTTCGCCACATGCGAAGATGCCAGAATTCGCGGGGCGCCCCTCCCGGGGCACGCCTCCCCCAGCTCCTGGCCAGCTTCTTCTCTCCCTCCCCCTACATCCACCGTCCACCGTCCACCCGACGATAGCTGAGCGCATCTGCAGACAGTTGCTAGCGGCTGGTCGGTCCCTCCGCGGACACGGTGCGTTCCCTGTAATGACATCCATTAGTCTGTCTGACATCAACACTGTTCTCAGGTTAATATGTTTAACTTAATGAGGCATTATTTTCAGTTAGAAAACTCCTGAAGAAGCATGTTTCCTCCTGATGAGCTAAGCTGATGAGTAGATTAATCCTAGACTTGAACAAGCTGACTAAGAAAATGAAATCTAACCAGCTCCTTTTTCTTCTTTAGTTATGGGCTGAGCTTAAATTAATTTGCATAAAACTGTTCATTTCTTCGAGGAAGAAACAGGGAGAAGATCTCCACTGGGCCCTGTGAGGTGCCCTCCATGTGCCGTTTGGTCCCCTCCCCCAGCCCCAGCCCCAGCTCCAAGGACATGAAAACACCAAGGACCAGTTTATGATGGAGGGGTGAGGGGGGGAGGTGCCTCACACTGAGCATCAGGAGGGGCCAGCGCTCGAAAGAGGAGCTCTCACATGGTGGCCGAGATGCCAACCACAGTGGACAGAGCTGGGAGTCCATCTGGCTGGTCTCTATCGCTGCCAGCTCTGAGGGGCTCGCTGAGCCCAGCACTTAGTAGGCCCTCAACAGTTGTTCGTTGAATGAGTGCCATCGGTGCTCAACAGATGGCTTCTCTTTATTCAAGGAATCACATGATCTCAAGAGAGAGAAGGCGCCTGATGTCCCAGATACATCTGGCGGGTGAGCCAGTGTTCATGACCACGAACCCAAAGATCCAAGACTTGACCAGCGGACATTCCCACGTCCCTCTCCCCATGGACACTCAAGGCCACTGCCAGCCGTGAGACGCTTCCTTTCTTTCACGACAATTCTCTGTCTGCCCCTGCTCCTAAGGTAGAGAACAGAAGCTGGGGCGGGGGGGGGGGGGCGCAGGCAGCACATTCTGCCTCCATCCTGCTTGCTCAGTGGCCAATCTTCTCTCTGAAATCAAGACTGGCCGAGTTTCATATGTACACAGGCACCGGCCGGGTGGGATTGATAGGCAGACAGAGCCGCAGAACCAGAGAGATCACTGGGGCCACTTGGCCACGACCCAGGGAGGAGACAACAGTGGGCACGTGAAGAAGCCTCCGCTTTGCAGGGCTGCCGTGAGTGTTTCTGGAAAGCACCGGGGACAGTGCCTGGCACAGGCCAGGAGCTTGGGAGATGGTAACTATTATTAGTAGTTCATGGGTAGAGCAGAGTATCCGAAACGGAATCCTTGGTTGCCCAGCCTCCGGTCTCCGGGCCCAGGAACTGTGTCCAGTCTCTCCAAAGAGAGGAAAAAAGACTCCTAGGCTGCAAGGAAAATTTGTAGACTATAAGTTGCAAGAAGGAGTCTTTTGCGCAGGAGGTAAGTCCCTTGTGCCGGGATGTCCCTTGTGCAGGAGGGTAAGGATTTGGTAGCAATGGAGAGCGATAAGAGGGCCAGATTCGACAAGTGACGAACCCTCACCTTTCACAGGGTCAGCGTGTGCCCACGGGACCCATACCCAGACCGTTTTGAAAAGGAAGGGTAACCTTCAAAGGTTCAAATGTCCTCTTTCTCCATTTCGATGAAGTATGTTTTAGGCAGCAAAGTACGTGGATAAGTGATGGAATTCTCCCGGGTCAAACCCTTTCCTCCTGCAATATATTCTCCAGACGGGATTCTCACTGGCTATAGTTTCATCAATAGCATGCTATAGTCACATGCGTTTCTTCTGAAGTGAGACTTGCATCCACCCTAGAAACACGAACGTGGCTCTTGAGTGTGTACGTTTGGGGGACGGAGACCCTAAACAGCAGAAATGGCCCCAGGGCAAATCAGTCTCTGGCTTTTCAAAGGCAGATGCTCCCCTTCCTTGACTCTGTTCTCCAAGAGTGTTTCTGGCAGAATTCTCTGGATTCAGAGAGGAAGTCAGGCCCTGAGTGTGGGGTCGGGCCATCCCGCAGCCTACTGGGTGATCTGGAACTCGTTGCTTCCCCCTCTCTGGCCTCAGTTTCCCCCAACATGTAAAACACAGCCATTGGGCCAACTGGCATCAAAGGATCCTTCTGGGTGGAATGTGACGTAAGTCTGAGTGAGGCCCGGGTATGCAGGAGGACCCTAAATGAGCAGGGAGTGGAGAATGCTGGGAAGGGTGGCCCCAAGGAACGTGCCGGTTTAAAGACATGCCTTGGGGCGCCTGGGTGGCTCAGGCTGTTAAGCGTCCACCTTCGGCTCAGGTCGTGATCTCATGCTTTGTGAGTTCGAGCCCCGCATCGGGCTCTGCCCATTGACGGCTCGGAGCCTGCTTGGGATTCTCTGTCTCCCTCTCTCTCTGTCCCTCCCCCGTTCATTCTCTCTCTCGCTCTCAAAATAAACTTAAAAAAATTACTCATCTTCTGCCATTCTGGTGGATAACTCTGGGCCCTGTGTGGTTGACACTGTCTTCTGTTCCCCATCTGATCTGGTCTTGAGCCCCACCATGGTCACTGAATTGATAACGGCCTCATAGGAGGGCTTGCTCTCCCTGCCTCCCTTCCCCACTGCCCTCGGGTGTTTCCTTCTCCCCCAGCTGAATCACGGGTATCAAAGCCTTGTCGAAGGTTCTAACAACAGGGGACCCAAACTCAAACGATGCCTGAGAAATGGCGACGGACCCAGGGGCACCCGGGGGTGGGTGCTGGCACCGGGAGCTCAGCTATTGGGAGCTCTCGGTGCTCTGCTCAGCAGGCGTGTGCCTCCTTCCGTGTGTGTTTTACGCTATCATGCCAGAATAAGAAGCGCCCCCCGCCCAAAGAACAGGGCCCTTTTCACTGCAATGCCCAGAGCATGCTGGTGGGGGAGGCAAGGTGGGAAGAACACCGGACAGACACCCGACACACAGACCACACCACCAGGGAAGTTGGTTTTGTCAGACGATGCATGGATGAACGGGTCGAGTAGAAACCACATGAGCTGGGGAGCAGACACACGAGTGAGCACGTTCAGGAACGAGTGAAGGAAGGACCCAACACGAGGCAGGTGAGGAGGAGGAAGGAGGCCCCTTGGGACCTTGAAGAGCTAAGTGCGCGGGCGGGCGGTGGAAGGAAGGAGGGACGGAGAGGACACGTGGTGGCAGTTGGGATGAGCGGACCGCAGAGCGAAGCAAGGAACGAATTAGCACAACACATGAACGAGAAAACCCTGAAAGGTGAGCGAAGGGATGAGTGATGGGAAATAAAAGAAACAAGCAGATGAGGTGTCTGCGTGTGTCAGGGGACACGGGGCTCCAGGCGTCCCAGCTGCACGGGAGAGGGAGTGGTCTGGAGAGCAGAAAACCCCCCGCGCTGAGGAAGGGGTGTCCACTCAGGCACTGGGGCCAGGGAAACCAGCGCGTTCCTCTTCCAGAAGCGTCCTAAAGTGACTTCGGTTTGGGTTTAATGAAAACATTATTAAGCCAGTATTATCGATGATGCCACAGGGCGGGCCACTCCCTGGGACTAAGTGGCTTCGGTGCCCAGGGCTAAATGGAAACTGCTACACTGTCCTCACAATGAGGTCACAGAGAAGTACTTATTATGTGGCAACCCCCCGGCATGACTTTAATAATCGCTACTTAAATAACATTTTCACTGTCTCCTTACAAATTAACCTCTGGGAGGTGTCATTAATGTCCGTGTGGGAGACTTTGCTGAGCGGCCCGGGGATGAGGAGAGGCAGTGCCGTGACGGTCCTGAGACCCCTGGGCCGGTGATGCTGTGGACTCAGGTTTGGGGGAACCTGGGTCCAGGACGGCAGGCAAGTCACGCCCCCACCTGGGCCTCGCTTACCTGTCCCGTGAGGTGGAGAGGGTTCTCCAAATCCCCACCCTCCTGGGGGCCCGGGCGCTCTCACTGGAGACCCGGGTCAGGGTCAGAGTCAGTCACTGCCCCCCCCCCCGATCCCCAGCGGGGCTCGTCCTCAGCAGAGAAACAGGGGCTCCTCCTGACCTGCGCTTCTCCCCCACCAGACGGAGGACGGGACCCGTCTGTGCACAGCAGGTGCTCAGCACACAGCAGGTGCTCAGCAAACGCTGGTGGGAGGGCCGGCCGGATCCCACCGCACAGCGGCTTTACAAGCGGCCTGGAGTCCCTTGCAGGACAAGGAGGTTTGATAAGCAGACGGCCCCTCCCCGCTGTCCTCAGGGAGCCTCTCTGAGTCTCTCCAGGTGTCACTGCTTCCCTTTACTTCTCCTCAGTCTCACGCCTGAGCCCCTCTGCCCCACCCCGCACCCCCGTGCGCCCCCTCTCCTTCTAACATCCGGAGCCTGAGACAGAGGGACCGCATGGGACAACTGCGTGACTGTGCGGGACGCGAGCGCCAGGGCTCTGACCAGGGGCCCAGGGGCTCTCCCCTGAGGAAGAGCGCCCGAGGGGGCATCTCGTCTCCTGTCTCCACTGCCCCGACCCGCCAGTGACCGGGGTCAGCTCGTGGGTCTGGAAGAACTGGACGGTGACTCCCGGCCAGAAGACTCACTTTGACCCTGCTGCTCCTGTGGCCTGAGGGCTGTCGGCACCTGTGAGCGGGGAATTTCTGCCTGCTTCCAGAAGTCTGCCTTCCTAAGTAGCCCGGCTCACTCGGGCTGTCTTCTCTCCAAGGCGTTGGAAACCACACCTAACTGGGTCCCACCTTCAGATGTAAAGGACAGCCCTTGTCTGTGTCTGACCCTCCGACCGTTTGGGTAGGTAACAGCCAACCCCCTCCTCCAATTAGCCATGGCGGGGGGGGGGGGGGGGCAAGACCAGCCTAAGAGGGCAGTGGGAGCTGATCACAAAGGGCCTGAGCACCGTGCAGATTGTGGACTCCATCCCCAAAGCACCAAGGAGCAGACACGAGAGCCCACAGTCAGTGCTGTGTAGCCAGGCTGAGTCGGCTTATCCATGGGCTCAGGAACCCGGAGGTGACCCTTGGGGTGCCCAGGGAATCACATGACCATGAGTTAGCTTGGGGTCCATCACCGTAGGACCCTCCACCAGTTCCAGGACCTTCCTGCCTCCCATCTCAGTTGATGGTGTCGGGCAGGGAGATCCAGTGACCATCCCTGCTGGTCACCTGCCCGGCTCTGCCCGGCGGGACCAGCCTGGCTCAGACTCGTCTGCACCCCCTCTGCTCTCCCGGAGCAAGTCCAGCCCCCCCAGGGGGCAGCCCCAGCAGGGTCACCAGGAACTGGATAGAGGGATCCCCGCTCACCTTCCCAAGGCAGCCAAGGACACCCCCAAGGACACCAGTAACCAGACAGGCAGCTGCATGGTTTGCTTCTGGTTTGCTCCGTTCTTCAAATCGTCCCTAAGCATTAACGAACCACTCTTAGAGATCAAGGAAGAAGTTCTAACACGAGAAGGAAAATAGAGGTGGCTCCTATGAAAAAGATCAATAATTAAACATAGACATTAAAATATCCTTTTCATATGATGCATTAACCCCTGGTTAGAGCCAATCCTTCAATAGTTAAGTGAGTAGGGGGTTCTGAGTATTTAAGGAACAATGAATAGGGCTTCAGAGTCAAGCAGACCTGGGTTTGAGTGTGAGCTCGGCCGCATCCGTGGGTAGGTTGCACTTCACCTTCCAGACCTCCGACTCCTCATCTCTGGAGTGGGAGGGGGCGTCTCTCTCACAGGTATAAGTGCAAGAATGCGGGTGCAGCGTGGGGCCCTGGAAACATTCCAGACGTGTCGCCGCTGTCATCGACTGTGTGAGGAGCAGAGATAAAGCAGGGGGCGTCCTGGGAGAGACGCTTCTCGCCTCTTGGTCCCCTTGGAAATGTCCTCAGTGGACTGCTTCAGCCAGTGTGATAATCTCTTATTCTCCTGACAAAACAAAGCTTGACTGCAGAAAGCTTTATCACCAAAGAAGAAAAGAGAAAGAAAAAAAAAAGAAGACGCTCGCCCCGCATTGTTCGTAGAATCCGTTTCTTACATGAGGTCCCTGGTTGCAAAGCGGGGAGGGCCGTCACTCGTCCTCAGTAAGGACCAGACGGGCGGTCTCCTCACGTCCCCACAGTGACTGTAGGGGGATGCTATCTCCCCGCTGGGCACACGGGGGAAATTGAGACTCAGAGCAGTGACAACAGATGTCACTGAGCACCAACCATGAGACCCAGCAATGAACAAAGTCCCTGACCCTATGGAGATGGTGATGGGCTGGGGAACACAGATCATAAGGGATGAAGATATAGAATGTGTCAGGCAGCGATCAGTGGGAAAGGTAAGAATAGGGCTGGGTTTCAGGTGGCCTCCTTTGTCCTGAAGGAAGGCTTGCCTGTGTCTGTGGCCACAAGGCTTCTCAGAGCCGCTTCCTGTTGGGGAAACCCCTGGGCATGAAGAACATTCTTATGGGAATAACAGGAGTAGGACTCACAAATACTTCATTCATTGATTCATTCATTCGTTATTTGTTCGTTCATTCCCCAGGCCTGGCCCCAGATAGAAGTCAGTGAAACAGACAGACAAGTCCTCCCTCCCGGAGCTCACGATCCAGCCCAGGACCCGATGTCTACAAGGTTTGCACAGATCGGTGAGGCCCTGCCAGCCCTTGGCCTGTCTAAGCCTCAGGCTCCTTGTCCGTATGACGCAGGCGATAACAGCACCCACTGGCCGGTCACCCGGTGGCGGGCACAGTGTCGAGGGCTTCCATGCTTCATCCCAGCCACGACCCCCCTGTGCACCCACAATGTGCAGATCAGGAAATCGAGGCCCAGAAAGGTGAGGTCAGCTATGCAGAGTCACAGTCCACCAGTGGCTTCAGGGTCAGAGGACCCGAGTTTGTGTCCAGGTTGGGCCGTTCCCAGCCGCGTGACCCCAGGAAGGTTCTCCCCGCTTAGCCTGTGTCCTCATCAGTAAAGTGACATGGCAGTGACACCTGTCTCGAAGGCTGGGAGGGCGCCTGACACAGAGGGCTGTGACAATGGTAACAGCAGCCCCCTCCCCCACGGGGCTCACTGTGCTGATCCGCCCGGCAGCCCCTCCATGGAATGCGCTAGAGAACCCGTTAGCAAACTGCCCTATTGTCTCCAGTTTGCAGATGAGGAAACCTCATCTGTAGATTCTTTCTGTCATATCTTTATTTTAAGCATGTTCGTATTAGAGTCTCCCCCTGGAATCATTCTATTACTTGAGGTTCTTGGAATTAATCTTTCTATTTTTGTCTGCTTCCTCTCACGTAGGATATTCCATTTCTTTTGGACTTTAGGTTTGCAAGCTCCTCTTCGTCGGGGCCTTCTCTGCGGGAATCTCATATAGCCTGAGCGGAGGACGTGGGCATACTGAATTATTCTGGATTGGCTTTTTCAGAGGCTCCAGAAGTACCATCAAGCTGGATCCAATCATGACTTAGTTCCTTGGCATCTCTTTCCAGAAATCAAACTTGCAAAGTGAATTAAAACTATTACGACCAGGGAAGGTGCCGGCCTGTGTTTACAAATTCCCAGGAGAACTCTGTGTTATTATAGCTCTACCCAGAGTCCAGAGACAGACAAGATTCCCTTCCATCCCCTACATCCTCCCAGTTGAATCTGTTTCTAATACACTCTTCCGCTGGAGACATAACACTTCAAAAATCCCAGCTCTGTTTGGAGACTGAATACCCAACTCACGGGGTCCCATGGGCACAAGACCTCATCTGTCCCTGTTGAGAGGCGGGTGCCCGAGTCGTAGGGTCACCGGAATCCACAGCCTCGCTCCCAGCCCAGTTGGCCCTTGCTTATCACCCAGCTTGTCGTTTCTTCTCCACTCCCTGGGGATGTCCCTGTTTGTTCAAATATTTGCTTGTCCCTGGCTTTGATCAAATATTTCTAGATTTTGTAAGGAAAAGGCTTTCAGAAGCAGGAGTCAGAACCCAGCCTCTAGGTTGGGTCCATCTCCTGCCCCACTCACCCCAGACCCATCTGGGCTCACTGAGTCTGAGGACCCCATGGGGCATCCAAGGGCAAGGGTCCAGGAGGCAGCTGGATATATGGATCGGGGCTCAGTATGTGGGCCTGGGGTGTGGACACAGATTTGGAGTACAATGCATGTGCTCACTAACCTCTTCCGGAACTCGCAAGTGTCCACAAGGATGTGTTGGAGCAGTTTCTTCCCACGTCCACATGTGCCTGGGCTTGTGTGGCAAAGCTGTGAACTTTCAGGCCCGAGGCCTGGATCAATGACAAATAGAGTGGGAATTCACGGGCACCATACCCTGCTGCTTTTAGGGGAGGAGCCATCTGGATTCGCGTGACCCGAAAGTGGAAAGGAGGCAGCCTGGGGCCGTATCCGTAGCCTAGGGTTTGGGGTTGGCCAGACATGCGTCTCCACCTGGGCTCTGGCACTTTCTAGATGTGTAACTTAGAGCAAGTCAGTTCTCCTCCCTGGGCCCTAGCTGGAAAATAGATAATAAAGCCCACCTTGAGGGTGATGTGAAGACTGAGATCACACAGGCCAGCGTGCTGAACTGGGCACGTAGTACTGCCTGAGGAAGTGGGTCCAGAGCCTCTGTCCCATCCATGCTCAGTCAGGGCAGACAGACCTGGGTTCAAGGCGGGCCTCGGAGCATCCAATTTCCTCAGGTGAGAAATGGAGGGAAAGGTTCTCCAGGCAGGGGAGCCGGAGATGCGAAAGGGTATGGAATGTTCTGGGAGCAGTGAGTGGTTCCGGGTAGCTGGTATGATGGGGGAGAATGGAAGCGGCATAAATTCTGAGGATCACAAGGAAGACCCAGGGGAAAGAAACAGGTACAGAAATGTCCAAACTTCCCAGTGAGTCACTGCAGGCACAGCTGAGTACGGGTCAGAGACATGGGGCTTGACCATGGCAGCCAGGAGACGATGCACACGTCTGTCCTCAGAGGACCCAGACCTTCAGGGCCCGGGAAGCAATTCCTCCCCTACACTCAGCATCGTGCCGTTTCTTTCAGTTGCCCTCATAAATGGGTGCTGGGGATCTGGACAGAGTCCCACAGGGATACAGCGACCATGAAAGGGGTCGGAGCCAATGGCCTGTGGTTGGTTGGAGGGAAGAAGTTGGCCTAGTATATCTGTACACAGCTGATATTGTGGTTACTATTATTTATATGATAATAAGGGACTGATAATAACATCAATATTTTGTTGATATGATTTTTATATGATTATTAATAATAATAATTAATATGCATTATAGTTAACATGTGTTAAGGGCCAGGCACTATTCTGAGAGTTGTGTGTATAAATACATATATGTGTGTTGTGTATATATATATATATATATATACACAACACACATATCATATATATGTGATATATACATATATATGATATGTGTGTGTATATATATGGCATATACATATATATGATGTGTATATATACGATATATACATCTATACGATATCTACATCTATACATATCTATACATCATATACATCATACACATATATATACATATACATCGTATAGATGTATGTATCAGCTTATTTCCTCCTCAAATGTCCTCATAAGGAGAGTGTTAGTGTTACCCCCAACTCACAGATGAGGAAACTCAAGCAAGAACGGTCGAGATCACCAGAGAAAGGGAGTCGGGGATGAGAGTCAGGCAGGTCAGAGTTCACATCACCTTCTGGCTCCTCACCAGCTGTGTGGCCTTGAGCAAGTGACTCCACCTTTCGGAGCCCCGGTTTCCTCTCTGTCAACTGGGGGATGGGCCCGGCGCCCTGTCGGATCAAGGCCTGGCAGAAGCTGCGGGGACAGGAGTGTCCCCCTCTCCTGAAATTGCGGTTGGTACCAGGCATACGTGGGACTAGGACATCTACAGGAGAGGACAGTCCCATGGTGAGAGAAGAGCTGCTTCAGCCGCCTTCTGAGACCTTCCTGGGGGTCTGTGAGGACCAGAAAGCCCAGGGTATGAAATACCAGTGCCACCTCTGGGGTCCAGACCCCACCTGGCAGGGAGCAGGGACCCTCAAGGCCATCTCCGCAGCTGTGGGCAGAGGGGCTGAGCTCCGCACATGAGGCTACACTCCCCAGGCTGTCTTGATTACCTTTCTATGAAAAACAGGCTGAAATTATATTGTCAGCAGTTAATTATCACTTGTTAAACAAGTGTGTGTCCAGATTGCAGGTTTTATTTCCATAAAGGTTTGCAAAAACTTCCTTTCTGGTATTTATGAGGGCTCTCTGAGCTTTTTTTTGTTTTAATTCAGATTTTAAAAATAAACAGGTTTCCTTGGCATCGAGTCAGGGTTCCTTGTAAGTAACAGGGAAACTGTCCGTTCACTTTAAGCAGAGAATAACAGGGGCGGGGACTGGCTCCAGGCGGTCCTTCGGAACTTAAGGAACTTGAAACTGACCTGGTTGCCCTGGCCGCCCCCCTCTCTGTCAAGTTTCATCTTGGCTTCCCTGCTCTTGTGTTTCATGCTTCCTCCTGCGGCCAGATTCCTCAGCTTCCCCATTCATCTGGCAGATGTGGCCTTCCTGCCTTTCTTGAAATCGCACATCCCGGTGTGTGAGGCTGGCAAAGGTGTTGGGATCACTTCCTGGTCCGGCCGCCGGCCTGCTGGAGGCCTGGGCAAATCCTTAGCCTCGAAGACGGAAGATTCGTATCTGTCTCCAGGGCCGAGTCTTGCCTCGCAAGGTTACTGCGGGTGAGAGGTCATCACGGGAGCAGGTGCACAGTGCCAGTCACAGGGCGGGCTCTGCAAGGCGGTGTAGCTGTGCCTGTCGTTATGACAGTCACAGCCGTGGCAACAGCAATACCGTCCCCTGGGCAGAGCAGGAGCCCCATACAGGTAGGACGGACGCGGATGAGAGGGCTCGCTCTCTGCTCGACCCTCGCTGGGTGCCCACGAGACCCAGAACAGAGGCGGTGTGAACCTCAGCCCGAACCATGAGCCCGCTTCCTTGACCGTCGGAAGGGATCACTGGAGGGGTAAACTGAGATAGTGGCAGCTCGGTAAATACTGGTTCGCTTCTCACCACGGTGTCTTGGCTACGGTGGCATTGGGTAAATGCCCAGTGAACGGAGGAAAAGAGAATATGTAAATGATATGTGGGGTGAATGCATAAGGCACTTCTAATTTAAAGTACTCAATTCAGCATCTGGGACATACCGTGTTCTCAATAGACATTACGTATTGTGATTATGAGCTTTCTAAGGTTCAGGGTGCAGCTCAGGGTCAGGTCAGGGAGGGGAGACTGCGGGATATGAGACTGGAGGGAAGGAATGAGGCGGACAGCTGGGGAGAGGTGGGGCGGGCCCCTTGTTTGGACCCCCTTTGGCCCCAGGCCACCTCTTCTCCATCCCCAGCGGTAACTGACTTTAACAGTGTTCTAGGCTCCAATGACTTTTTTTTTTTTTTTTTTTTTTTTGCGATTTGCAAAATGGTTTCTTTGCTTCCTGTGAAAGAAGCCACATGGTCAGCTCTGCGGGGGTTTCTGCCCATCTTTCCCTGCAAATCTTCATGAAAATGATGTTGTTGTAAATGTCGTCTCCTGTTAAGCAGAAAAGAAGAATAAGAGACAAGAAAAGCAGGGGCGCCTGGGTGGCTCAGTCGGTTGACCGACCGACTTCGGCTCCAGTCATGATCTTGCGGTTTGGGGGTTCGAGCCCCGCGTCAGGCTCTGTACTGACAGCTCGGAGCCTGGAGCCTGCCTCGGATTCTGTGTCTCCCTCTCTCTCTGCCCCTCCCCCGCTCAAGCTCTGTCTCTCTCTGTCTCAAAAATAAATAAAACATTAAAAAAAAACTAAAAAAAAAAAAAAAAGCAGGAAAAGCGGCATCATGAAGGGGGGAGGCAGGGAGAGGAAAGGAGGCAGAGGCAGACGTGCATGGGCGTGATTACAGGGAGATGAGATGAAAGTCATTTAGCCGAATTATTTTTTAGCTAACAGTTCCATTTAGTTTGTAATGGACCATTTTCATTAACTCTCTGTAGGAGAGCTTTTTCCGTGGTATTTTACCATCCAGCCCTGGGGACCGAGGCCCCAAAGATATCTGTCTAGGAACAGGGGCCAAGAGCCCCCCCAAAAAATCAGAGACCACTTAGTATAAAACCAGGGACGCTCACGAGGCACTTTCCATTCAGGCTGTGAGCAGAGATGCAAGTCGTGGGCAGGCTGAGGTTGGAGCCAGACTGTCCCAGATGCTCTGGGAAAGGGCAGGAGACTGAGGTCACAGTGACTCCGCACCTTAGCCAACAGAGCATCTGTGGGGGACGTTCCTAGTGGTCCAGTCGCCCTGCCATGTTAGCAGGGCTTGGGACCTGATTAGTCACAACTGTGCATGCCGGACCTTGTCCACGGAGATGTGGGGCTTCTGGCTCCATCCCGACCACCCAGGCAGCTGTGAGCAGAGCAGGGAGACCCCGCTGGCATCCCTCGAGGCCCGCGGGCCCAGGTCCCCTATCCTTATCACTCCCTTCCTCCACCCACAAGGTCCTCCTGCCTCCCGGGGCCCTGGACAGGCTGGGACCCCAGTACGCTCACGCTCCTGCCGTGTACCAAGTACGGAGCCAGGTTCCGGGGTGCGGGGTGACTGAGGCAGACACAGTCCATGCCCTGCGGGGTCTCCAGTCATAAAGGACAGGCTGACATGAAAGCAATAACTGTATAAATAATCAGCTACAACGTGATGAGGGCCACAGGGGACCCACCTTGTTGAGTGAGCTTCCCTGAGGAAGTGACACTTCTTTGCACAGACATGACCGCCACATACAAGCCAGCCAGATGAGATGCCCTGGACGACGTTCCGGGCGGAGGGAACAACATAAGGAAAGGCTCAGAGGTTCGAGTGGCAGAAGAAAGGCCCGTGTGGCTTGACCACCTTGAATGGGGGGAACGTGGCGGGTGGTGATGCTGTAGAGACGGGCGCAGCCAGACTGCCCTTGGCTTTCAGGCCAGGAAGGGACTTCCGGACACGTGCCATAGGACCCCAAGACACAGCATTGACTTATGCTTGTAGGGTGCCCTCTCGCGGCCGTGTGGAGAAGGGGTGGTTGAGGGCAAGAGAGTGGGAGCCGCAGGACCGCAAAGAGGCACCCCAAGGCGCAGGGGAGCAGTGACGGGGGCCTGGCCTGGATGTGGCAGAGAAGCCCTGGGTACTGCAGAGTTGACATGACGTTGGTATAGACAGGCTGGGAAACAAAACGTTTACCGATGCAGCCCTTGTCCCATCAGCGGGGGACCAGACGCCTTCCAGTAGCTGCACCACCAGGGGGCGCCCCCCGGGGTCCACACGGAGGCTAACCCCCCCCCCCCCCCACACACACCCCCCCCCCCCGCGCGCAGCTGCCTGCCCCCTTCTTAGGCTCTTGGGGCGCGGCCAGCTTTTTGGGCTGGGGGGCGCCCCGATGTCCGGGGGGGGGGGGGGGGGGGGGGGGGGGCACTGTGCACTGTGGGCAGTATGTCCTGGGCAACGGGGAGAAGCCCCGATTCTGGAAGGAGGAGCCTCACCAAGCATGAACGGTGAGCTGCAGAGAATGAGAGTCGGGGTCAGAGCCGGAGGAAAAGCCAGCAGGGGAGGGTGCTAGAAGGTGCCGGAGGTACAGGGGTCGCAGTTGTAAACGGGGGTCAGGGAAAGGCCGTCAGAGCAGGTGACACCGGGGCAAAGACCTGAACAGACATTTCTCCAAAGAAGACATCCAGATGGCCAACGGACGCGTGAAAAAATGCTCAGCATCACTCTTCACCAGGGAAATGCAAATCGAAACACCTCACGCCCGTCTGAATGGCTAAAATCAACAACCCAAGAAGCAACAAGCGTTGACGAGGATGTGGAGAAAAGGGGACCCTCGTGCACTGTTGGTGGTAATGCAAACTGGTGCAGCCACTGTGGAAAACAGCACGGAGGTGCCTCAAAAATTAAAAATAGAACTACCCTGCGATCCGTTAATCGCACCACTGGGTATTTACCCAAAAAACACAAAAACTCAAAGGGATACGCGCACCCCGATGTTTATGGCAGCATTATCTACAATAGCCAAACTATGAAAAGAGCCAAGTATCCGGCAACAGATGAATGGATAAAGAAGTGGTATGTATAATATACACAATGGAACATTATTCGGCCATGAAAAAGAATGAAATCTTGCCGTTTGGAGCTAGAGAGTATGAGGCCAAACGAAATAAGTCAGTCAGAGCAAAACAAATACTATATGATTTCTCTCATATGTGGAATTTAAGAAACAAAACAAATGAGCTAAGTTAAAAAAATTTTTTTAAAAAGGAGGCAAACCAAGAAACAGACTCTTAACTTTACAGAACAACCTGATGTTACCAGAGGGGAAGTGGGTGGCGGGGGGGGGAATGGATTAAATAGGTGATGGGGATTAAGGCGTGCAGTTATGACGATGAAAGTAATTAATTAATCGATTAATTAATTTTAAAAAAATACATAATAAGACGGAAAACTGGTCAATCCGGAGTGTCGGGTGAGGACCCAAATCTGCACGAGCGGCGTGCAGAGGACGTGGCCGGGGTTCACTGAGACTCAGTTGTCCTTCCGGCGCCCCCACAGGACAACCACACGTCCCCATGCCCTGAGTGGCCCCGAGACCTGCTTTGGCCAAGAAATGAGAATAGAGGTGGGGAGAGACCCTTCCAGGAGGGAGCATGTAAGGATCAGAGCTCAGTGCTCCTACTTGTTTTTCCCCATCACTGTGACCGAGAAGAACATGGGGACATTCTGACACCCTAGGACAGTGGCGCCCCATCAGCCTGGTCCCCGGGTGTTTGTGGTGAGCAGAATCCTCTCCGCTGACCACAGTTGGACGTGTGACAGGAGCGAGCATTGACCTTTATCGTTTTAGGAGAGGGAGGAAGTCACCCATCAGACACCAGCTCATCCTGACAGCCTGTGGTGTAAGCCCTCAGATTTCATGAGTTACCTTGACAACCCTGAACCTCACAGGACCTCAAAGGCCTGGTGGAGAGTTCCCCTGCTTCTGCCAGATATGCCCCCCAACCCAGCTACCAACCCAACCCAAGGGACAAGGTGCCTTGTCCAGCTGGACCTCGGCTGAGGGGCTCCAGCCACCCTCCAGTGAAGAATTGTCCCCCACAAGCCACTTACACCCTCCCTCGAGAATCAGAGGCATCACCCTCTTGTTACTGCAAAGCCTGCCTCCACGGGCCCTGCTGGTCCCCTGGCTGGGAAGTGCAGGCCTCCTGTGGCCCTGACTGGCAGGAGACAGGCTCCGCCCCCAGGCTGTGAGCAAGTGTGACCAATACAACAGTCAGTCGCGTCTGGCCGGTGACAGGTGTTGTTTCATGCTGTCTGGGACCGGAGATCGGTAGCTCGTCGGTGACATGAACGGTAAGTGATCATAACGCAGTCCCACCAGTGGGAACTCAATTAGAAAAATATGCACTTGTCTATAACTCGAAAATGAATAAAGAAAGGCATTAGCTACTATCTTTGCTGGCGAGAGGTCAGCGCTTTATATACATTTTGCATTTTCCCAGTGTTTTACAGTAAGTATTCATTACTTGTATTAAAAGAAAACTCATTGTCATTAAGGAGAGCAGGGCCACCGAGGCCAGGCTGCGGGCGCCTCTCCCTCACCCCTGGCTTCTGCGCCCCGAGCCTCTGTCCTGCCCAATTAGCCCTTCATCACAGATCGTTTCGTTCTCTAATCGTCCGCCCCGCATAATTTAGCACGGCGTCTACTGTCTCGTCCCCAGACGTTTCATCTCGTGTCCCTTGGCCTGGCTTTCTCATCTCTCGGTGCGGCGGTGGCAGGAAGGGAGCCCGTTAGGGGCCGCTCGGCGCCGCACTCCCTCGGGGCCCGGAGTGAGAAGAGCTAATTCCGCGTGCCAGCCGCTGTGTTGAGCGCTTTGCCTGCATTAACCCACTTGATTACTCCAACAGGCCTGCGGTGGAGACGCAGTGGCTATCCCCGCTTTTACAGATGCAGATACTGTAGCTCAGAGAGGTTCAGAAACTCGTCCAAGGGCACACAGCTCAGAAGTGGAGCTGGGCCTTGAGCCCGGGCGGCCTGCTCCCCAGTCCCTGCTCTCCCTGCTCTATTGGTGTCTTTCTATGCCCGGGCCTGTGCCGGGGGCTCCGTGCCCAAAGACAGCACGGGGGCATTTCCCTGCCAGCTGAATAGGGACGGTGACGACAGTCGTGGTGACCACGCCCTTTAACGCGCATCGGGGGCTTACCCTGCAGCGGACATTTACCGCACGTGAGGGCATGGGGACTGCACACCATCCTGCCACCAGGGACGGTCGCGGTCCCCGCGTGGCAAAGGAGGATCCGGGACACTGACCCCCTGGGTGCCCAGAGTGTCCCCCCGAGCGCTGCCCGCAGGCGTCGCGCGAGCCCAGGAATCTGTCTCCAGTTGCTTTGTCAAATCCTTACAAGAATCAGACGTGTCGGTATAACGGTGCACATTTTACAGAGGGGAAAACTAAGGAGGCTCAGAGAGGTTAAGTAACTTGCCCTCCATCTCACGGGCAGACAGTGGCAGAGCCCAGACCGGAAACTACAGTCATCCAGAGCCGGTGGCCTAACCACTGGTCCACACCACCTGCCTCCACCAGGCCCGGGGCTCAGGCCCATTCACACAGACTGAGCCTCTACGGTTGGGGGTCTAGAATCTGAAGTCACAACACCCTCAGGTGAGGCCCCAGCAGAGATGCTGTCCTGAGAGCAGGGAGGGGAGAGAGCAGGAGGCTCCAGTAGGGAAGGGAGAGGGAGCCTGGAACCCAAACAGCCAACGAACCCCCGCCTGGTGGTGGGAGCAGCGTCACTCTGTGACTGTGGAGGCCTGTCAGGCGGATGGGATGGTGGCTGCCTGGGCTCAGGAAAGTCACTGTCAGTCCTAAATCCTGCGCTAGTTTATGGCCCGGCGTAATTGTTCTAATTGCCATTATCATGGCCAATAACATTTTGTGACAGCCATAAACTCAGAACGTCTGAAGTGGGCCCTGGAGAAGGGAACGGCTGAAGATGGCTTGGATGTGGATCAAAGGGAAGCAGGAGGGCTCAGGGTGGGAGCCGGCTGTGCATGCCGGGGACGGAGTGGCTTTTCACAGATTCACGGAGGGCTGCACTCACAGAAGATTAGAATCAGAGCCTGTTAAGCAAAATTGGATAATGGAATGTTAAAATCATTGGAGATTACCAACGCAGAGCTCGACATCATCGTCACAAGCATAAAGGAAGGGTTACAGAACAAGACAGTCAGATGTAAGAGGGGGGCGCTCCTGGACCCCCGGGCCCAGGGGGCAGCGTGGGAGCATCTCTGGCACAGAGGCGGCAGCGGTGACAGACGGAGCCCAGGGGAGAGGCCCGGCCTTAGTCTTACTGTGCTGCTCATCAGCTCTGGCATCGCTCATGTCAACTCAAAAGTCGGGAGACTGGAGGCTTCCATCATGGAGGTGAGTCCTAAATGGTGTGGTGGGTGAGTGGTGGAGAGCACAATGTGTACTATAAGTGATAGGTGTGGGTACCGATGTAGACGGATAGATGAGAGAGGGTGGGGGTGAGAGATGATGGGGAGATAGAAGATAGATAGATAGATAATAAATGATAGATAGATGGATAGATAATAGAGATGATAGATAATGGATAGATAGATAGATAGATAGATAATAGGTAGATAGATAATAGGTAGATAGATAGATAGATAGATGATAGACAGGTAGATAGATGATAGATAATAGATGGATAGATAGATAGATAGATAGATAATAGGTAGATAGGTAGATATAAAGAGAGAGATAAATAGATAATAGATGATAGATAGATAGATAGATAGATAATAGGTAGATAGGTAGATATAAAGAGAGAGATAAATAGATAATAGATGATAGATAGATAGATAGATAGATAGATAATAGATAATAGGTAGATAGATAGATAGATAGGTAGATAATAGGTAGACAGATGATAGGTAGATAGATGATAGATAATAGATGGATAGATGAATAGATAGATAGATAGATAGATAGAT